>NC_083289.1:2653430-2960738 GCF_963506605.1 Zootoca vivipara | reverse complement strand
GTGGACCCTTTCCGGTCAAGTCCCTTGGAGGTGCGAGATTTATGCAAATTTTGGTGGATGATTTTTCAAGGGCCAGTTGGGTTTTCTTTCTGAAAGAAAAATCGCAAGCAGCATCAATTCTGATGGATTGGATTGAAGAAGTAGAGTGTAAATTTGACACTAGGGTGCGCAAGATACAATCGGATCGTGGTGGGGAGTATGTGAACCACACACTAGCGACACGGTTAAAACGGAAAGGTATAGTCCATAGACTTACCAATCCCTATTCACCACAGGAGAACTCAGTTGCGGAAAGAAAATTCCGAACATTGCAAGAAGCCATTGCTGCTTTACTGTTTGATTCTGGATTATCACAGCGTTTTTGGGCAGAGGCTGCGCTGTATGCGAATTATTCCTTTAATAGAGTGTACAACAGCACAGTAGGCAACACTCCTTACTTCATGTTGTTTGGTAAGAAACCAAAAATTGACCATCTAAGAGTTTTTGGATGTCGTGCTTATGTGCTGGTGCCTAGGGCACAACGCAAGAAAGGTGATCCCAGATCTAAAGAAATGATTTTCTGTGGTTATCAAGCAAACACAAAAGGTTGGAGATTTGTAAATGTAGGAGGTAATCAAACAAAAATCACAATCAGCAGAAGTGCTGAATTTTGTGAACAAGATGGTTGGAATAGAATCCATGGTAATTCTGACATACTATTTGATGTGTCAAATGAAAAAGATCAGACACAGGTCCCAAGGCGAGAATTAGTTCCAGAACAGGCTGAGGAATCTGAGTCTGAGGATGAGGGTGAGAAACCTTCTAGTTCACACAAGTTTGAAAAGTCAGAATCGTCTAGCCCAGTAGGTTTACCTGTACAGCAAGGGAGACGAGTAAAGTCAGAATCAGAAAGTCCTTCAACTGCTAGTGACAAACAGGTGACAACCAGTGATTCTGGGTCAGAGGGGGCAACTGATGGAGCATCGCAGGAGCTGCCAAGGCGTTCCAAGCGTACCAACAAAGGAAAACCTCCAGAAAGGTATCAAGCCATTAGTGTTTGGGTAGGATTGGCGAATTGCGAACCTGAAAGTTTTGAAGAGGTAGAGCAATTACCCAAGGAGGAGGCCAGTAGGTGGCATGAGGCCATGCAGAAAGAGTTGAATTCTATGAAGGAGCTTGGTGTATTTTCCATCTCCAAACTGCCAGAAGGTACCAAGGCAATAAGTTGCCGGTGGGTGTATAGAATAAAGACAACAGTAACAGGGAAACCAGAGTACAAAGCGAGGCTTGTAGCTCGGGGTTTTTCACAAAGTAAAGGGGTACACTACTCCGAAATTTATGCGCCCACTTCAAGGAGCGAAACTCTACGTGTACTCCTAGCGGTTGCTGCTCAGAGAGGATTCAATGTGAATCACTTTGATGTCTCAACTGCTTATCTTCATTCAGGTCTAGCTGAAGAACTTTATATGGAGCTACCGCCAGGATTGAAAGGTGATAGGTCAAATCAAGTTTGGAAGTTACACAAGTCTATTTATGGACTCAAGCAGTCAGCTCATAATTGGAATGAATTTCTAAATGATGTTTTGGTAAGCATTGGCTTTAGCAGGAGTAAAGCTGACAACTGCTTATATTTCAGAGGTTCAGGAGACACTCAAGAATCTTTGCTTGTTTATGTAGATGACCTGATTTATACTTCAAAGACACAAAAGCAGGTGGAAAAGCTGGCCAAGGAGTTAAGTAAACACTTCAAAATTAAGAATCTTGGTGCTGTAAAGGTCTATCTTGGTGTTCAGATAGATAGGACCAAAAATGGCAGTTTCTTGCTGAATCAAAAAGGCAAAATATTGCAAATGTTGGAAAAGTTTGGCATGGCAGAGTGTGCAGGTGTTAGAACACCTATGGAAATGGGTTTTGTAAAAGAAAGTGAATTCAAGGATAGTGCTGAGTTCAAACGTCCTGAAATCTTTCAATCAGCTCTGGGAAGCTTATTGTACCTTTCGCAATGGAGTAGGCCAGACATTGCTTATGCTGTTAACTTACTCAGCAGGGAAGCTTCAAAACCTAGTGTAAATGCATGGAAAGGAATTCAAAGAGTCTTAAGATATTTACAATACACCAAAGATTTTTGCCCTGAATTGTCTTCTGAAGGGCAAGCACAGCTTACTTGCTGGGCAGATAGCGATTGGGCAAATTTAAGGGATAGAAAATCAGTGTCTGGCTGTGTAGTAAAATTTGGAAACTCTCTGATTGGATGGCGTTCGAAGAAGCAAAACCTAATTACTTTATCGTCGACAGAAGCCGAATTCTGTGCCTTATCTGAGTTATGTAGAGATCTAGAATTTTACAAATGTCTGGCACAAGAGATGTGTGAAAAGTCCATCACGCCCATCACTATATGGGGTGATAATCAGCCATGTCTTAAATTAGCACAGAATGGTCAGTTTAAAGGTCGTACAAAACATTTGGATATCAGATTTCAAAATGTTTGTCAAACAGTGAGAGCGGGAATTGTTAAATTAAGTTACTGTCCAAGTCATGAAAATTTAGCTGATGGATTTACAAAACCGCTTGGGTTTCAGCGTCATGAAGAATTTTGTGAAGAATTGGGTCTGAAATAACTTTGTAGAACTGTTTATTTTTTGCCAGCGAGAGGGGGTGTTAGGACTTTAAACCTGAGACGCTGGCAAATTAGCAAGGTCATGTGATTTAAGTTAAGTTGTTAAGATGCTCAGTATATATAGAGCGTTTGTTTTGTTTGCCTGTTGGGTGTGGAGCAATCATGTCTGAAAGCTCTGGAGGTGTTTCTGTTATTTTTCTACAATAAAGCTGTCTTCAAAAGTTGAGCTTTGGTGAGTCGTTTTCTGCTGCAAAGCTACAAGAATTCTACAAGAAGAAGAATCCAGCCGCTGTGCTTAATGCTCTGCAAAGAGAACTGTTTCTGGTCTGTATAGCGCAGCAAAAGCGTTTTTACTGGACCAGTGCAGAAAACCTCTTTATATATATATATATATATATATATATATATATATATATATATATTACTACTACTGTGAGGGACCCAGGTGGCGCTGTGGTTAAACCACTGAGCCTAGGGCTTGCTGTTCAGAAGGTCGGCGGTTCGAATCCCTGTGACGGGGTGAGCTCCCGTTGCTTGGTCCCAGCTCCTGCCAACCTAGCAGTTCGAAAGCACCTCAAAATGCAAGTAGATAAATAGGAACCGCTACAGCGGGAAGGTAAACGGCGTTTCCATGTGCTGCTCTGGTTTGCCAGAAGCAGCTTTGTCATGCTGGCCACATGACCTGGAAGCTATACGCTGGCTCCCTCGGCCAATAATGCGAGATGAGCGCGCAACCCCAGAGTCGGTCACGACTGGACCTAATGGTCAGGGGTCCCTTTACCTTTACCTTTACTACTACTACTACTACTACTACTACTACGGACATCTCTATTTTCAATGGAGAAATGTTGGAGGGTATGCCTTCTCTCAACAACATTTTACACAGACTGAGAAAACTCAGTAGACCACGTACCTGACAAAGGCACAGGATTGGCTTACACTGGACAGGTGGATTCTGGCCTGATGTGTCCATATTCCCTTGGGGTACAAAGAACTGGTGCCTGGCATTGTAGACTGCATGACACACAGCACAATCACATGATCTGAGTATGAATAAATGAGATATATTATCCCATTGGTGGTTGTTTTGATTGGTTTTATTGATGACGTGTCCATCT
Source organism: Zootoca vivipara (assembly GCF_963506605.1). Lineage (NCBI taxonomy): Eukaryota > Metazoa > Chordata > Lepidosauria > Squamata > Lacertidae > Zootoca > Zootoca vivipara. Next base: position 2,957,024 of record NC_083289.1, on the reverse strand, counting down.
GTTTTGGTTTTTTGCATTTTACTGGGTATGTTTTTGTTAGACACCTTGAGCAATATTTGGTGGAATGACTGGGTACAAATTTAATATCTATGAAGCCACTGGGAGGGGGATTTGGGCTGGGTGTTCATCAGTATGCAGATGATACCCAGTTCTATCTCTCTTTTAAATCAGAACCAGTGAAGGCGGTGAATGTCCTGTGTGAGTGCCTGGAGGTGGTTGGAGGATAGATGGTGGCTAACGGATTGAGGTTGAATCCTGACAAGACAGAAGTACGGTTTTGGGGGACAGGAGGCGGGCAGGTGCTGGGGACTTCCTGGTCCTGAATGGGGTAACTGTGCCCTTGAAGGACCAGGTGCGCAGCCTGGGAGTCATTTTGGACTCACAGCTGTCCATGGAGGCACAGGTCAATTCTGTGTCCAGGGCAGCTGTCTATCAGCTCCATCTGGTACACAGGCTGAGACCCTACCTGTCGGCGGACTGTCTCGCCAGAGTGGTGCATGCTCTGGTTATCTCCTGCTTGGACTACTGCGATGCGCTCTATGTGGGGCTACCTTTAAAGGTGACCCAGAAACTGCAATTAATCCAGAATGCGGCAGCTAGACTGGTGACTGGGAGTGGCCACCGGCACCAAATAACACCGGTCTTGAAAGACCTACATTGGCTCCCAGTACGTTTCCGAGCACAATTCAAAGTGTTGGTGTTGACCTTTAAAGCCCTAAACGGCCTCGGTCATGTATACCTGAAGGACTGTCTCCACCCCCAGAGGGCCTTCTGCCAGTTTCCTCATTGCGAGAAGTGAGGTTACAGGGAACCAGACAGAGGGCCTTCTCAGTAGTGGCACCTGCCCTGTGGAACACCCTTCCAACAGATGTCAAGGAAATAAGCAGCTATCCTATTTTTAAAAGTCATCTGAAGGCAGCCCTGTTTAGGGAAGTTTTTAATATTTAATGCTGTATTGTTTTAACACTCAATTGGGAGCCACCCAGAGTGGCTGGGGAGACTCAGCCAGATGGGCAGGGTACAAATAATAAATTGTTATTATAATATTATTATTAATGAATTGGTCAATCAATAAAAAATTCAATAAAAAATAAAAAGATATGTGAAGTATTTGCTGGTACTCAATGAACCTTGAAAGGGTCTCAAAACGTTTTTTTCTCCTTGAACATAATTTAACTTCACTTTTTAACTTCTCTATTCTTTTTTCTCTTCTAATCCACACTACACACACTTAACACCTTTACACTCTTTCTGTCTCTCTGAATCTCATTATTTATTAAGGAAATAATCTCATTATTCTAGTAATCAGATTTTTTAAAACTTTTGATCACTTTTGGCATTTATTGGGGGGAGCGGGGGCAGAAATCCAAACATTTATTTTCTACATTTTAATTTGGATGCTGTGTATATACGTGTGAGAGTTGTGTGGGGTTTTATTAAGGAGACCTTGAAGTTTCCCATTAGCTCTTCACATTCTTGCCATTAAAGACAACATTTCTGTCTCCAGCCTTTCAGAACTTGGCTGCAATCCAGTGTATGGTTATGCATGTTTATTTCCTAGTGAAATCAATGGAACTTGAGTGCATTCAGTTGTGTAGTAGATTGCAGCCTCTGATGCAACCACGGTGAGCAGGCTGAGGAGCGGAGGGCAGAGACACCACAGGGAATCATGCTTTGCTTATTTACAAGGCCAAAACAGGTCAGTTCTCCAGCATTTCCCATTTAAAAGGTAGCAAGGCTAAGAGACTCGTACACCTCAGAGAATTACTGTCAGCCAAAGCAGCCTATACTGGGCTAAAGCAGGGAAGGAGAACCACACAAAACACAAACCAAGCCAAATGCCATGTGGGGGCAGTAGTTGGGGTCTGCATACTGGCAGTGGTCAGGGCTAAAACATACACACATCCTATTCACAGACATGCGCACACACATACACACATCAGAAATACCACACACAGTGGTGTAGCATAGGTTGCAGGTGCCTGAGGCGGGACAAATGTTGTGCCCTCCCAGTAGACTGGGCAGCTGGGGTGGAGGCACGCAATGAGGGTGAACAGAGCCTGCCTCCAACAGGCTCCTCACCCGCTGCCTCCATCCACCTGCCAAGACAGGAGAAGCAAAACCCTTTTATTGATCTATTTCCTGGAAGTGAGTTTTACACACAAACAGAGCATTAGAATCTGGGTGCAGCTGGATTTTTAAAATATGATTCAATTTTCTTTAAAAGTAGAGGGGAACAGATAAAGAAAAGATCCTTTCCCCAGGGGAGTCTGTGAATTATGAATGTGGATGTAGTTTATAGGGAAACAGCAAAGAGAACTTAGAACTGAGCATGGATTTTTATGGCAGGGAGCAAATGCAGAGATGTCGAAATGGAGAATGCAAACAAAAACGTAGACATAGCCAGCTGCTGCCAACTTGATTGCAGGTTTATCAGACTGGCAGCCAGGAAAGGAAGCAAGCAAACTGATTTATTCACCTATTGTTATTAGTTAATGTAACAGGCTACAATTTCTCTACAGCAGCAAATGTCTCTGTGCCAATCTTTTTTCTTTTTAATAGTCTGCAGCACTGGCATTCAAAAAAGTTTTCATTATTTGTGACAGAAATAGTTTGGGCATTACGTGCTTCAGAAACCACCTTTTTATGATCACATGTGACCTTGGTTAACAGACAGTGCTGGAGGACATGGGTGCCAACTTGAATAAAATATTGGGGGGCAAGTAGGCCCCGCCCCTCATAATTGATCATATGACACAGCACACAGATATCATTTGAATGCCCATAAACTTGGGGGCAGCCCCCTCAAATATTTCATCGGGAGGGCCAAAGGGACCTTGGCCCCTAGAAGTTGGCTCGGATGCTTGATGATAGCTTTTGGGGTGCTTGCCCAGTCGTCCTCACCAGAATTTCGGCCTGTATTGTGGCAGTAAACTTTTTAACCAAGGGTGATGATGAACTGCCAGCTCATCTGCTGGGTCCAGCCCCCAAACCTATTTAAATGACCTGCCAAGGACCTTCCGAGATTTTGCCACCACCAGCAGAATGATCTACAGTAAGAATCGCATCAAGGCAGAGAGGTTGAATTCCTCCCACGCAGTCCAGTGCCAGGAGGGCAGAAGCTGTGGAAATGTGTCTCCTTGGTTCTCCTTCCAGTCAGGAGGGGAGAGATCTTTTAGGAAAAGGAGACTCCCAGACCAGTTAGGAGGGGTCTGGCTGTACTATTTGAAGTACCTCAGGAGTGGGATTGTCAAAAGTATTAAGCTGTAACACCTATGTAAGAACTAAATTAAGGAACAGAAGTGAAATAACTTGAAATAAGCTAGGCATTTAGCAACTAGTCTAGAAACTTGTAACATCTAACTGAAGAAGAGTAATAACTGAACATAAACAACTGAGGTTTAAAAGAAGCTGTGTGTTTACTACTTCGTTTAGAGGCCTGTAACATTCACTAAATTTAGTATAATTATAAAAGAGTTAACTGTTTCCTGGAACAATTTTATTCCCTGACAAATCTTTTGTTCCACCAACTTTGTTCGGCAAAATAAATCTTTCTTATTTGTTCAACTTCTGCCTGAATCTCCAAGAATCAAAGTTTTACTTCACACAAAAACCACACGATAACCCATGGTGGTTATAGAGTAGAATATCAGGGCCGTCTTAAGCATATTGGGCGCCCCGGCACCGTGGTGTGATGATCGCTCCCCCCTCCCCGTTTCTCACCGCGGCTGTCTGGCGAACGCAGCGCTGTTGCAGCGAGCACAGCTGTGCAGCGCCCCCCTGGCGGTCCAGCGCCCTGGCTCCCTGCGCCACCCAGGCTTGCCTTAGAGCTGGCCCTGTAGAATATCAAGTTATAGGGAGGGGGATCCACCTCAATTGGTGGTAGTGGTGCGATCCACTACACCCCAGAAATAAAAAGGGCTAGAAGTTTACTTTTCTTTTTAAAAGAGGACTGAAAGTTGAAAGAATGGCCCTAGAACAGGCATCCCCAAACTTCGGCCCTCCAGATGTTTTGGACTACAATTCCCATCTTCCCCGACCACTGGTCCTGTTAGCTAGGGATCATGGGAGTTGTAGGCCAAAACATCTGGAGGGCCGCAATTTGGGGATGCCTGATCTAGAATCACAGTGAGGGGACCAGGTCCTGATGTAGTCCTGGCCTTGAAGCCATCTTCCACTAGGAATGGGGTGGAAATTCAACTCAGTTCACATTCAAAGGCAAACTTACTGACTTTGCACTTTCTGAACACAAGCATCTTTCAAACTTTACACTTTTCAGATTTTGGAGGGCTGTTCTCCAAACAAACTATCATATTCTAAAGTGTGCATATAAATCCATATATAATATGAAAGTAACATATAAATGGTATTATAACTGAGGGGAATAGCTTTGCAAAAATGTGTTTTAATAAGAAAAAATGCATTAAAATATATATATTGAGAGAAATTTTCACTAACATGTTAGTGAATTTTCATGAGGACTTTTCTTTTACTCACAAACTACTGTAATGTGGAAATGTGGAGAACTCAACATGACTGCAAAAATGAGAAACAGAAAATGACTTATTAGCTTTACCTACATGCCACAGGCACACTCCTGCTCACACTTGGAAATTATTGTGTTTGTGTTATTGTAATGAACACAAACTCTATGTGGTCTTCTCCAACTCTCAAAAGGGATGGAGAGATGCATTGCCTCAGGGTTGGCACCAGGTTTGAGGGAGCTGGTGATGAATTTCTCGTTGGTGGGGATGGAGGTCATGAGAGAATCCTGCTGACTCTGTTTCTACTAGCCCTGGTGCTGATCACCAGCATCCCCTGATCACCAGCATCCACCTTAGAGCCAAGAACCTGTTCTGGCTCCTTAGCTGGCAACGCTGTGCTTCTCACTCCATGTCCTGGTCATTGCGAGGCAGCAGTGGGGTCATGGCAGCGAAAAGGGAAAAGGACTACAAGGAGAGAGGGAGGGAAAGAGCTCTCTGTATTTAGAACATTCCCTTGATCTTCAGGAAGGTATGTCCCTGGCTGGAAAGATTAGTGTGTCCATCACATAAGAAATCATTGGCTAATTCTGAGGGACTGCAGCAGCTACAAAGGCTTCTCAGCGCAAACTGAGGTTAGGGCAAGAGGTTAAATTATTTCAAACTCACAGGATCCCTGCTGATCCCTGTCAGGAGTATGGGCAGGAGTCAGGCTCTGGGGCCTGTAGTGCTTTGCAGGACTGGGGCCTGCCTCAGCTTGTGCTGGAGAAGCAAGGCGTGGCCACACAGGTGGAGACCTCAGCTTGTGCTGGAGAGGCAAGGAGTAGTCTCTCAGGTGAGGCCACTTGTTATCTCACTGCACCTGGTGGCAGGAGCTGGGAGGGATAAAAGCTCAGCATTTCCCTTCAGCTCTTTGCCACAGCAACGCTTTCCCTGCCTGGTTGCATCTGGCCTCTTGATCCTTGCTCCGTGGACCCTTGCCTTGCCGTGGTTGCATCTGGCCTCTTGATCCTTGCTCCATGGACCCTTGCCTTGCCGACATCTTGATTCTTGCTCCGTGGACCCTTGCCTTGCTGACGTCTTGATCCTTGCTCCGTGGACCCTTGCCTTGCTGACGTCTTGATTCTTGCTCCGTGGACCCTTGCCTTGCTGATGTCTTGATCCTTGCTCCGTGGACCCTTGCCTTGCTGACGTCTTGATCCTTGCTCCTTGGACCCTTGCCTTGCCGACACATTGATTCTTGCTCCGTGGACCCTTGCCTTGCCGACGCCTGAATCCTCGACCCTTGGACCTTCGCCTTGCTCCTTGTTCCTTGAGCCTTCGCCGTGCTCCTTGTTCCTTGGACCCTTGCCTTGCCGACGCCTGGATCCTCGACCCTTGGACCCTAGCTTTGCCTTCGCCTTGCTCCTCGACCCTTGGACCTTCGCCTTGCTTCTTGTTCCTTGAGCTTTCGCCTTGCTTCTTGCTCCTTGGACCTTCGTCTCTGCCTTGCTCCTTGACCCTGCGACTGCCTGCTACTGGACCCTCAGCCCTGCACCTGCACCTGTTCCTGCTTCTGCACCTCCACCTTGCCTCTGGTCCTGACGCCCGCCGACCGGACCATGACAATCCCAATACCAGATGTCAAAACCCGGACACAGTTACCTACTCAACACATTGCACAAGATCCCCACGTTACCATATTGTCAATAAAATTGAGAAGGGGAAGAGTTAAATTGAAACACACACTTGACACACACACATTTGGTTTTAAAGTGGTTCTCTTCTGCTTTTTATCTTTTGTCCCTATTTTCAAAAAGGGGGAAAGAGAGGACCCAAACAATTACTGCCCAGTCAGCCTGACATCAATACCAGGAAAGATTCTAGAGCAAATCATTAAGCAAACAGTCTGTGAGCACCTAGAAAGGAACGCTGTGATCACTAAAAGTCAGCATGGGTTTCTGGAAAATAGGTCATGTCAGACTAATCTGATCTCGTTTTTTGACAGAATTACGAGCCTGGTAGATGAAGGGAACACTGTGGATATAGCCTATCTTGATTTCAGCAAGGGCTTTGACAACGTGCCCCATGATATTCTAGTAAAGAAGCTGGTAAAATGTGGGCTAGACAATGCTACCATTCAGTGGATTTGTAACTGGCTGGCTGACCGTACCCAAAGGGTGCTCATCAATGGCTCCTCTTCATCCTAGAGAGAAGTGACTAGTGGGGTGCCACAGGGTTCTGTCTTGGGCCCAGTCTTATTCAACATCTTTCTCAATGACTTGGATGATGGGCTAGAGGGCATCCTGATCAAGTTTGCAGATGACACCAAATTGGGAGGGGTGGCTAATACCCCAGAGGACAGGATTACACTTCAAAATTACCTTAACAGATTAGACAACTGGGCCAAAGCAAACAAGATGAATTTTAACAGGGATGGGTGACACCTGGCTTGAGAGCAGTACATGTGAAAAGGATCTAGGAGTCTTGGTAGACCACAAACTTGACATGACAGCTCTCACCTTTGTCCCTAGCCTGCCGGAGATCATCAACCAGTGCGACCAAGGCAGTTTCAGTCCCATGATGAGGCCTGAATCCCGACTGGAAGGGATCCAAATGGTCCGCTTCTTCCAGGTGTGCCTAGAGTTGTTCAGCAACCACTCGCTCAATCACCTTGCCCAAGAATGGAAGATTTGAGACTGGGCGATAGTTGGCCATATTGGCCGCATCTAAAGATGGTTTTTTAAGAAGCGGTTTAATAACCGCCTCTTTCAGCGGGTCTGGGAAGGCTCCCTCACGGAGAGAAGCATTCACCAACCCACGAAGCCCATCGCCCAGCTGTTCCTGGCTAGCTTTTATAAGCCAGGATGGGCAAGGATCAAGGAGACAGGTGGTTGGTTTCACTCGTCCAAGCAGCCTGTCCAGATCCTCGGAGGTAACACATTGGAATTGATCCCACACAACTTGACTAGACAGACCTCCAGCACTCCCCCACCCCGGCCCTGCGCCCACGGTGGAATCTACCTCTTCCCGAATCTGAGCGACTTTATCTGCAAAAAACTTTGCAAAATCATTGCAGAAGATCATGTGGCCCATACAGTTGTTCCCTCCCCCTCCATCTTGAAAAGCTTGAGGTTGGGGAGGGGGGCGAAGAAGCCTAGGCTCTCCCCCTAATAAATTTGTGAGACTTGCTGCCCTAAATCTAAAAGATGGGTCAAACTGCGTGCGGCAATAGGCGCGCGCCGCTGCACTCCAAGCACTGACTAGCTCCGCCCACAGCTAATCACCTAATAATAATAATAATAATAATAATAATAATAATAATAATAATTTATTTATACCCCGCCCATCTGGCCGGGTTCCCCCAGCCACTCTGGGCGGCAGAAGCCCTAGAAAACCAGCACAAGCACACAAACTAGTAAGAAAACAAATAAGCACACAAATTTTCTCTCACACAGCCCCAAAAGGACAAAGCCACAAAACCTACAGAGTGTCTCCCAAGCTCAGCTCACCTTCTGCTCCCTCTTCAGTTGCTGCACTCCAAGCACTGACTAGCTCCACCCACAGCTAATCACCTGACTCTCCTGACTCACCAGAAGGTCACTGCAAGGTCACCAGCCAGAAACAAACAAACACACAAGCCTGGACAGTCACCCAAATCCAAGAGACAGAAGCCCTAGAAAACCAGCAGAAGCACACAAACTAGCAAGTAATTCGAGGACATTGTATACCGTGAGTAAAAGGAGAAATTTAAGAAATTTTCTTAATAATTGGAATGAATTGGCCACGGGGGGAGATTTAAACAGGAAGTTAATCTCCCCCATTGTGAGGACCGTAATGCAGTTAACTTGCCTATAGCTGGAAAAATGAACGGAATTTTTTAAATATCAAGGACTGGACTTAATTCCTTCCCCTGGAGGCAGGGTAAAGGGGAGAAGGATTAAATTCATTAAAATCCCTGAAAAAAATCTCAATTTGGACTGGGGAAAAGCCCCCTGGAAACTGAAGTCGGGTCCGAGGAGGAAGCAATGAGCCACCATTATGACGTCACAATAGAAAGGAATTTGTTTACCCTTTTGACACTGAGAACTGTCAATTGTGAAGAGAGTTTGACAATGCTCCTTTTATGAATGGACGTAAGAATTTTAAGACATGAAAAAAGAATTTAAAAATGAGAAATATAACCAGTTTGGACATAAGCTTGATTTCTGAGGCTTTTGGAAATACAATTGTTCAACTTCCTGCTCTGCTCTGTTCCCATGAAATCTGAGATAAACAGGATGACTGTAGCCACAACATCGTCTGATGGCCTTGACTTACGAAAGGATCTTTTGGGATTGTTTTTGGACTTGAGAAACAAACTGCAGCAAAATAATATATTGTTGCATAAAAGTAATGCAGAATGGCTTGAAAGGAACCAGAATTCTCAGGACAGAGAAAAAGGATTAACCCCAACAGAGAGCGAAGTCGCGCAAGAGGAACAACCACCAGTCTTGGACAGTGTAATGAAATTTTTAAAAAGGAGAAAGATATATGGAACATGGTTCCCCCAGTGAGAGGGGGGGGGCAGAACACCTGCCTGATCCAAGGAGTCACCAAAGAAGAACCAGCATGAAGTATTGTCCTCCCAGTGAGAGAGGGAGGGCAGGATCCATACTGAGGTCAGAATACAAAGGGAATAAAAACTGAGCAAGGGCTGGAGAAGGGATTTTTTCTGGATGGTTTTGTACTACAGCATTTGAAGAAATGGGGAGACACCAGGGGATGATTGAGGAAGAATGGTGGGTAGGCTGGGACAGGGTGGGAGTGGGGTGAGGGGTAGTAATGGGTGCAACTTTCTTGACTGATTTTGATGGTCCGAAACTGGAATGACTTATGGAACTCACTGATGAATCTGGGAGACCCGGAGTTCAGGGGAAGGGGGGTTAAATTTGATATAATGGGTTTAAATGTTTATATGATATAAGAATTAATATTTAAATTTATGGAAAGTTCTTGGTAAAAATCTCTAGGCTAAGGGGAGAAACAGAAGATAAAGGAAGGGGAAATAATTTTTGATTTGGATAAATTGATTAATTATTGGTGGAGAATAGATGATATTTTTAGAATAGGATATTTGAGTGTTAATGATAAAATGTGTTAGATTAAATTAAGAGATAAGATGAAAACTGCTTAATTGGATTATATAATGGACCCAGTGAGGGGGAATCGAGGAAGTCAACAATGTTAAGTAAACAATATAAAATTTGAGAATTTTTTCTTTATTTTATGTTGTATTTTTTATTTTATTTTTCTTTGTTTCATATTTTGTTCTGAATTTTTGTTTGTTTTTTGTGATTCTGTATTTGAAAAACAAATAATAATTATTTGAAGGAAAAAAATGTCCATGAATGTATGATGAAGAAAAATCTCAGGCTATATAAGAATACAATGCTGTTAAAGCCAGCTGCCTTAACTCTACAGCTGGTCACAGGGCTGTGCAATTTGCACCATAAACCTATATTGGTTTTATTTCAGTTCCCTTGTCATGAGTTCCCGAAAAGCTTCTGAGAACTGTAGTTGCATGAGGATGCAGAGAAGAGATCAGCATTCACCTCCACAGAAACTAGTTTCCAGGGTTCCCTGCTGTGAAGGAAGGACTATCAAATTAAATCCATTCTACTTTGTGGTGCAATAACATAGCAAAGGTTTGCTGGCCACAGAGATGGCAGGAACTACAGTGTGAATTAATAATGGCTGGATGACTTGAAGCCGGGAGACTCTGGCATAACAGTGCAATGGCTATTTCTGACAGCTAACAAAAGGAGATGACCCTTTCTCAGAGTGAGTTCCACACTGCCTCTGGATTAAAATGTGAAGATCTCCCAGCTCCTCTGCTGAATTCCAGGGCAGCTTAGTCATGCCAAAGATACCACAGGATGAATGAAGCCCAAAGAGAAAGAAAACATCAGGCCTCCAGAGCATATTACATACAGAACACAGGTTGCTGGGGGAGTTTCAGTGATGAGGGGAATTGTGCTTGGAGATATGAGGGCCAAAGAAAGCTCTATGTGTCCGTCCTCTCCAGGGACACTGCTTGGCCCTTTAAAAAGCTCTGGGTAGATACAGATTTACATAACAGTTTCATATGCTGATTTATACTTGTAGGCGCAAATTTAGGATGACTTGCAGGGGAATGCCACTTCATAAGCAACATTAGTTTTAAAAAATAAAAGCAGTGGAAGAAGGGGCAAAGGAATGGGCTCAGGCCCCCTGGGCCTTCCCTATAATGCCCTTCAGCCCTCTCTCGGTTGAAAAAAAACAAAAAAACTTCTTTATGCCACTAAATTGTGTTCTGTAATCTTTCATTTCCAGACCCACTGACTTCCAGAAAGGCGCAAACCACTAATTTCTAGCAGAATTTTTACCATTTTGCAAAGAGAGAGCTTCCCTAATTCTGAGTGTGTCCCTGTAAACAAACAAACAAACAAACACAAACTGATCTCCTTTACATGTCCAGCCGCGCTCAGTACATGCCCAAAGCCAAATGTTCCAAACATACAGGCTCATCTTCCCTTTTCATCGAGGCCAAAGGGCTGAGGGCATAGACAGCAGTACCTCATCTCAAAGGCCGAGCGAGCATCCCCTCGACAAGGTTTGGATTGCTGTCCCCAAGGGAGCTATATTACACAAATAATTACCGAGAGATCAGAAACAAGACATGTAGAAGGAAAAGATCAGCAGTTTCTTCTTTGCAGAACAGTTTTGAGGATGCAGAGGCACTTTGGAAAAGTTGTCTGATGAATGACTTGAGGGGAAGCTGATTTGCTTCACAAACGTGCACTCGCTTCAGTGTGCAGCACCCTCAGCACTAACTTTGGTCAAACTTTGAGGTCGTATCAGGACGTTGCCCAACACATCTTTTGTAGCTAAAGAGAGGAATAGTTTCAGTGAGACATTACTCCATAGGGCAGGGGTGGGCTAGGCATTTTTTTCCTGTTGAGGGACACATTTTCAAATGCCAGAAGTCCTGTCTGTGGCTGTCTGGTCTTGAAGAGAGGTTCAAGCAGAGTCATTGGGGGTTCAGGTCAAGGGTTCAGTGGTTTTTGTTTGCCATGGTTTGATCCATGTTTCACCAACCATGTCAATGTTCACAGACATTTGTTTCCTTCCACTCATCCACTCACCTTCTTTCTTGGCTTGCTTTTGCCAGCTCTCATGTCAAGGGTCACACAGAACTCTAAACTTGTCTTCAAACATTTTAAGGAGCATTTTAAGGAGTGGGCTCCAGCCAACAGAATGGCTGCAGCAGGTTCCACGGGGGGGGGCATGCACTGGGACACCCGATCTCAGTGATCACGGGTAGGAGGAGGAGTTACGCTAAGACCAGACCACGTCATTACCGAGGAGGCAGGTTTAGTCGTTGTCTGAGGACTATCCCTGGTCTTGACCAGAAGGATACTGGAATCAACAAGGGAGATCCACATGACCTGAAGGTGCTGCTATGCAATGCCAGGTCAATGATTAACAAGACGGCTGTCGTCCATGACATTAAGATAAATTCAACAGAGTAAAAAAATATTGATGGATGTAAAAGTGGAAAATGATTTGAATTGTTATAGTAAAATATGCAGGAATGTATGATACATAAAATGAACCATGGAAGGAGAAGAAGGGAAGTCATTGGGATATTTTAAAGTTTGTAAAATGTTTAGTTTGAAATGTAAAATTGAAAACTTAATTAATTTTTTTAAAAAGCCTTGCAAAAGCAATACAGCCTTCTTTAGCTTTGATGTTTTCCTGTATCCTTGAGTTATACTTTGGTCCAGTCTCCTATTTTGCCCATCAATCCCACCTGCTTTCTAGCCCTGACTTCTGTCTTCATCTCAAATTTAATCCCCTGGTGCAATTACTCGTTCCCAGTTCATGGCACATCTTGGAGCACTGCCTATGGCTTAGCAGGTGATCTGCTGTTAACTTTAAAAGATCCTGAAAGCAGTGTGATCAAAGCACTGCAGATAATATAAGAGTTCAGACAAGTTGCAGGTTTTAAATTAAATAAGAGTAAAACCATTATGTGGGGCATAATATTATGATGGCAGATTGGGAGAGGCTGTGGAAGAAGGGTATTAAATTTACAGCATGCCATATGTTAAGGGAAAATGTAATGAAAATGATGTATAGATGGTACTTAACACCTGTTAAGTTGGCGAAAATATATCATAATCATGATAATAAATGTTGGAAGTGTAAAGAAGCAGAAGGAACGTTCTACCATATGTGGTGGACTTGCCCCAAAGTAAAAGACTTCTGGGAAAAGATTTATAATGAACTTAAGAGAGTGTTGAAAAACACATTTATTTAAAAAACCAGAAGCCTTTTTACTTGGAATAATAGGGGAAGAAATTCCCAAAAAGAATGTTAATTTCTTTTTGTATGCCATGACAGCAGCGAGAATTTTAATGGCAAAATATTGGAAGAAACAAGAATTACCAACTATAGAAGAAGTGTGCATGCACACGAAAGCTCATACCAAAATAAAAACTTAGTTGGTCTTTAAGGTGCTACTGAAGGAATTTTTTTATTTTACAACTATAGAAGAATGGCAAATGAAGATGATGGACTTTATGGAACTTGCTGAGCTGATGGGGAGACTCCGAGACCAGAAAGAAGAGTCGGTGGAGGAAGATTGGAAAAAAATTTAAAGTATATTTAGGGAAATATTGTGGTATATAAGCATGGACTTCTGTGGAAGACATTTATTTTAGGCTTAGGGATATAAATAGATGACAGGAGAGATATAAAGATGATTGTAAGGTGAAGTTTTTTGATAGAAAGAATTGAAATATTATTAAGGTGGAAAATATTTAAGGCAATGAGTATGAAACTGCTATTGATGATTGGAAAGGGAAATCAGATGGGGGGACTTGGGGAAGTCCCAAGAACAATGGTTTGAGAAGTTAAGGAAAATGCAAATAATTTTATGTTTTTGTTTTGCATTTGTTTTTTTGTAATGTTGTGTTGTTCTTTTTTGTGTGCAAATTATTATAAAAGCAATAAAAACTTCTTTAAAAAAAGAAGCAGTTCAATATTTCTCTTGTGGGCTCTGCAGTACCAGTACAGTGGAAAATAAACAACTGTTATTTTGGTGTGCCTTCACCTCCTGACACAAAGTATTTTACTGCTAGAAGAGTAAAATGCTGGTGCTGAAATGAAAGGTATTTGTAGGTATGAATAGACCCAGAGAATTCTCAGCATCCTCACCAAACTACAATTCCCATGATGTGGGATGAAGGAGGAACCATGATATAATCTTGTAATACATTAAACATGTAGTGTAGAATTGTTATGGAAATTGAATGATTATTAATGTCAGCCATTTATATTTGCATTTAGCAGAAGCTGAATTTTTAAAAAGCTTACTTCACTGTTTGCTTTTTATTCCATGCTCAGGTTCCAGCTTTTTATTTGGCGTTTACAGCTGTCCAAAGCAGGGAAATTTGAGTTGCCGCTATCTGACATGTTACCTCTGCACTGTATGAACATATTGTGATTTCTGCAGCACTGAGTCAGCATTCTAATGATTTAGCATTTATATTCCCGACAGCTGTTTATTCGTCTCAATGTAATTCCAGAGATAGATGTCCAGAAGGGATTTACTGCCCCAGATCTATCAGAAAACATATTTAAGATATTTGGTGGTATTTAAATAATAATAAAAGCTATTATTCAGTAACGTTAGGGTAAAAAGGGGGAGGGTTAATATTGACCATTATCTTAAAGACTCAAAAGTTGATTTTAAAATCCACAAAACTAAGGTCTTTTTCCCGTCAGATCCTTACAATGGCACTCCCTGGGTGCACTGCACCTGTGGAGATAAACTGAAATCTAGTCTGATGTTTGTTTTGAAAGGGGGGGGGTTGCACGAACGAGTGGGAAACTAACAAAATGGACGGCAGTCAGAGTTATGGAATGGCTTCCTTATGAAGAATAGGCACCCCTGAACACAATGGGACTTCTTCAATGTAAAAAAGAACAAATAGGAGATTGAGAGTCAGCACAGAGATGGCCCTTGCCACCCACTATCAAAGGTTCTTTTTACATATTCAACCTGAAGAAGAAGAGCCATGTGTTCTGAAGAAAGCACTGTAGCTGGACTCTCTGCAGACATCATCATGAATGTGGAAAAGGCTGGGGTGGAGAATGTCTCTGCACAGCTACTCTCTGACTTGGTGTTTACCCCAGACTGAGACTCTGAAAGAGTCATTTTGAAAGGGTTAACAATAGGCTGCAGACCTATAAACAGGAACTATAGCTGATTGAGTGGTAAAAGTACCATGAATTTTGCTTTCAGCAATGGCTGGATTGGCTTCATCAGAAGCTGAGAGGAAAGGAGGGGCCATCGCTCAGGGGGTGGGCAGTACCTCTGTCAGAGACCCTGAAGAGCTACTGGCAGAGAGAGACAACAGTCCTGGGCTAGATGCACAAATAGTGTGACCTGATACAACACAGTTTCCTAGGTTCCTAATCTTGCAAGCTGCCTCTCTCTCCACCTCCTGCTCCCTTGTGCACAAATCCCTCCCCCACATTTCTCCGTATCTGTTAACCATGGTTTACTGTTACAAACCATCATTATGATTAAAGCTAACGCGTGTCCACTACTCTACCACCATTTGAAACAAAGGTAGAATGTTTATTCCTGAAGCTAGGTTCAGCTGTGAAGTTGTCTTTCTGCAGTTCAATGCATGCATCTGGAAACTGTTTGTGGTTTCCATTTCAAGACAAGAAGGAAGACACTCGTACATGTCCCCCCCCCAAAAAAAATGTAACATGCAGCCAGTGTAGATCAGTGTTTCTCAACCTTTTTTGGGCCACGGCACACTTGTTCCGTGAAAAAAATCACGAGGCACACCACCATTTAAAAAGTTTAAAAAATTTAACTCTGTGCCGCCCTATATTATAATTATGACTGTAAGAAACACTTGCCAAATATTGCTTTCCGGCGGGTTAGCGTTGGCTATTGGCGGCCGCCAGGCTCGTTTGCACTGAGCTTTGGGAAAGAGGAGGAGAAATATTGCTTTCTGGCGGATCAGTGATGTGTATTGGCGGCCGCCAGGCACGTGACAATGCAAATCGCCCTTCTCGTCGTGGCACGTCGCGGCACACCAGCCAGTGTCTCGCGGCACACTAGTGTGCCGTGGAACAGCGATTGAGAAACGCTGGTGTAGATAAAGCAGAAACCCTGCATCTAAACCTGCTCCACAGATTTTATTCTTATTGATATTTAATCAGTAATTTCATCTTCCCCCCCTCCCTGAAAGCTCAGTGTAAGGCCACTGCTCAGTTCTATGCAGAAGTGAACCAAAGCCTGGCCGCCATAAGCTTCCAATAGGCATAAGTCAGCCTCCAAATGCTGGACTACAACTTCCATCTTGCCTGGGGCTGATGGGAGTTGGAGTCAATAACGTTTGGAGGGCACCAGATTGGGGAAGGCTGGTGCCAGCAGAGGGACCATTATCTACCACCTCATGGAAACACCTGACAAATGTAACTTGCAGAAGAATAGAATGCAACCTGCAAAGTTTTTTAAAAAACAATGTTAGGGAAAGTGCCAAATATTCGCTGCAGGATCATATACCAAAAATAATTTGAGGAAGTGCAAAAGCAGCTGACATCTTACTCTAGGTATTCTTGATACTTTTGCTTTACTAAATTGACACATAGTGAGCCAGGGGGAGTTCTTTGGGTCAGCTTGTGACACAGGGTGGGAGAGAAAAGCTGCTCATTGGCAAACAAGCATTAGGCTATAGGCGCCGAGGCAAGCAAAGCTTTCAAATGTTGACTCAGCTCTCTTGTTCCAGCCCACCAGACAGGATTCAGTTCATACACTGTTTCTGCAATGTGGTTGCTGTTAACATGCATTTGATTTTGTGCATTGCTTCCACAATACTTTATTTTCATGATGAAATAAGAATGCAGGTCAGCTATCCAGCAGTACTTTAAGATCTGCACAACTCTTGTTGTCAGCTAGAACAAAGGCCAACTATGAATTTACCTAAATCCCCTTTAAAACATCCATGTTGCTGGCAAGTACTACAACCTGTGAGAGCAGATTCCATAGTTTAACTATGCACTTGTGAAGGAGATATCTCTTTTATCTGTCCTGCCTTTTCTCTTCCAACATACAGCTTCATGAGATGGCCACAGGTTCTAGGATTATGAGAGAGGAATTAACCTTCCTCCATGACCACTTTCGCCACATCATACATAGAATCATAGAGTTGGAAGAGACCACAAGGGCCATCCAGTCCAACCCTCTGCCAAGCAGGAAACACCATCAAAGCATTCCTGACATATAGCCGTCAAGCCTCTGCTTAAAGACCTCCAAAGAAGGAGACTCCACCACACTCCTTGGTAGCAAATTCCACTGCCGAACAGCTCTTATTGTCAGGAAGTTCTTCCTAATGTTCAGGTGGAATCTTCTTTCTTGTAGTTTGAATCCATTGCTCTGTGTCCGCTTCTCTGGAGGAGCAGAAAACAACCTTTCTCCCTCCTCTATATGACATCCTTTTATTTATTTGAACATGGCTATCATATCACCCCTTAACCTTATCTTCTCCAGGCTAAACTTACCCAGCTCCCTAAGCCGTTCCTCATAAGGCATCGTTTCCAGGCCTTTGACCATTTTGGTTGCCCTCTTCTGGACACGTTCCAGCTTGTCAGTATCCTTCTTGAACTGTGGTGCCCAGAACTGGACACAGTACTCCAGGTGAGGTCTGACCAGAATACAGTGGTACTATTACTTCCCTTGATCTAGATGCTATACTCCTATTGATGGCTTTTTTAGCTGCTTGCTGCATCACACTGTTGACTCATGTCAAGTTTGTGGTCTACTAAGACTCCTAGATCCTTTTGACATGTACTGCTCTCAAGCCAGGTGTCTCCCATCTGTATTTGTGCCTTTCATATTTTTTTTTTGCCCAAGTGTAGTACTTTACATTTCTCCTTGTTAAAATTCATCTTGTTTGCTTTGGCCCAGTTGTCTAATCTGTTAAGGTCATTTTGAAGTGTGATCCTGTCCTCTGGAGTATTAGCCACCCCTCCCAATTTGGTATCATCTGCAAGCTTGCTCAGGATGCCCTCAAGCCCATCATCCAAGTCATTGATAAAGATGTAGAATAAGACTGGGCCCAAGACAGAACCCTGTGGCACCCCGCTAGTCACTACTCTCCAGGATGAGGAGGAGCCATTGATGAGCACCCTTTGGGTTCGGTCAGTCAGCCAGTTACAAATCCACTGAATTGGAAGCATTGTCTAGCCCAGGGCTCCCCAAACTAAGGCCCGGGGGCCGGATGTGGCCCAATCACCTTCTCAATGCGGCCCGCGGACGGTCTGGGAATCAGAATGTTTTTACATGAGTAGAATGTGTCCTTTTATTTAAAATGCATCTCTGGGTTACTTGTGGGGCCTGCCTGGTGTTTTTACATGAGTAGAACATGTCCTTTTATTTAAAATGCATCTCTGGGTTATTTGTGGGGCATAGGAATTCGTTCATTTTTTTTTTTCAAAATATAGTCCGGCCCCCCACAAGGTCTGAGGGACAGTGGACCAGCCCCCTGCTGAAAAAGTTTGCTGACCCCTGGTCTAGCCCGTATTTTACCAGCTTCTTTACAAGAATATCATGGGGCACCTTGTCAAAGGCCTTGCTGAAATCAAGATAGGCTACATCCACAGCGTTCCCTTCATCTACCAGGCTTGTAATTCTGTCAAAAAATGAGATCAGATTTGTCTGACATGACTTATTTTTCAGAACCCCATGCTGACTTTTAGTGATCACATACTATTCCATAAGTGGTCACACCACAGATTTGTATAATGGCATTATGATATTGGCAGTTTTATTTTTAATCCCCCTTTAATAATGATTCCTAACATGGAATTCACCTTTTTTCTCAGTTGGGTCAATATCTTCAGCAAGATAACTCATCAGTCTCATGCCTGATCAGTAACCACCAGTTCCGATTCCATTTCCATGTAAATGTGAAATTAGAATTTGTTTCCCAATGTACAACATTACACTTGCTTGCACTATATTTGCCATTTTACTGCCCATTCACCCAGTTTGGAGAAATCCTTTTGGAACGCCTCACAATTTCTACTTGTTTTAAGCACTCTGAACAATTTGGTATCATCAGCAAACATAGCTACTTCACTGCTCACCACATCTCTAGATCATCTATGAAAAAGTTAAAAATCACAGAGAAAGAAGGCAAATTTTACCACATGTGGTGGACATACAAAAAAAAGGTATATTGGGAAATTATTTATAATAAGTTGAAAAAATATATTTAAATTTACCTTTGTAAAAGAAAAAAAACCCTGAAGCTTTCCTACTAGGTATTTTAGGTACAGAAATACCTAAGGATCAGAAGAGAATATTTATGTAAGCTACAACAGCTGTGCAGATGCTACTCAGCCCAGTTCTAACTCTAATCCCCTCTTCCCCCACCCATCACACTTTATGTCAGCACAACACCCTCGGTTTGATAGACAATATAAGGTGAGGGACACAGGGCAGTCCAGACAGGTTGGTGACTGCATCTCAGCCATCTCAGCCATTATGTATGCAACTTCTCCTGTTCCCTGGGCTTCAACTGAAACACATGGAAAGATATTACAAAGTAGTGCCTCCCATGAGGGGCTGGTTTGTTTTTCAAATCAGGAAGCACAGAGGCAGGCAGGGAGGCTGCAGATTTCAGGAGAAATGATTTTTGGAAACAAAACACAAACACAGAAACCTCACGAGATTACCAAGGTAAGACCAACCCAGAACCCATCAAAATTAAAAATAAAGTATAAAGAACCCTGCAAATGAGGCAGAAAAACTGAAGTCTCTGTTGTGGGGGAAGAAAACTTCTGAGAAATTGAAGGGCAGGTTTGATACAGCAGTGATTTGGGCCATAGCAGTGGTGGCGAACCTATGGCACATGTGCCAGAGGGGGCACTCAGAGCCCTCTCTGTGGGCACATGTGCCGTTGCCCCAGCAGGGCTGTAGCTAGGGGGTGAAGCTGGCGCTCCAGCGCTGCATGGTCCCAGCGCTGCTAGGGCACAATTTTCACCCTTGGGGCCGCGCCAGGGGGTGGGGGGAGGAGAGGAAGGCTTGTGTCGGTCCAAAGCCTGCACCACTGCTACTCAAGTCCATCTGCCACCGCAACCAAACCTGATGGCCGCCTCTGGGCTGGCTCTGCCTCCCCACCATCATGCTTGGTTGTGCCTGACCCACCTTCCTGCTCTTTTCTCGGGTGCATTTAGAGCCATGGTAACCCTGGCGAGCAAGTGAGCGAGCGAGCGAGCGACGGGCTGAGCAGGCATCAACTTTTGATGCACCAGGGCCTCCCACCAGTCTGTTGTTCCTGCTCGGGAGTAAGCCGCCTTGAGTTCAGCAAGGTTAGACAAATTATCAGCATGCGTACAACAGCAAAAATCACATTAATTGTTCAAAAGCATGCCAAATGCAAACTTTTACCTTTCAATAAAAAGTTGTTTATATCATTGAAAGCTCTGTTGCTGTGTTTTTCTTTTAAGACAAAAGATGTTAATGTATGGGTTGTTTTTTCTAAACTAAAATCTCAGTATTCAGGTTAAATTGCCGCGTTGGCACTTTGCGATAAATATGTGGGTTTGGGCTTGCAGTTTGGGCACTCGGTCTCTAAAAGGTTCGCCATTACTGGGCTATGGGGATGGGCACTCTGTGAATGTGTTTGAAATTAGTATATTTGATCATGGAAGCAAGATGTGGTTCCTTCTTAGGCTGAGTTACAGTCCAGCATGGCACCTGGGGGGTTGTGCCAAAGGTTTAATGGACAAAGTGAATTTTGAGGAGCAATTTGTAGGAAGACGTGGCACCACGTAGGTATTCTGAGAAGCAGCTCAGAGATTACTCACATGTGTGAAGCAGAAGCCATTATGCATCCCACTCCACTGGCAGACCTTTTATTTCACTCTAGCCACTAGGCCTCATGTCTCTTGCATCTCTGTTAAATCTAGGCTTCATTTTGGTCATCACTTTGCTGACGGCTGCTGGGCATTCTGCAAAAGTACAAAGCAAGTGAGGCCCCAACCAGGCACCCACCATCTTAATTTGCTCAGAGATTTCAATCTGTAGCTATAAATATACATTAGCATATGATTACTGCCCTCACCTTGTGCTCAGAGTCTTTTCAGTCACCCTTACAGATGTGAAGGAAGGAAGGAAGGAAGGAAGGAAGGAAGGAAGGAAGGAAGGAAGGAAGGAAGGAAGGAAGGAAGGAAAGGCTACAGCACGGGTGTCAAACACAAGGCCCGGGGGCCTAATCCGGCCCGCCAGACCTCGTCATGTGGCCCGCGTAGCCGCCGACGACAATAGCCGCTGACAGTAGTTCTGGAGCCTGCGATTGGCCGAGGGTCAAAACCGGGGGCGGGGCTGCAGGCGGAGGCCGGGGCGCTGCAGCCGCGCTGATGGCCTTGGCCAGGGAATTTCAATTTCGAATGAGGCTGAGGGAGGCGGTGGCACAGTGGCCAGACGGGGAAGTGAGATGCAGGAGGAGGAGGAGGAGGAAGCCCGCTGAGGAGGTAGGAAAGCCCTACAGGCGCCACCGGCAAAGTTGGTGCCGGGACGGAGCAGCGCTGGATTTTTTTTTTTGGTGGGCTTTGCTGTTGTCTCCGAGAGCGAGTGAGGCGGCACTGGGGAGCCGCCGCCCGCCGCTTCCCTTCCTCTCCTCGGCTGCATCCGGGAGGTGGGCGAGCGAGCGGGCGAAAGGGACGCGGAGTGAGCCTGAGGGGGAAGTAGGCGAAGCGCAACAGTCGCTCTCTTTATGGAGCCGGGTTTCTCTTCCCTCTTCCCCCGTTTTCTCCTCATAGACACTCGGGAGGGTGTCTGGCTTTTGCTCTGCCCCCCACCCCCGAGCCGCCCTTTGGCTTCTCAGTTTCGGCGGAGCTGCTCCCCTGGGGGCGGCCGGGAGGGAGGCGGCGGCGACGGCACGGGTTCCTGCTCTTCCTGCTCTGCCGCCTCCTCCTCTCGGCCCCTCGTGATGTAGGGCTCCAGATGGAGTCGCCTCGCAGTTTGAGTAGGTGGGAGGGGAATTTTTTTTGGGGGGGGAGGTTTTCAAGCCTCCTCTGCCTGCAGTCCCGGCGGCGAAGACGACAACAGCGCGGGTGGGGGGAAGAGCAGCTCTGAGGCGAAGATGCACGTCCGCTGGGGCTGCCGCCGCCTTCCTCCTCGGGAAATCCGCTGCCCTCCCTCAGCGCAAGGGGAAGGGACTCTGGTGCTGAGGAGGGAGGATGCAAAAGCAAAGCAGGGAGTTGGCGCTGCACCGCATGTTCCTGCCCCTCTCCAAAGCATGGGGTGGGTTACAGTGTGTGGCATCCTGCCTAGCGGGGTTTGGGTGTGCGTAGGGCGGGAGAGGGAAGCCCTCTTTCCATCTACAGGTTTTTAATCCCAGCAGTGGCTTTCTCCTTCCTGCCGAAGGTTTAGTTGAGCCCCCCCCCCCGAAGCCGTCAATCCCCACCTTTTGTTCAAATTTCCCTCGTTTACATCCCCTCCCACACACACGCCACGACGCAGGAATGTGATCCGCGTGGGGGCGGGAATGAGCTTACATTATTACAAAAAACAGTAATAATTGAATGCAGTGACAATAATTTATGATAATAAAGAGTGGACACATAGTCCTACAGACACAACCGGCCCTTTGAGGGTGACCAAACTGCTGATGTGGCCCCCGATGAATTTGAGTTTGACACCCCTGGGCTACAGTATTAAACATACTTACCTACATGGGGGGGGGTGAGCCCAGTTGAATTCAGGGGACACTATAAGGTATAATTAAGCTATCCCTTTCTAAAAATTGTTGTTAAATACAATTAGTTGAAAACAATATTTAAAGAAAACTTTTTTAATGTGGGAAGGCAATATGAAATAGCAGCAATTTTGTATATCCATGGCATATAGAAGGAAACCCAAAAGGATAGGATGAGTATTCCTTTCAGGAGAGATCCAGGGAAGGATATACACCCTGATAGGATTACCAGCTCCTCCCTCCTCTTTGCCTCTGTAGTGCTGAGCAGAATCTTGGCACAGCTGTTCAAGGTAGCAAACAGAGACAAATGCCTTCCTCTTTCAGCGATTCACCTTGACCTAACCATGGGTGAAACCAGAAGCCAGAGCCTTCCCCAGAGCAACATCCATATTGGGTAATGCAAGGACAGCCTTCATCGTTGCTGCAAGCGAATCACATGTCTCAGGCTTTGAAAGGAAACTACTACAGTCCAGATCAGTGTAACAGCCATCAGTCATTGCATATTTATGGAGCTAAAATGAAGATGCAAATTTCCCCCCAGAAACCACTTACAGGCTTGCCAGCTGCTGATCTTAACTGCTGACTTTGCACTAGGAACCACACAGCATTTAAACCCCAAAATAACAGGACAGATCAGGGATGTTGGTAATTGTGCAATGTTTGCTCTGGCAAAAAAGATGGGCCATAGAGAGATGGAGCTGTTTAGAGAAAGGCAGAAAATGTATTTTATTAGCTTTAGGCAAGGAAGAGACTTTTCTACCTTCATCCATTCTGAACGATACTGGCTTGGAATATTATCTGCTGGGGGGCGGGGCGGGGAGAGATACCCCACACTAGGGATCTTGATGAGGAGCAGACTGCAAGGATATCCTCACAGAAATACCTCCATGCATTCTGAACAGAAAGACAAGGCTTGACTTTTCTTTTCTTTTTTGCAAGTACTCCTGCCCCTGCTGTTTGCTTTAAAAGGTAAAGGGACCCCTGACCATTAGGTCCAGTCGTGACCGACTCTGGGGTTGCGGCGCTCATCTCATGTTATTGGATGAGGGAGCCGGCGTACAGCTTCCTGGTCATGTGACCAGCATGACAAAGCCGCTTCTGGCGAACCAGAGCAGCACACGGAAACGCCGTTTACCTTCCCACTGTAGCGGTACTTAATTATCTACTTGCACTTTGACGTGCTTTCGAGCTGCTAGTTTGGCAGGAGCTGGGACCGAGCAATGGGAGCTCACCCTGTTGCGGGTATTCAAACCGCCGACCTTCTGATCGGCAAGCCCTAGGCTCTATGGTTTAACCCACAGCGCCACCTGTGTGGGTTTAGAGGAGGGCAAATTAGAGGTACACCTAATGTATGTGTCCAAGTTGCATCATTTAAAAGTCAAGTGATATGACCAAATGGGCACACAGAGAACCTGCCTTCTCCATTATTAACACACTGTCCTCCAAAATAAAGAATGAACTGATAATGCCTCTTTCTTCCCTGGAGGAAGGATGAAGAGATGTGGGTGTGATTAGAATCCTTTGATTCTTGCTTGGTTAGAATGTAGCCTCCTATAAAAAAATTAGAGTCCTATCCATTGCTCTCCCCACTTTCTCCTAGAGCCACCCTCTTTGGCTCGTTCTGCCCAACACTGGCATGTAGTCCTTGGAAGATGGCCCATGAGGGAACACAGCCCCTTGGACTGGAAAAGGTTCTCATCCCTTTTCTAAAGAGCATCACTCCCTGTTCCTTCCTACTGTGTATTGAATGGAGAGAGTGTTGCGCGCGCGCACGCGGGGCGGAGGTGTCCTATCAGCCCCACAAGGCAATGTACTTCCTCCTGATGCAGTGACAGAACATGCACCTCCCTGGGTTGAGACATCCACACCCTTCCTCCTGTCCTGTATGTGATCATAGAACCATAGAACTGTACAGTTGGAAGGGACCCTGAGAGTCCAACCCACTGCGATGAAGAAAAGTAGAAGCCTAGAGGAGGGTGAAAGGTTGTTTTCTGCTGCTCCAGAGAAGCGGACACGGAGCAATGGATTCAAACTACAAGAAAGAAGATTCCACCTAAACATTAGGAAGAACTTCCTGATAGTAAGAGCTGTTCGACAGTGGAATTTGCTGCCAAGGAGTGTGGTGGAGTCTCCTTCTTTGGAGGTCTTTAAGCGGAGGCTTGACAGCCATACGTCAAGAATGCTTTGATGGTACTTCCTGCTTGGCAGGGGGTTGGACTGGATGGCCCTTGTGGTCTCTTCCAACTCTATGATTATATGATCCAAGTCATTGATAAAGATGTTGAATAAAACTGGGCCCAAGACAGAACCCTGTGGCACCCCACTAGTCACTTCTCTCCAGGATGAAGAGGAGCCATTGATGAGCACCCTTTGGGTTCGGTCACACAGCCAGTTACAAATCCACTGAATGGTAACATTGTCTAGCCTGCATTTTACCAGCTTCTTTATAAGAATATCATGGGGCACCTTGTCAAAGGCCTTGCTGAAATCAAGATAGGCTATATCCACAGCGTTCCCTTCATCTACCAGGCTTATAATTCTGTCAAAAAATGAGATCAGATTAGTGTGTCATGACTTATTTTTCAGAAACCCATGCTGACTTTTAGTGATCACAGCATTCCTTTCTAGGTGTTCACAGACCGTTTGCTTAATGATCTGCTCTAGAATCTTTCCTGGTATTGATGTCAGGCTGACTGGGCGGTAATTGTTTGGGTCCTCTCTTTCCCCCTTTTTGAAAATAGGGACATTTGCCCTTCTCCAGTCTGCTGGGACTTCGCCTGTTCTCCAGGAATTCTCAAAGATTACTGCCAGTGGTTCGGAAATCACCTCTGCCAGTTCTTTGACTCCCCATTCCACCCACCTCTTTCCCCCCTTCCTCATAAGGTCTCAACAAGTAAAATTGATGTGTAAACATGATGCATGAGACACTGCACTACCTTTGTAACCCAAAAAATCCTTAATAAAAATAATTATTAAAAAAAATACTCCTGGATGTAGTTCATCTGGCCCTGGAGACTTGAATACATCTAAACTAGCCAAGTATTCTTGTACTACCTCCTTACTTGTTCTGGGCTGTGTTTCCCCTGCTGAATCATCTGCTCCATATTCTTCAGGTCGGGCGTTGTTTTCTTTCTTGGAGAAGACCCATGCTGACTTTTAGTGATCACAGCATTCCTTTCTAGGTGTTCACAGACCGTTTGCTTAATGATCTGCTCTAGAATCTTTCCTGGTATTGATGTCAGGCTGACTGGGCGGTAATTGTTTGGGTCCTCTCTTTCCCCCTTTTTGAAAATAGGGACAACATTTGCCCTCCTCCAGTCTGCTGGAACTTCGCCTGTTCTCCAGGAATTTTCAAAGATTATTGCCAGTGGTTCTGAAATCACCTCTGCCAGTTCTTTTAATACTCTTGGATGTAGTTCATCTGGCCCTGGAGACTTGAATACATCTAAACTAGCCAAGGATTCTTGTACTACCTCCTTACTTATTCTGGGCTGTGTTTCCCCTGCTGAATCATCTGCTCCATATTCTTCAGGTCGGGCGTTGTTTTCTTTCTTGGAGAAGACTGAGGCAAAGAAGGCATTGAGGAGTTCTGCCCTTTCTCTGTCCCCTGTTTGCATTTCACCATCTTCTCCTCTGAGTGACCCCACTGTTTCCTTGTTTTTCCTTTTGCTACGGACATACCCATAAAAGCCCTTTTTGTTGCTTTTAACCTCTCTAGCAAGCCTGAGTTCATTCTGTGCTTTAGCTTTTCTGACTTTGTCTCTACACGTGCTGGCTATATGTTTGAATTCCTCTCTGGAGATTTCCCCCCTTTTCCATTTTTTGTACATATCCCTTTTAAATCTTAACTCAGTCAAAAGTTCTTTAGATAGCCAGCCTGGCTTCTTTAGGCACCTTCCATGTTTCCGTCTCATTGGTATTGCCTGAAGTTGTGCTTTTAATATCTCCCTTTTAACAAACTCCCAACCATCATGAACTCCCTTCCCTTTTAGTATTTCTGTCCATGGGATTTCACCCAGCGTTTCCCTATGTTTTCTGAAGTCGGCTTTCTTAAAGTCTAGAATTTGAGTCTTAGTATGCTTGGTTGCTCACTTTCCGCTGTATAATAAACTCCAGAAGAGCATGGTCACTCCCACCTAATGATCCTGCCACTTCTACCCCACTAACCAGGTCATCACCATTGGTTAGGATTAGATCTAAAATGGCTGATCCTCTTGTTGCTTCTCCCACTTTCTGGACCATGAAATTGTCTGCAAGGCCAGTGAGGAATCTGTTTGACCTTATGCTCTTGGCTGAGTTTGACATCCAAC
Organism: Zootoca vivipara; assembly: GCF_963506605.1. NCBI lineage: Eukaryota > Metazoa > Chordata > Lepidosauria > Squamata > Lacertidae > Zootoca > Zootoca vivipara. Next base: position 2,930,438 of record NC_083289.1, on the reverse strand, counting down.
AAATATCAGGATAGTTGAAATCCCCCATTACTACTATCTCACTTCCTTTTGAATGGTTGGCCATCTGTCCCAGGAATGTCCTCAGTTTGGCTTGGGGATCTATAGTAAACTCCTACAATGAGATGACTGTTATTTTTTCTTTAATTTTGACCCAGATACTCTCAATATGGCTTTGAAGTTTTAAATCCTGGATCTCTTCACAGGTATACACAGGGCCATCTTAAGCCTATCCAGCGCCATGGTTCAGAGATCCCGCCCTCGCCCCGCATCCCCTTTCCCAGCCAGAAAGCAGGAGCCATGCACTGCCTTGGGGATGCGCACACGCACACTTCGTTCAAGCAGCTGCACCTCGCAAAGCGCCAGACCTGTTGCCTCACTTTCCCACGCTTTTGTGTCTGCGGTGCCTTCTTCCACGCAAGATGCCGTGGAAGACTTTTTGCAGAAATGATAAGCAGACAAGCCAAGGTGGCTGAATGCATACTTTCCACCCACCCAATATGTGGGAGAAATAGTTGAAGATGCGACTCAAGGCCAGGGCCGTCTTAAGCCTCCTCCAGCGCCCCACCCCCTTCCCCAGCTTTGCGTGGCTTTCTCGTCCAATTATTTTAAAGGGTGAAAATTGGAAACCACTGGAAACAGCAGCAGAAGTGAAGTGTGCGAACAGTTCTGTACTGTATTGGATAATGAAACGCCGTGCGCTCAAGTTAAACAGCCACCTGGAAGAGTACCCTCCGCGATCGCCCTTTCCTTCTCCCTGCTCTTTCGCGGGAATCCCCTTTCTTGGATTTCCTCCTCCCCTTCGTGTTTTGGCCATACCGCTCTCGCTGCCCTCGGCCTCCCAGATCCGCTCAGCTACTCGCCCTCTCCCACCGCCGCCCCTTTCACCCGCCGTGCCCTAGGCCCACCTTGTTCGGATCTGGCTTTGAGCCTCTCCCGGAGCGGCTTGGCTAGTGGGGCACTGGGTCGCCCGTCATCGAGGGGGATCTCAAGAGGCGCTTTAGGACCCAGTGGTGCAGTGGGAAGGTGCTGATCCCATGTGCTCCGCTCCCCACCCCCTGCCTGCCTGCCTCTATTTTTTGAGGCTGAGCAGCCCAGTGGCGGCGGCCCAGGCAGGGATGCGCGGCGTGCACAATGCACCTGTGAGTGCGCACGGCTGGCGAAGCTGACTGCCCGCTAGCACCTAGAGTTTGGCGCCGCAGCGCCCCTGGTGGCCAGACGCCTGGCGCATTGCGCCACCCAGGCCAGGCCTAGAGACGGCCCTGTGTATACACATCCTTGACGTATAACGCCACTCCTCCTCCTTTCCTGTTTGGTCTATTTCTCTGAAATAGATTGTATCCCTCTGTTACTACATTCCAATCATGAGACTCATCCCACCAGGTTTCAGTGATGCCTATTATGTCGTATTTAGTTTGCTGTACCAAGAGCTCAAGTTCATCATGTTTATTTCCCATGCTCTGTGCATTAGTATACAGACATTGAAGACCATTGATCATTCCCCCATGTCTCTTATTTAAGGATTTTTTCCTCCCACCACTAAGTCTGCGTGCTGTTTGCTCCATTTGGTCCTTGGCATTTGGGTGATCATCTTCAGCACTTGGTAGACTCCTACCTTCAGGACCACTGTCTCCCTCCCCCACATAAGTCAGTTTAAAGCCCTCCTGATGAGGTTTTTTAGTTTCATGGCAAAAACATTCCTCCCAACCCTCGTGAGGTGCAGCCCATCACTTGCCAGAAGTCCATCTTCAAGAAACTGCAGACCGTGATCTAAGAATCCAAACCGTTCCTGCTTGCACCATTTGCGAAGCCAGTTGTTCACTGTTGTTCACAAATTCAACATATTAACAATAATAAACCACAATAAACAAAACCTACAGTAAGATGGAAAATAATGTTTATTTTTGTATACTTCCACTTTATTTATATTTTAGACTTTTTCTAATTGCAAAGTCTTTGATCAGATCCTCAGAACTAATCTTATGTAATGCATCTGCTTCTACACATAGTAGAGATAAGGCACCCAGCCTTCCTTGTTGCATAGTTGTTCTGTTGGGATTTTTAATATATTTCAAATGAGAAAATGAATGTTTAACTAAGTAATTTGTGAACATCTGCCAATGGAAAATTTATGTGGTGCCCCCCTTCCCTCGATCCAGCCCTGAGTGTTGAAGATATGCTTTGAATGACTATTATCCAAGTTACTTAATTATATTAATATAGTACCATCTAGTGGTCAAATCATCAAACAAAACTGATACCATTCTTGATAATGATGAGCTAATAAACATCTTAAACTGGTGGTTATGTGTTTGTTCTGTCTGCAAAGCATTAAAAATGCAACCCTTGCTTTTCACAGGTGCAAGGAGGAGACCAGCCTAAACGTATTCATCAACCAGAGAAGAAGCAAGTTCTCTAGTGTGCTTGCTTTCCTCTTCATAATACTAGAGAGATAGGGAAAAGTTTGCTTGAGTAGGCAAATTTCTGCTTTTCAGATTGAAGAACAGCACAAATTTCTATAGTTCTATTCTTCTGGACCCAGGTGGCGCTGTGGTTAAACCACTGAGCCTAGGGCTTGCTGATCAGAAGGTCGGCGGTTCGAATCCCTGTGACGGGGTGAGCTCCCGTTGCTTGGTCCCAGCTCCTGCCAACCTAGCAGTTCGAAAGCACGTCAAAATGCAAGTAGATAAATAGGAACCGCTACAGCGGGAAGGTAAATGGCGTTTCCATGTGCTGCTCTGGTTTGCCAGAAGCGGCTTTGTCATGCTGGCCACATGACCTGGAAGCTATACGCCGGCTCCCTCGGCCAATAATGCGAGATGAGCGCGCAACCCCAGAGTCGGTCACGACTGCACCTAATGGTCAGGGGTCCCTTTACCTTTACCTTATTCTTCTGGAATGGAAGAAATGTTATGTGTTTCACTTATTAACTTGAATAGCTTTTTATTAACAATCAGTTTGAACAAGTTCAGTTTGAACAAATGAAAACACAGGTAGGGGTAGATCAACTATGAAACTAAAGAAGCTTAAGCTTCAGGACCCCTAATCCCAGAAGGGTCGCAGAAATGACTTTAGTCCACATTGCTTTAAAAAAATTGGGTCTAGTATGCCCAGTTTGAGTCACGCATATATACTGTATATATAGTTCAACCATCTCAAAGCTTGAGAGTCCATAGCACAGATTTTTTCCCACTTTTAACAGAGGTTAAGACCCTAAAGGAACAAGATTGAGTTTGCAAAAGTAATTAAGTGGATACAAAAGTGTAAACGCATGGAAAAGTGATGTGATGAAAATTATCAACGTCAAAAACTAACGAACTATTTTGTAATGACAAGTTTGTCTATACCTACAGTTGAAACAAGTCAAGCAAACACCATTAGCAATATTCAACTCACTGTTAATACTTTTGATACAGATGACGATCACAGTGGTCAATGTGAAAGTTTCGTGGAACAAGCAGAGACAGAGCAGAAACATGAAACTGGAAGCAAATTCAGTGATTTCAAAGAATGCAGTGACCTTGGACACTGGCCCAAAATAGTTGACAACAATTCCATACAGAATTGTTTAATGCAGCTCCTGACAAGACCCTCAAAGGCATGGATTATGATGCTGCCTGATCTGCCACCTTGCACAATCTCTACCTCCAAAGCTGCAAGAGTGTGCATGCATGCAAACAGATTTGGGGCGGGTATTCTTTTGGGGTGGCCGTGTGGCACACTCTGAATCTACCTGCAGGATGAAGCAGGCAGGCAGTGTTCACTTGGGTGAGCATCCCTGTTCAACATCCCTACTGGCAAGGGAGTTGCTAATTGGGAGATAATCTACCATGTGAGGGGAAGTTACACTGAACCCTTATGTGGAGCCTCTGTTTGTGCAGGAGGGGGTTATTCACCCACAAAACTATCCTTGATTCAAAGCAATAGGAAGAAGAGCAATGGGGCAGCCTTGCTGCTCTCTGTCAGGAAGGGAATAATCAAATGCAGAATTATGTAAACTGCATTAGGTTACTATGGCAATTGATAACTCATGAACATATCTCATGCTTTAAAACAGGCATCCCCAAACTGCGGCCCTCCAGATGTTTTGGCCTACAACTCCCATGATCCCTAGCTAACAGGACCAGTGATCGGGGAAGATGGGAATTGTAGTCCAAAACATCTGGAGGGCCGAAGTTTGGGGATGCCTGCTTTAAAAGGAAACTATCCGGATTCCATCCCTGCTCCCACCAACATTCTTCATCTTTGTTTTTAACCACCACAATCTACAAACAGTTTCATACTTCTACTCCTTGGATTCAGTCTTCAAAGTATTTTTTGAAAAGCTTTATTACATACCTTCCAACGTTTCACTGGTGAACATGAGGCTGATGGGTGGCCCATCCCATGTTGCCACCAGAGGTGAAACTCGCCTCACTTACTGAGGTCACACAGCTATAATGGTCACTCTGAGTGAGTTCTGCGAGATGTTGCAGAACTCCCATGAGAGCCAGCCCGGCCGCACAAACCTGGCAGCAATGGCATGGACGGGTGAGGTGCTTGGGATTCCGCAGCCGAGGCTTCACTCTTGGGCAGGCTGGCCCTGATAACAATACCCTTATGACACTCTTAGCCTCAAATCAAAGATTATTGCCCAAACTCCCTGTTATGTATTGCTGACAAGTGGGGTTGGACTAGCTGGCTTTCAGGGACCCTTCCAACTCCATGGGCTGCATTCAACGCTCTCCGTCTGCTAGCGCAAGCGCTCTTGTTGTACAACAAAGGGATCCAATGCAAGAGCTACACTAGCGGAAAGTAGCTGCGCAACAGATTGCACAATCTACTATGCAACAAAATGACCACCAACCTGCTTAAGCATTCTCTTACACTACTCTTGTTCTGCCGGCCCAAAACATTTCCACAGTGGAATGAATATGCTGCTAAGCAATTCTAACTCAGTGCTACGTTGGATCCAACCTCAAGATTCTATCAACTGTTCAAAATGAGCCTCCACATCTCTAAAAAGGGGAGGGAAGTACAGTGGTACCTCAGGTTACAAACACTTCAGGTTACAAACGCTTCAGGTTACAGACTCCGCTAACCCAGAAATAGTACCTCGGGTTAAGAACTTTGCTTCAGGATGAGAACAAAAATCGTACTCCGGTGGTGCGGCGGCAGCAGGAGGCCCCATGAGCTAAAGTGGTGCTTCAGGTTAAGAACAGTTTCAGGTTAAGAACGGACCTCCAGAACAAATTAAGTTCTTAACCAGAGGTACCACTGTAATAGACACAAGATAATGAGTTATTTTTCACCAATGAAGACCATAATATCAGTCGTTTCCCCTCATAAAAATAGAGTTAGAGACAAGTTATTAGCAGTTACTTGCTTTTTTTCCAAATAAGGTTGCAATTTCATCAAGATTTCCTCATATTTTTATTGATGCCATAGTCACCTTATAGTTCTATTTATAGATAAGATTGGTAGCTTCCAATTGGTTGTTGGTTGGCAGGAGAAACAGTTACCTTGGTTTTCCACGCTGTGTAAATTTATGCAGGGCTGTTGGGGTGGCATATGTGCTTGGCTCTGAGTTACATTTTCTTCAAAAGACATCTTTTTATATTTTTGTAAATGGCAATATTATTGAAGATATCATTCCATCTGCAGTTTGTCATTTTATAAGTAGACTAGCTGACCCTGCCACACGTTGCAGTGGCTAACCCTGTGACTGTCCCCACCCTGTCACGATCCATGATCTATTCTGTTGCCCCCCCCCCATGGCTTATCCCTGTGAATCCCCCAACTCCCTCTTTCCCCCACCCAGGGGAGTTGTGATTCCTTGGGTGGTCCTGGTATTTGGGGTGGGGTGGGAGGGGAGGGTTGAGGAGAGGTGAGGGTCCTTGGGTCCCTAGCTCACCCCGTCACAGGGATTCGAATCGCCAACATTCTGATCAGCAAGCCCTAGGCTCAGTGGTTTAACCCACAGCACCACCTGGGTATATAATTATCTTTGTACAAATTTATACTTTTTGCTTTTATCCATATACCTAAATATTTGTTTTTCTTGCTGACCATAAGGCCTGTAAACTGTTCTCTTTTATTCTCTTCTTTCATGTTTTTGACCATAGCTGCCAAGTTCTCCCTTTTTTTAAGGGAAATTCCCTTATGCTGAATATGCTTTTATCTTTTATCTTTCTTTAATTTGAAGCCTGCAACTGACCCAAATTTGTTAATCTTTTAAACTGTTGGCACTTTTTCTCCTGGGTTCTCCATCGCTATTATCAAGTCGTCAGCGAATGCTTTTACCTTGAAGGCCTTACTTCCTACCACTATGCCCCTTATGTTTTTTACTTTTCTGATGTTTGTGTTTAGAATCTCTGACACTAATATAAATAACAATTGAGGTAAGGGGCACCCCTGTCTTGTTCCTTTCTTAATGTCGCAATTCTCTGTTAAATTATTGTTTATATTTAATTTGGCTCTTTGCTGCAAGTATATTACATTTATTCCTTTGCAGAAACTTTCTCCTGCTCCTATAATTTTTAAGGTTTTCTTCATAAATCCCCAAGAAACATTATCGAAGGCCTTTTCTGCATCAATGAACAGCAGCGCCGCCTGTTTATCATTTCTTGCTTCTAGATACTCTAAGATATCTATCACATGTCTTATATTATTTTCATATGGCTGCCTGGGAGAAATCCTGCTTGATCATCATGGATATGGTTCTTCAGTATCCATTTCAGTCTACTTGCTAAGATGTCTGCAAATATTTTATAATCATTGTTAAGTAAGGAGAAGAGTCTATATTTTTTAACAAGTGTTGACTCTGTTCCCTTTGGAAAAAGGAGATTGGCTGATTAAATTGACAGAGTACATTGAGATGGATAAGCTGACAGGGCAGACAAGAGATCAAACAAAACAAAAATTCAGAAATGATTGGAATATATTTAAACAATATCTGAAAGACCATTATGGAGAATTAAATTTTTGACTGGTTTAGAATAACTCTTGTAAGGAAAAGTATTAAAATATAGTGGAAAAATAGGTTACCAAATATATAGATTTGTTATGAGGGGCTTTCAACTAAGTAAAATAGAGGACTCAAGTAAGAAGGGGAGGGAAGTCAAGTGTAAATGGAGTACAAATGAATCAAATAAATAAGTATATATTTTGTTTTCTTTATTATGTTTTAGAATCACATGTTTAGTTACAGAAGAATTGAGATGTTACAACGTGATTTCCTGAATATTTGTCAAAATAAACCAATAAAGATGAACTGTGAAGCAGGTATGATTGAATTCCAAAGGTATGCTTACAATTAATTAATTAATTATATAAGGATTGAGTCGTCTTGGGATATGCTTTAACCTAGCCTTGCAAATAAAACCTATAAAGTTATTAGCCTTCAAGGTTTTCAGTAAAATATAGATGAAGGAGAAAAACCAACCCTCTCTTAGTCTAGAAAAGCTTGCTTGCATGGTTACTTGGAGAAAAGTTTACTCACAGGTGGTCACTGGGGTAGTTTAAATTTACAAGCTTGCTTTAATAATTCTTTTTGGAATGACCCATCCCCCAGCTAAAAACTTTGAAACACACAATTAAATTGATAAGCAGTAGCTTTGGGTCAGACAATACAAGACCTGTTACGCAGATTGCTGGTTTATATTCAAGTCAGCTGGCGGCTGTATTATCAATAGGAGGGAAATAATAGCTATTGGTGTCTGGTGTTATGGGCTCAGACCAGGAATTCTTAGAAGCAAAGTCTTATGATGATGGCAACCCCAAGGAGGAAATGGATCTACTCCCCGGTCCATCCCATGTGGAGACATAGTCACTGGAGTCTGTTTATCCTCCCATAAACCCCCACAGAGACACTTCTGTCACTAGACTTGGATGATGGAACACACACTCCTCAGAGGATCAGGGCAGCACTGCGGGGTTATTCCCACAGCCTGAAACTGCAGTGCTTAGAAGAATCCAAAGGCTGGGGGGGGGCACGCTGGACACCATAGGGCAGGGGTGGCCAACTCCCAAGAGACTGTGATCTACTTACAGAATTAAAAACTGGCAGTGATCTACCTCCCCTTTTTGGGGTTCAGGTCAAAGTTGTTGAGCTTTTTTACAGGAAAGCCCCGATTTTTTGGGGGGGGGGGAATTTCAGGTCAAAGTTGTATGTACATTGTGCAACCGCGATCTACTAAAACCTTCCAGGGATCTACTAGTAGATCGTGGTCGACCTGTTGGACATCCCTGCCGTAGGGAAATGCACTGAGACCAGGATGCTGCTGAGACAACTTCTATGTTCTGCCTTAACTACAGGGTCATTAGCTGGGGTCCTGCAATCCACACCTAGGTCCCTCTCCAATGTGCTGATTTTGCCTTGCCTTCTTGCATGCCTAGAATCCTGGGACTCCTGCCCGCCCCACTTCCTTCAGCTATCCATAGTGGTGGGCATTTCAATGGATCAGGATATTCTGATATTTGGAAATCTCTCAGTGAGTTTTTGAGTGCGGCAGTTTGGAATGGTGTTTCGAAGTGGCATCACTCCAATTTAGGGAGTGCAGTCTGAGGATGGTCTTGTCCAAATTACTCTCTGGGAGATCTTCTGCCTGTAGCAGACAAGTCTCTTTGCCTCTACTTGTGTTCTACTTATATATTTGTAAATAAAACATATATTGCAAAGAAAGCCAAGGCTCCAAGGCCATATCAAAAGGAAACCGAACCCAGTAGCACTACCACTGGAACACCTCACTGTTGGGAAAAGCGGGGCATGCCAAACAATATTGTTTCATCAGTTTTGTATCTCCCATTTTAACCTTCGAAGCCTCTTACAAACAGGGGCAAGTGGTGGAAGGAGCTTGTCTCCCTACACAAATCTCTGAACCAGGGCCAATAGACAAAATAAGAACACCAAGATTGTGTACCCTCCAATTAAACCCCTATGCAATGGAAACACAAACTCAATTGAAATGAACTGAAAAGCAAGGTTGGATCACAGCCTAATGTATGTTGTGGTGGCTTAATTTAATTTATTTATTTTAGTGCCACTAAGCATTCACACCGTACATCAGTTTGACAGTTGACTCCGTATTTATCAATTTCTTTTCTTTTTAAGAAAGCATTTGGGCATTTTATAATTAGTTTGCTTCTATAAGTGACCTTACATTGTGATATAATAAGCACAGCCCTGTAGAGTGAATATGTCTTCATTTCAGCTGTGCACAACATGAAAAACAAGAAATTAAACACAGTGAGCAAAAGGTCAGAATTTCAACAACAGAGACTGTTCAGATCAGTTATTGGTTGAGATATTGTTTTTATATAGATAGATCACACACAAGTCACTACATTTTGCCTAGCACACTATATAATTTCTTTTTAAAAACAATGGTTTATAGGATGGCTGTCTACAGTGGCAAAAAACAGAATAGATTTTTATTTATTTTAAAAATACAATATATAAATTGAATATTTATGTGTATAGATGCAAAATTGCCAAATTCAATTATTTCTTTTTTTAATCACCAACTAAAGCATGAATATAATCCTGGCTTGAGTAGAGACTCAAAAATGGAGTACTTGAATATATGAACATTCACAAATCCACCTTGAAACAGAAGGGAATTCACAGGTCAGTCAAGGGAGGGATAGGTAACCTGTGGCACTCCAGGCAGCAGCTACCCAGGGCTATCACATTTGGCTACAGCAGGCTTCCTCAAACTCTGCTGTTTTGAGACTACAATTCCCATCATCCCAGACCACTGGTCCTGCTAGCTAGGGATCTTGGGAGTTGTAGGCCAAAAACATCTGGAGGGCCATGTTTGAGGAAGCCTACAGTGACTGGGGCTGATGGGAGGCAAAAGTGGACAGTGCATTGCTCACTTGACCTGCATCTGGCCGAACTGCTGTTGCATCCTGGGATGGAGACGGGGAGGGACATGGTGGTGAGGTGTGCACAGTGCAAATGTGTTGACAGGAGCAATAGATTGGCTCCGCTGGTGGGTTTGCACTGTGCCAGCCTCTCTGCTATCATGCCCATCGCCTTCTGCAGTTCAGGATGCTACTCAGTCAGATGGAGGTTAGGTGAGCAACACAGCCTCACTATGCTGCCCCCTGCAGTCTGGAGGATCAGACAGCACCATCCCTGACTTAGTGTAAATGGTTTACTGGGGATCTGGGCCCTAAGGGGTGGGTGGGTGCTTGTAATGACATTCAGTTATTCGATTATTCCCCTATTTCACCATGCTCAAGGACCTCAAAGCATATTACAATCAATAGCAGTGTATTAAGAACAAGATCAAATCAATCACATAAAATAAAACATTCATAATGAACTGAAACAGCAACCAGAGACTAATCAAAATTTAAACAGGGAATCAGTTAGATCTCAGCGGTGTGTTTATAAAGAGATGTCTTCTCAGTGGTGCAGACCTCATGCGTAGAGAGACAAGCCTTCTGGTGAATTGGGTTGGCATCATCACAAGGAAGGGCCTGTCCTGTGCTCCCAACCAACCCACCACCTATTCAGTGCTAACCCCCCGTGGGCCTGACCTGCTTTTTCAAGGTTACAGACCATACACCAGCCAAAGCTGTTGAAGGACATTTCTGGACACAGTGGCAACCTGGCCCTCTAGAAGCGATACAGCTGTCTCTTAGATCCAGTATCTTGGCATAATGCACACACACATAATGCACACACATAATGCACACAACGCAAGGCTGCTTTCCCCCCACATCTTCCTTTACTCCTCCTATCCAATATTCAGAATATTCAGAGGTCAGCAAGAAAGCATTCTGTGATTGACTAAAGCAGAACAAAATGAAACTAGTGTAGAACTTTTTACCTGTATTTGTCAAAGGAAAAATTTATGTGATCCTTGGGCAAAGGGTTTCCTTCCTGGTCACTAGCTTCACTCGGTTCATGAATGTCCATATCTGGCATTGTCCTCAGTTTTGTATTATTGAAATATGTGCCTGTGAAACTCCTGGTCAGTACACCTGGATTAGAACAAAGAGATTCCTTGGATTACTGGTGCTGGATTCAAAGTCACTCTAGTTCAATGGAAGTCATGTAGATTTGTTATGACAGATTTGTTAAACAATTATGCAGTTTTTCACACACTTTTCAGCTCCGTTGGAGTCCCAAAACAGAGTACAATTAAAAATGTTTAAGAATACCAATAACAAGCAGAGAAGCATAATGAGAAACGAAGAGCTTTCTAGCCCTATATTGTCTGCTCTGACACCAGTTATCTAGGGTCTCAGGTACACAGAGACAGAGAAATACAGAGGCGTTTCCCACATTCTACTGCCTGATATTTCTACTGGAGATGTCATGGGATGATCCTGGATTCTTCTGCATGCAAAGCAGCACACCAACACTAAGCTATGGCCTATGGAATAACCCTGGAATAACCATCCAGCACTAGGGAGGGGTTCTCTCCTGCCATCATAAACACAGACATAGCTAAGGGGCAGAGGATGATGCACTCCTAAGGGGTGTGTGGGAAGAAATAACAGGTTAGGAGAGATAAGGACACCCAGAGAGAGGTAAGGTGCTGGGATTGGGGGACCTCATGTGTAGCAGCGTAGGATATATCCAACACTGTAGAAGTGCCCCCTTTACCTGCATGTAGGTTCCACTGATGTGGTTATCAATGGCTATTTGAAATGACGACTGTATATTATCTCCCGTATCAGAAACAGTATGCCTCTGAATACCATTAGCTGGAACACAAGCAGGAGAGTGCTGTTGTCCTCCTGCGCTGCTTGTGGGCTTTCAAGAGGCATCTGGCTGACTACTGTGGAAATGGGGTGCTGGTCTAGGCACAGAAAATGTCCAATACTCTCTCACCCAAAGTAAACTTCTGCTGAGCAGCTCACCCTGGAACTTCTCACTGCTCAGGGAAGTGAAGAATTCACAATAATATTTTTATCCAGATGCCCTCACAAAAAAAGGGCCTTCATTCAAAGGCTGGACAAAATTTAGAAAGAAAGCAAAATGGCAATGGTGAGGAAATACTGAATGAAGGATAGAAACATGATCTGCAAACTATTTTAATGTTGCTATAGAGGCTCCCCATCCCCATTAATGTGATTCCCTACTCTGTCCCCAGGGGCAACATGTAACATACTGTATCAGCACCTGTGAGAATTCACTTGGATATTTGGAAAACACAATTTCTTGCATTTGCATCCTGGTCAGCATCATAAAACTGTCCAGTAAATCATAAGAAGGAAACGCAGAGAGATGCATAGTGGTCTGTTCATAGATAAATTATGGTAAACGGCCCGTCACCTTATTGCATAATTGGATTTGCAACTGTCAATTTTAAAGGTACCGGTAATTAAGTTTACAAGTGTGAAATAATGGCAGAGCAAGCAGTGGCTATTTCAGAAGAGAAGTTAATGTTGGTGTGTTATTTTTTAATCAGCACACCTTGGTGTGCAATTGGTTACTGAAATGCAGCTGTTACTATAGAAAGCCTTTCGGGTCGTTTAAGTTTCTGTTTGAGATGTGTGCAATCAATACAATAAACTCACATGCTATGCACGATTTTGGGATAAATCAGCCTCCCAACCCCAAGCAAAATGATCCTCATGTCCCCAGGCTGCTTCAGCTAAAATAGGCTGCGCTCGAAGCACACTTAGAAGTAAACCACTGAATACAATGGACATGCTCCTGAGCAAAGATGCACAGGAGAAACTGATCCAGTTTCCCTGATGAAAATGGGATTAAGACTTCAGTCAAATGCAGCAATCCAGTTATTCTGATTTAGGTGTTGTGAGTTGACCTGCAAAATCTCTTTATGATATGCAATATAACTGTCCCTGATGCTATGTTGCCTTTACTTGTAGCTGGCAACCTGCTTTTAGCAGTTGTTCTTCCACAGTCTGCTGACCATTCCATTCTTCAGTAATAGCTGTCAGGATGGTTTCATGTAATGACTCAACCAAGGATGGTTTCATGTAGTGATCGTATGACTCAAAGCCTGTGTGGCATATCAGTATCAGACTAGGAAGAGGGAGACCAGGGTTTAAATCTCCATTCAGCCATGAGTGACCTTGGGCCAGTCAATACGGTAGCTCTCACTCAGCCTAACCTGCCTCACAGGGTTGTTGTGGGGGTTAAATGAGGAGGGGTAGGACCATGTAAGCCTCCTTGAGCTCACTGAAGCAAAAGGTGAGATATAAATGCAATAAGTAAATTTAAAAAATGTGGTAGAACCTATCATGAATGTAACTTGACTTTCCATCTGTCTACCTGTCTCATAGGCAATATTACACTGCAAATTACACTGACTAATCCACTGAAACATATAGAACAAAGTGGCCACTATATAATCAGATGAATCATTGATTTTTTTCTTCTTTTCCTTTTTTAATTTGAGAAAGTTTCTCATCAACTGATGGGTTATTCAGCATCAGTGATCATCTCAATTTAATTAGAATAAAATGGAGAAAGGAATAATGGTGCATGCCCTCTTCAGCTTCTTGGATAAAAGGTGGGATATAAATGTAATAATCAATAACTAAATCATGTAAGAATTTCTATTTTACAAACACTGCTTTAAATTACATATATATCACATTCTCTTTCTGCATCTCAGTTTTCTCTCTTCTCCTGGGTCTCCCTTTAGCAAACGCTATAAAGAGAGCAAATGCCTAGCACAGGAGAGAAAGTAGCCTCTAATTATAGACTATTAGGGTGGAAAGATTTGAGGGCACTGCCAATAACACACTTGGAACATTTCAGAGCAGGACCTATGACCTTACCTTGATAGTCAAGGAGAATGGAAAGGAGCAATTGGGGGCAGACCTCCTCCAGCACGGAACAGAAGGTGGACAAGGCGCCGGGGCCCTTGCAAGTCAGTTTCTCAAAAAGATACGCAGCTTGCTTCTCATAGCACTCCTGGGACAAAATGTCTTTGTACTCCTCCAAGGAAAAAACTCTCTCATAAACCAGATATGACAGCACTTTCTGCACATCCAGCTCTGCTTCGATTCTCTCCCTGTGGTTGCTTAGGATATCAGCAAGCCAGCGGTTCCTCTCTCTGCTATCTTTTTTTGTCAGTTTTGTACAGTTATAAAACCAAGACCGAGCCGACCATCCAAACATGTTTGCATTTAAGCTAAAAATAAATGCAGATATTCCAACTGTGCTTGGGCTGTGCAGTCTTTAGCGGGCGATAGCAGCATAATGCAAGGATGGAGGGAGTGCAAGTGTGTATTGCCTGCCTATGGTTATTGCAATTCAACTGGAATAGAAAAGGCCTATGTCGAAATTATAAAAGGGAGGGGGGAAAGCTCACGCCCAGGGCTTTCAGTCCCCTAAGAGGATTACTTTACACTAATTATCCCTTTACAAGCGTTAATAAGCATCTCTGCAACCATAGTGAAGGAGATAGGAAAATAGCTGGGCTAATGTTACTTTTTAATTCTGTAACCAATCTTCAAAAGATAGACCCTCTTTTTAAGATGAAAATGATTTTTTTCAAGAAGACAAAATATCAGATGAATCACCCATGACAAACTGGTGTTAAGACAAGAGGATGTGTCTTCAGGGTTGTAGTAAGTTTGACCCTGGGAGGACTGCCACCCAAATCACAGTATGATTGATTGGTGATTGCTCCTTTTAAGAGGTATTTCATAGGAAATATGTTCCATGCAACACATTTATGAACAGAAAGACCTATGGTAATAATTTGTTTTCTCCCTGAAGCCTGACATTCGTAACTTTCATCACTGAGCATGTCTATCATGTGTGGTTACTAGGTCAACTCCCATAATACAATAAAATACAAAAAAACTCTCATAGTGTCTACTTAATGAATTAGGATTAAGAAAGATTCTTACAGCTCCAATGTAGGTGTGCTGCCAGCAGTAATTATTCACTGTGGATCATGCTTGTATAACATCCCCTCTTAACGTGTAAATTCCTGCAATCTGCAGCAGTGTTGTTTTGTTTTTTGATCTGCTTGCTTTCTCCAGGATTTTTGAGACATTCAACTCCCTTCCTCAATCATCATCAGATTGTCACCTTCAGCCCCCAGCACAAGATATACTTTCAAAGATATTTCTGCTGTTTCCCACTGCATATGCTATTACTATCACATTTATAACTTGCAGAGATACAGCCTGCAGCAGACTTCAGCAACCTGCTGTCCTCCGGAAATTTGAAGCTAGAACTCACATCAGCACCAGCACACTCTGGAGGGCACCAGGTTGGTGAAGACTGGCCCACAGGTTACCATGTCTCCTGATCTTGCTTGGAAGTTCACGTCAGGATGCTGGGATAGCTCTGCCCCTTGGTAATAGAGTCTAATGTGAACAGAATGATCTCAGTGCATATAATTGTTGAGATGTGTGAAGACATGATGTATATAGGTTTGTATTTGGAATGAAAATAAAATGTTCTGTGACCTCTTTGACAGAGCCATGAGGCCTTGTCATGTTACAATATTTATTTTTCTATTTCTACTGCTATTCATGATAAAATAAATAAATCAGAGCGGTTTACAATTGTACAGAAAACCAGGAAATAAAAAACATGAAAAGGTTAAAATCACAAATCAGCTAAGGACAGTATTATGGAAAGATGTGTTCTTAATTGTATGCATGGGCCTGGTGGAATAGAAAAGTTTGCAGCAGGTGTTTAAAGGTGGGCACAGAAAGTGCCTGCTGAATTTCTATTGGCAGTGTTCCACAATCCTGGGCCAAATAAGCCTCGCCAACTCAAAGGACTACCAACAATGCTCCTGCAGGTGATCTCAGCAGTTGAGCGAATGAGGTCACAGAGGTTCCCTGAGCCTAAGTTGCTCAGGGCTTTGTAAATTAGTACAAGCCTAGCCTACATAGCAGTCATTCATGGTGACAGGCTCTGACAAGGGAAGAGGGAGAAGGAGAGGGAGGAAGGGAGAGGCTGATGCTTAAGATTTCATTAGGTGGGGCCTGGATCAGGAAAATTCAGTCTGATTGGTATGGATGGCAGCGGACTCTGGCTGAAGGTTCCTGCCAGTGAGATTCAGCTGGTGCCTTCTGTTTCAGCTTTTAAATGCCTGCTGGAACTAAGCAGGGCATCCAGAGGGGAATGATATAAATCATATGCTCCCTACTTTTTCAGTTACAATTTTGTCCCAGGATTCACTTAAATTGGAAACGGAGTCAGATCTTGAGGAACATCTTGGTGCCTCTCCATGGACAAAGATCTGGTCCACCCAACCCTTTAGATTGGTTTCTGTCAGCGTAAGGGAGAACTCTTATGTTACTAATTGGTGGTCTTTTATCCCAGTAGGTGTGGCTCACATTACAGGATCAGGTGGGCTGCAAGGAGTGAGGATCTTATTGGCAGATGTTGTGCCAAAGTTCATAAATTTTGGAAATTAGAGAAATCTGTACACTTACTATGTAAAAATGTGATCTTCAGTCTATTTTTTTATGAAGGTAATGTGGACCTTATACATAAACAGTTGGTTTTTACAGTATATCTCCTGGCAGTGCTCGATTACTAATTGTTTAGGGCTGGGGTGACACTTCATGCTAAGGTATGTTCATTGCTATTGCTGAGAAACTATGAGCTGGTGTTATTTTTTAAAAAACCCAAATGTTCAAGAATACCGCCATCTTGTGCTTGGTGGCAGCTATTACATGCCTCTATATGGACCAAAGTTCATATGGACCAAAGGGACGCAGGTGGTGCTGTGGGTTAAACCACAGAGCCGATCAGAAGGTTGGTGGTTCGAATCCCTGTGACGGGGTGAGCTCCCGTTGTTTGGTCCCAGCTCCTGCCAACCTAGTTTCCGTGCGCTGCTCTGGTTTGCCAGAAGTGGCTTAGTCATGCTGGCCACATGACCTGGAAGCTATACGCCGGCTCCCTCGGCCAATAACGCGAGATGAGCGCCGCAACCCCAGAGTTGGTCACGACTGGACCTAATGGTCAGGGGTCCCTTTACCTTTATATGGGCCAAAGTTGTTTGTTTGCTTCATAGAACTCTGCCAAACATCCAATTTATTATTATTATTATTATTATTATTATTATTATTTCAATTTATATACCGTCCTTTATCAAAAGATCTTAGGGTGGTGTACAACATTAAAAACATCACATAACATCAATGATAAGCACACTAACAGGTAGGTAGCCGTGTTGGTCTGAGTCGAAACAAAATAAAAAAATTCCTTCAGTAGCACCTTAAAGACCAACTAAGTTTATATTTTGGTATGAGCTTTCGTGTGCATGCACACTTCTTCAGATACTAACATACTAACAAATAGCCTAATTGTAAAATAATCATCATAACAGTCCACTCTCCCACACTTTTACAGGCCACAGATTATTTAATGGCCATAGGCCTGGGTAAAGAGGAATGTTTTTGCATTCCTGGCACCTAAAGACATGTAATGATGGCGCCAGGCAAGCCTCTCTGGGGAGAGTGTTCCACAATCGGGGAGCCACTACAGAAAAGGCCCGTTCTCTTGTTGCTGCCCTCCAAACGCCTCAGAGAGGGGAGACATAGAGAAGGGCCTCCGAAGACAAGCACAGGGTCCGGGTCGGTCTGTTCGGGGAGAGGCGGCTCTTAAGGCATTGAGCTCCTCAGCCACTTAAGGCTTTAGAGGTCCACTGCAGCCCTTTGAATTGGGCCCAGAAGCAATTGTCAGATTGGTGTGATGGTGCTCAAATCTCTTGTTCTGGTGAGCAATCTGGCCATTGCCTTTTGCTGAACTTTCCAGACCCTCCATGGGTCCCTCTTTTTCCAGGGACAGTCGCAGATTTACAGACATCATCCCAGTTTCTGATTTGATCCCAGAATACTGTATCCCACTTTTCCTTAGGAACATGTCCGTATGTTCATGGGAGAAACAGGTATCAGCCTCAGATAATGAATGTATTCTTCAATATTATTAATAATAATCCTATGTATTAGAATTGCACAACGAACTCCCATCTATCTATCTATCTATCTATCTATCTATCTATCTATCTATCTATCTATCTATCTATCTATCTATCTATCTATCTATCTATCTTCGTCCTGGCCTCATTTACAGAATTTATTGTTTAAAATGTGTCTGAATTATACATTTTGAGAGGGATGACGAAACTCCCTCCTCCTCCTTCCTTCTCCTCCTCCTCCTCCTCCCTCCGAGGCCAGAGGCGGGCGTGCTGGAGCCTGGAGAGCGGCGTCCGAGCTGCCAGGCCGGGGCGCGGAGAGCAGGGCCGGGAGATGTCGGCGTCCGCCTCGGCCGAGGGCATCGCGTCCCGCCTGGCCCGGCAGGAGCAAGAGATCCGCTGCTTGGCGGCCGAGATCGCGCGCCTGAAGGAGCCGGAGCGCTGGCCCGGCAGCGGCAGCAGCGGCGTTGGCGGCCTCGCTGGGCCGCCGCTGCCGGACGCGAGCCCGGGGCTGCCGGCGCTGCGGGCCGAGAACGAGA
Source organism: Zootoca vivipara (assembly GCF_963506605.1). Classification (NCBI taxonomy): domain Eukaryota; kingdom Metazoa; phylum Chordata; class Lepidosauria; order Squamata; family Lacertidae; genus Zootoca; species Zootoca vivipara. Next base: position 2,912,035 of record NC_083289.1, on the reverse strand, counting down.
AGCTCCGCTACCGCCTGGGGCACCTGCGGCGGAGCCTCGGAGCAGAGCTGGCCAAGGAGCAGAGCGGGACAAGGCCTCCGCCGGAGCCCCGGCCAGAGCCGCCTCGGGGGCGCGCACAGGTGGGTGAGGCGGGAGAAGGAGGCCTCGCGGGGGGCCGGGAAGGAGGGGAGGCTGGGGCCATTCCGCTGCTCCGGGGGCCACGGGGCGCGGGAGAGCCCGATCCTTGTGTCCGCCGAGCCCGAGGGCTCCCTTAGGACGACCTCCCGTCCGCCCTTAGAAGCAGAGAGCGGGAAGGGGCTCCAAGGGTCATCTGGCCCACCCCCTAGCAAGGCAGGAATCTCAGCTGGGGAGAGGAGGGTGTGATCCCGGCACGCTTCCTTTCTGCTCTTTCAACTGGAGTGCGTGTGCAAGTTTGAGAAGGAGGGAGCACACTTGTTTCCAAGGGAAGGGTTTGCAAAGTTGCAATCCTATACAAACAGTGACAGTATTATTGCTACAAAAGTTGGCTGCTGCCCCCACTCTCTGCCGAGCTGCAGCAAGATTCCTGGGGGTTCCGGGTGCCCACTCAGGGTCTGCAGTCCTTTGGAGAATTGAGACATGGCAGAGACTGTCATGGCTTTAAGAATGATGGTTTCTTCACCTATTTACACCTTTGGTCTGCATGGAGGGAGTCCAGATCTTACAGCATGGTCATCTCAAGAGGGGCTTGACCCCCACAGCAGTGCAGCCGTGGAGACCAAGGAATCATGCGCTCCCAGCCTGCCTGCCTGCCTGCAGCCAGCCTGCCCAAAATGCATCCTGCTCTTCCTTCCTTCTTCTCCTTCTTCCCAGAATACCTTGCTCAAAACCTCTCTTTTCCTGTCATCTCCAACACACACCCCAGCACCTTGGCAACTTCTATCTCCATAGGCTATCTTGTCATGTTAACAGTTTTTCTCTTTGCTAGGCCAGCCGGGCTGGTTTGCATAAGCCAGCCCAGGGATTTCTGTCTGGCAATGGTCTGCAGGTTGTACTTTCATCCACATCCCAATTAATCAAAATCCTACCATTTATTAATTTCTAGGGTTTAGCCCCCACCCAAATCTATAACATTATATACATATCTACACACACACACACCATATTGGTCTCTACAGGTACAGCAGGCCCTGTAACTGTTAATGACTGATCTGAAGTATCTCTAGAATAAATGGTACTTAAGTAATGTAATTGGCATTACAGTTCAGAGATTTGAGCTTTGGAAATTAATTTCCTTGGCTCCCTCTTTGTGTTTGTGCTTCTAATTACGACCACTTTTTTGCTTTGACTTTAATTCTGGCATTTGGATTGGCAAAAATATTTATATAATGTAGTTCTACCTTTTCTTTATTTAGGATCCTCCCAATGCAAACCTTGTTGTTCACGAGAGTAAACATAAAAGGGAGAAGAAGGAAAATCAAGCTGCTGATGGATGTAGAAGTGAGGTATGTGAACTTTTTAGGGTATCCAGGTAAGCCACTCTTGGTATTGTCTTTGTCTCTGTTGTGCCTGACTAGATGAGACTAGATGACCTTAACCTTCCTCTTTTTAGCTCATGAGGCTCTTAATCACAGGTTGTGTATTCAAGCACCAAGTTGGGCAAAAGGATTCTGGCACTGCAGAGGGTTGGATTCAATGTTCCTTGTGGTTCTTTCCAGTTCTACAATTTTAGGATTCAAGAATAACTGCTGGGTGGGTAGAAGTCATCAGGAAAACAGTGCTGGGAGGAAAGGATCAAACTCTCTTCCCCAGTGGTGTGGTCTTGATATTTTGCTTGGAGGAGTTTCCCTGCACATCCTGAGGTGGTTGTAGCCCAAGCACAGATGTACCACTACAATACAATTGTGATTTCAAGAGGTGGACTATGATTATCTGCAGATTCCCAGTTTTCAATAAGGAGTTGGCAGTAGTCTTGAAGATGAGCAGCAATAAACATGGCATTTGCTCTATTCTGTGGAACTTAACCCTAAAACACATGAGCTTTACAAATGTCCACTGCTGTCAAATATAAGGACCAGATAGCTAAAAAGAAGCATGAGTTATCACTTAGCTAGGATAAGAGTTATAGGAGATATAGAATCATGGTCCAGAGGAGCTACACACATAGGAGGATGGAACTCAGATTTGTATTTTTGCCTTTGCCATTTCCATTTGATATAAGCCACTTTTAGACTAAATAGTGACTTGCCTTTTCAACAACAGCAGTTTGAAAATTTCCAAGCTGTTCATGATTCTGTCCCGCGTATTTACAGCTACTATTGATACAGTCTAGAAAAGGTGTGAAATTTGTGGTGGGAATTTGCAATGAATGGGAGCATCCATGCAATTGTGCAGCTCCCATTCCCTGTATAGGGAAGTTATTAATGATGGATGTTTTATTTTGTTTTTATAGTTTGCTGGAAGCCACCCAGAGTAACTGGTGCAACCCAGTCAGATGGGTGACATATAGATATTATTAATATTTCACATGCGTTCTCCATGCCCTATTTGTGTTGAAGGCCTGCACTGACATTCTGCCCTGCACACTTTTTAACAGCTACAACAGGAACCAAGCTTCATCAAAGAAAGGCTGAAGTTATATGAAGCATTGAAGAAAGAGCACGATGCTCTCCTTGATTCCAGAGCATCCAGCCAAAGCAGACCTATCAAAATCACTCTTGCTGATGGGAGGAAGATGGAGGGGGAATCCTGGAAAACAACTCCACAACAGCTAGCTCTACGAATTAGGTAATTTTCCTTGCAGACTGGGTTTTTGTCATCCTCAGGTGGCAGGTTTGGTGGCGCAATGGGTCAGTGTCTCTGGCTGTTAACCAGAAGGAAAGTGGTTTGAACCCACCCAGGGATGGTTGGGGCCAGGATTCCTGCATTGCAGGGGGTTAGATGAATGACTCTATGATTCTATGTGTGCATGAACACACAGAAAAAAGCACGTAGAGAGAAATAAATAATATGGTAGCTGTGATTAGAGGGGGGGAATGCTAAAAATACTGTGTGCAGGGCTGGCCCTAAGGCAAGGCTGGGTGGCGCAATGCGCCGGGAGCCGCCAGGGGGCGCCGCGCCGCGCCCATCAGACAGCCCAGCCGCCCTCCCACTCGCCCTGCTCCTTGCTTCCCGCCCGCCCGCCGCGGGTTTGAGTCCCGGCCTCAGGCTGGCGGGTCGGGTCGGGGGACATAAGGACAAAAGGCCAGGTGCTGCGCGGCACCGCCCCCCCCAGCAGAGGCTTCCGCGCAGGAGGAGGCGATGCCAGTGCCCCAGAGGACAACCAGGCAGCGCCCGGCCCACCCATGCCATGTCCCTCCTCTGCGTCCGTGGTGAGTTGGGGGGGCGGCGGCGGAGGGACCTTTGCGCCACAGCACTCGATGTGGTTAAGACGGGCCTGACTATGTGTGAAAGTTAAAGCTTAAATTATCTTTTTTTGCACATCTGTTTTACATACAATTAAACTTTAACATCTGTACCTTTCTCTCTGACCTACCAGCAAACGCATCTCTCTGCAACTATAGAATTAAAAGTTTGATGGCCTCAAAAGGAGGACATCTCTGGCACGTTTTTTAGAGGTTACATTTTTAGCATGTCTTTGCTCTCTTTAGTCGTGGACTTGCTGATAATGCCATCATAGCCAAAGTGAATGGGGAACTGTGGGATTTAGATCGACCGATGGAAAGAGACTCTTCCTTGGAGCTGCTCACGTTTGATAGTGAAGAAGCTCAAGCTGTACGTAAACTTTTTTCTTTATCTCTCTCTTTGTAAAATAATTTGAAAACAAGAGTCCTGATCCAGCAAAGGAAATCCTTGTACAGGCAGGGCTTTTTTTTCTGCCAGAACAAGGTGGGTGCCATTGCAGGCTGGCGCTCCCCCCCCCCGGCTTTCCCACTGGCTGCCTGGCAATGGCACCAAGTTCAAACTTCAGTAAAATATTGGGGGAGCTTTCCTCTCACTGGTATGTCGCCAGGAGGATGGACGGTGAGAGGGAAGCCAGAGTCAATCGAGCACAGCCCAGGGTGAGACCCTGTGGCCCCTCAGAAGCTGCACCACCTTCTTTCCTCACCTGGTGTTTGAGGCCCAGGCAGCCAAGCGTCAGAGGCGATGCTGCCCAGACTGGGGCCAACACTGATAGGCTGAGCTGGGGTTTGCCAGGGGACAACAGTAGCCACGGTCCACATACTGCCCGCTCCTCTCCTCACCCAGATGCCAGCAGGCTGTGGCAGCCAGGTCCCTTCCATGGCGTGGTCTTGCAGGGTGCTGGATTGAAGCCAAGGGCACTGGAGGGGGAGGACAGGAGGGAGGCAGCCTGGGAGAGAGGGAGGCAGGTGGGCAATTGGGTGCCTGACCTGCACTCTCACACAGCAGCGGTGGAGAAGGTGGCTCAGCACACGCACCCCCCAAAATTGTGGGTGTGAAGGGTTCTGGGCTTCTTAGAATTGGTGCCTATGATGGTAGGTTATGTACACGAAGCAAGCCCACTGCCTGTGGCTTCCACCGTGCATAAGCAATTTCATGCCTTGTGTCCTGGACTGGCACTTCTCCACCCTCTCCTGTGGCAAAAAGTTCTGTGCCCTCTGAGGCAATTTGAGGAGGGAAGAGCAGGAAGGCAAGGGACGAGGTGGTGGCACCACACAGCAGAGTGCCATGGAAATCTCTCAGGTCATGAGTGCGGGAAATGAGATGGCATTAGCCTAGGGATGTTGCATGGCAGCTCCTCTTGGAGTGGGCTGCACCTGTGTGACATATGCACTTCAGCGTGCTGTAGGCTGGTGGATGTCAGGAGTACTTGAAGACAGAGCCTCCCTCACGAAATACAATACTGTTGTAAGAGGATGGGTCTCATTGCTTGTTTGGCAATAATGGGGCAGTTGGGAGGAGGGACAACTTCTTCACTGATGTTCATCAGGATGGTGAGTTCTGGCACCTCTTTTTCTAGAAAAAAAGCACTGTGTACTGTGTAAATAGCCAATGCAAACACAAATGTGCATCCACATTGCAATGCATATCTGGATGTGCCTGTGGTTGCAAATACATGCATATCCTAGGATTTTGACTACTGTAGTATATGCTGGAAAGTCCTATTTAAAAAAAAATTAAAAATAGATTATGGATAACATAATGATCTATTTTTTATCTTTGTGTGTAGGTTTATTGGCATTCTAGTGCTCATGTTCTTGGAGAAGCAATGGAAAATTATTATGGTGGATGCTTGTGCTATGGACCTCCCATTGAGAATGGTTTCTATTATGACATGTACATTGAAAACAGGTATTGTTTTGTCAACAAGTGTTGACATTTTGGAATTGGTATAGCACAATTGAAGTATAAACTTGGGTTTTAATGTAACCTCCTCCTTAAACCTATGTTAAAATATTTATCAACTTCACCATAGCATCAGAACATAGTAGCAGTAATGTCTTCTGCAAAGGAGGTATTTGTGCCTGTATTTCCTTTCACCAGTGGAAATATAGAGGCAAATTATGACTGTTCTTAATGAAAGAACCATTGGTTATAGAATTTCATACTCCAAAGCTGGCTGAACCCAATATTTTTATATAGCAAATTTTAGGCAATATTAGCTTTACTTAGCAAAATCAAGTAGTACAGATGTGGAGAGGATCAGTTGAGGCTGGAGGCGGGATGTTGGAATAGTTGCATACTCTGTCCAACCATGTGGCACCATTTTAAAAAAGATAAAGAAGGAAAGGGAAAATTGATGCATGCAAAATCTCCCCACCTGCAGGCTCAGATGACAGCCCAGGCAAAGCTTTGCCACTTGAATGTCTTGATTGCATGCATTTTAAAACATATTTTATTTATTAAAATGCTTATACCTTGCTTTTCTAAAAATAGTATCTAAGGTGGTTTACAATGATCAAAGGCACTCCAGAACAAAAATAGCAACATAGCACAGTAAGGTATGCAGAGCAAAGCTAAGTGAGCTAAATGGTCACACAGATGTGGAAATAAACAAAAATATTTTCCTGGTGTCTAAACATCAACCTTGCCACTGTCCCCTAAATCCAAGATGATTGAATCAATATTAAAAGTCTATATTGCTCATTAAAGTGTTTGCCCTTTAAATGCATCATTATTTATATATTTAAATGTATGGAAACTAAGGCTGGCACCTTAACTCCAGTTATCTTGGAGGAAGCCCCATTGCATTCAGTAGTGCTTACTTCTGAGTAGACATGGTTAGGGCTGCGCTGCATGTTTATAATTTAAAGGAACTTTAGCCATAAATAAGACCATCTTCTTTAAACTGCCACACAATGGTGAAAAAAAAGAACTGCATAGGATTTTCAGCTTGTAATGGAGGGTGATATACTTTGATTCTGTTCTGCATGCTCTTTTACTTTAAGATCATTGGCCTTTCCTTTTTCTAGAGTTGTATCTAGTACAGAATTCCCAACACTGGAGAATCTGTGTAAAAACATCATGAAACAGAAGCAGCCTTTTGAAAGGCTAGAAGTTCGCAAAGAAATCCTGCTGGATATGTTTAAGGTAAGTCTCTGGGTTTGCTAATGTTCAAAATCATCCACTGCAAATGTTGCTTGAACTTTGGAATCTGAAGACTAGTACTTGCTCATGCTGGCTGTTTCCACAGCATGTAAATGCAGATACTCTCTCCAAACCCTTGACTTTCCACAGTCTGGGGTACAATGTCTGATGTCAGGGAGGCAGCAGGCAGGAAAGGGGGAAATACTTTCAATGCTGCTTTTCTCCTTTCTTAACAGATAGGGAACCCTCTTCCAGCGTTGTTGGACTTCCAGCTCACATAACCCCCCCAGCATAGACAGTGGGCAGAGATGGTGGGAGTTTGAGCCCAACAACCCATGGAGGGCCACGGGTTCCCCATCCCACCTAGGGATAATGGTGTTTTCTTCTCAGTTGTCTGTTTCCTCTTCCCTGCCCAACAGGCTGCAAACCATTTTTTATGCTCCTTGCTCCGCACATCAGGTACATGCCCACAGTACTCTTTCCTAGCCCTGTCCTACAAAGTCTGTTTGTTTGTTTTTCTGAACAGATGCTTGGGACAGGGAGCTAAAGTCCCCATGAGTGGCCGTGTATAGCTTAAGCCTGTAGTTATTTCAGAGCAGCAGCTTCTGTTAGCAGTGTTTGGTTTGAGAAGCAGGAGACTGCTTTAGCCTGCAGTTACTTTGGCCCTGGTGACCTCACCATCTTCTTTAATTCGTGATGAAATTGTGTCCTGAAAGAAGCTGTGCTTAATATAGCTAATATGCAGCCAACCCATCTCTTCCCTGTCTAGTTTCCCCTGCATGTTTCGTAACATACTCTCTGGCTGGTAGGAATGTCAATCTTCCCAGGCTATGTCTGAAGAAAGGACTCAAGAAGCTCTTAGCCAGACATCCAGAAATCTTACAAGGGCTACACAATAAGGCGGCTGCTGTGCCCATCTATATATGTATATATAAATGTAGGCATTGTGAGCACGGAGGTCACAGCCTTTCTCCGTAACTGCTGAACTGCAATGTAACAAATTTGGCCACAACATTCCATGCCCATCAGGGAGGGATCTGCCATTAAAAAATTTCCAAAAAAACACACCTTTCACACCTAAAATAATGATTAATCACAAAAAGTGGCACCCAAATTAGACATCACCACCAGAAGCTCTGAAGACTCCAGCAGTATCTAGTAGAAAGGCAGATTGCACGCTGCCGTCTCCAAAGCTGCGCTGCCAGATGACATCACAAAATTCCACAGCAACCAACTGAAAACCGTCCTTTGGCAGCAACAAGGCCCAGCTTTTTCAGTAGGCCACAGCATTGCCAAGCAGGGAAAACTGAGTAGGCCGCACCATTCACTAGGCCACAGGCAAAACCAAAACAGAATAGGGCCTTTCACAACGGGGGGGGGGGGGCTCACAGGGATGAGGCACAACAAAGGGAGGGGGGAACCCTATAGCCATGAGGGGGGAAGTAGGACCCTGAGTCAGCCAAAGCAGTGGGGGGATGGGGACATTTTCAGGAACACGCATGGGTGGGGGAGTCTTATTTTTAAAACTTACAGTAGGGGAGTCAGGGTTGGGACAGAGCAGGTGAGGGGACTCTGAAGGGAGACTCTGAAGGTCCATTTAACAGAAAAAGGTCCACTTAGCACAAAAAACCCACAGCAACGCGTGGCCGGGCCAGCTAGTTTTAAATAAGAATGTAGGAGGGACCGTACTGTAGAGGCAGAAGACCATACTCTGGAGGGACCATACTCTAGAGTTCAATCTCTGGCATTTTCAATTATAAGAGGATATGGAGTAACTGTAGGTATATGTGAAACGGAAACTAGTAGCCATTAGTGTAATGTAAACAATCTAGAAGCAGGTGGCTTCAAGGTCAGAAGCATGAGGTTCTGCACAGTGTGTCTTTGGGCTTAGATAAAGAGACTGAGAAAGAGCTGAGTTTGTTCATTTCTCTCTCTCTGCTTACAGGTAGGTAGCCGTGTTGGTCTGGGTCGAAGTAAAATAAAAAAAATTCCTTCAGTAGCACCTTAAAGACCAACTAAGTTTTTATTTTGGTATGAGCTTTCGTGTGCATGCACACTTCTTCTCTCTCTGCTCTTCTCCCTGCTGGGAGGGGGAGAACCATCTCCAGATGCAGACCGTCCTAGCAGCATGCTAGTGACTGATTTATAGGCTAATGATGTACAGAATCATTAAGCTGTAAACAGGCAATAAACCTTACTGCCTGAATCATGGCCGTGAAGTGAGTTTATTGCATCAGTGATTGTGTCTGCAAAAGGCTTGACAACGCAGAGGAGCATGCAGGACACCTTGTGAGTTTGAAAAGATGCTCACAAAGATTCAGCAGTAACACCCTGGAGCTGCTGCTTGTTAAAATAGGCAGTGAGGTGGGCCAGTGGTCTGACAGAATAAGGCAGCCCAGACTGCAACTCCCATCATTCCTGACCATTGGCCACACTCAGTAGAGGTGATAAGAGTTGTAGTTTGTAACATCTCCAGGGCACCAGGTTGCAGAAGGCTAGTATATGGCTTCATGCTTGTTCAAGAAAATTCAAATTCTCATTTTGTTTCCTCCCTTACCTTTTTGCTCCTCTTCTACGTAGTATAACCAGTTTAAATGCCGAATTTTGAATGACAAGGTTGACACACCAACAACTACAGTGTACAGGTAAAAGGATGTGCAATTTTGACTCAAACTTTCAAATCTGCTATTTTTAAAAATACTTGGGAAGAAGGCATTTGTAAGATGTATGTAATTTTAAATTTTGAGAGAAAATTGTATGCTCAAGCAATTTAGAAAAAATATATAATGTGAACATAGTTGTTGTATTATTATTGCTCATAACATACATCATGGAGGAGGGAACAAGGTTGTTTTCTCTTGATCTGGAGCGTAGTACCCAAACCAGTGGCTTCAAGTTACAAGAAAAGTGAATGCAACTAAACATCAGGGAAAACTTTCAGACAGGAAGAGCTGTTTGGCAGTGGAACAGTCTCCCTCAGGGGGTTGAGTACTCCCCTTCCTTGGAGGTTTTTAAGCAGAATGGCCATCTGACATGGATGCTTTGACTCGGATTCCCACATTGCAGGGGGTTGGACTAGATGACCCTCAAGGTCCCTTCCAACTCTACAATTCTATGATGATTCTTTGATCACACCATCAGTGTACACAGTGCATTATGGAATAATGTAAGCAAAAGGCAGGTTGCTCCTGCACAAATCTGACAGTCTAAACTCTACAAAAGGAGGTTCAAGTGAGGCAAGGAGCAGTAAATGCAGTTTCGTGAAGTTCTTTTGTTTCAATTAAACATATAATCTGTAAAATACAATATATACATACAGATTCATACATCATGCTAAAGGGAAGTATAACTAAGATTCATTATTTTAGTTACAGGTAGGTAACTACGGTGTTGGTCTGCCATAGTCGAAACAAAATTAAAAAATTCCTTCCAGTAGCACCTTATGTCAACAGTTTGTGCAATGCAATCAGAAATGGAAGCTATGGTTTGAGGTGAATTTTGTAGGCAGTGGTTTTGAGCTATATTTTGGAATGTCTCAATTGAAAAGCTGTAAGTATAAGCTGTTGCTCCATCTTAGAAGCTGCTGCGCCATGGAGAGGTGTACTTCTGAGAACAGGTGCTGCAAGGATGCAAAACAAAAGCAAACAAGCACCCATAAAGCATGGTTCCCAGTTATATTTTTGGAAGCACAAACTATGGCTTGGTGTGATGCCTCAGGTTCATTTTAAGTGCAAGAAGTTCAGATTAACACAACTGCATGTGTGACAAAGTTCAGAGTGGATAACCTTTTGATTGGCTATAGACTTAAATGAACTGGGAACCTGATTTTTTCTAATTTCATCTTAACCTTTATAATCTTCTAATAGGTGTGGTCCGCTGATTGACTTATGCAGAGGCCCTCATGTGAGGCACACTGGAAAAATTAAGGCCTTAAAGATTTTTAAGGTAAGCAAGCCCTTAAAAAATTAGGATTTTCAAGAGTGAAACACCTTTATAGCAGGGAGTAAGTACCCTTGTGTTGAAATGGGGTTGCTTTGTAGTAAACTTAGACTGCACATAAAATAATATGGAATGCAGTTTTGTATGGTTCTGTGTCCACTCATCTTCCAAAGACTGTTGTCTACCTCTACCTCTCTTTCAAATCAGAACCAGTGAAGGCAGTGATGGTCCTGTGTGAGTGCCTGGAGGCGGTTGGAGGTTGGATGGTGGCTAACAGATTGAGGTTGAATCCTGACAAGACAGAAGTACTGTTCGTGGGGGACAGGAGGCGGGCAGGTGTGGAGGATTCCCTGGTTCTGAATGGGGTAACTGTGCCTCTGAAGAACCAGGTGCGCAGCCTGGGTGTCATTTTGGACTCACAGCTGTCCATGGAGGCGCAGGTCAATTCTGTGTCCAGGGCAGCTGTCTATCAGCTCCATCTGGTACGCAGGCTGAGCCCCTACCTGCCTGCAGACTGTCTAGCAAGAGTGGTGCATGCTCTAGTTATCTCACGCTTGGACTATTGCAATGCGCTCTACGTGGGGCTACCCTCCCTTGAAGGTGACTCGGAAACTACAACTAATCCAGAATGCGGCAGCTAGACTAGTGACTGGGAGCGGCCGCCAAAGATCTACATTGGCTCCCAGTACGTTTCCGAGAACAATTCAAAGTGTTGGTGCTTACCTTTAAAGCCCTAAATGGCCTCGGTCCAGTATACCTGAAGGAGCGTCTCCACCTCCATCATTCTGCCCGGACACTGAGGTACAGCACTGAGGGCCTTCTGGCGGTTCCCTCGTTGCGAGATGCCAAGTTGCAGGGAACTAGGCAGAGGGCCTTCTCGGTGGTGGCGCCTGCCCTGTGGAATGCCCTCCCAACAGATGTCAAAGAGGAAAACAACTACCAGACTTTTAGAAGACATCTGAAGGCAGCCCTGTTCAGGGAGGCTTTTAATGTTTAATAGATTGTTGTGTTTTATTTTTCTGTTGGAAGCTGCCCAGAGTGGCTGGGGAAACCCAGCCAGATGGGCGGGGTATAAATAATAAATTATTATTATATTATTATTGCTTGGCTGTTTAAACACTTCTATTTCAGAACAAACAAATAATAATATTGCCTCAGCCTTGCAATTTCTATAACTACAGTGGTGTCTCGCTAGACGAATTTAATTCGTTCTGTGAGTCAATTCATTTTGCGAAAAATTTGTCTAGCGAATCCCATAGGAATGCATTGAAATTTTTATTTTTTGCCCATAGGAACGTATTAATTGAATTTCAATGCATTCCTATGGGAAACCGCGATTCGCTAGACAAATTTTTCACAAAATGAATTCATCTAGCGAGGCAACCTCTGCTCGAAAAATCTCTTCGTTAAGCGACAAATTCGTCTTACAGGGCATTTGTCTAGCGAGGCACCACTGTACTAGTATCATGAAGCCCGTTAAATTAACGGGTGCTAGAACAGACCTGTTGCTGTAGCAACCTCGGGGACATGCGCTACAAAACAGTGAACAAAAAGCTGTCTTTATGTTCAAGTCATAAAGTCTGCAATAAACCAGAGTCTTCAAGATGGATTATCAGCTAAGGATTAGCCACAAAGCTGAAAAAAATGAAAAAGTCAAAGAAGTCCACAATATTTTGCAAACAGATCCTCAGTAAAGACAGGCTCTGAGATTTCTGAGGTATCTAAACTTACAAATAGGGATGTGGGTGGCGCTGTGGGTTAAACCACAGAACCTAGGGCTTGCTGACCAGAAGGTCGGCGGTTTAAATCCCCGCGACGGAATGAGCTCCCGTTGTTCGGTCCCAGCTCCTGCCAACCTACCGTAGCAGTTCGAAAGCACATCAAAGTGCAAGTAGATAAATAGGTACCGCTACAGCGGGAAGGTAAACGGCATTTCCGTGTGCTGCTCTGGTTTGCCAGAAGCAGCTTTGTCATGCTGGCCACATGACCTGGAAGCTGTACGCCGGCTCCCTCGGCCAATAACGCGAGATGAGTGCCGCAACTCCAGAGTCGGTCACGAAGGACCTAATGGCCCCTTTACCTTTAAAACTTACAAATATAACAACAACAACAACAACAACAACAACAACTTATTATTTGTACCCTGCCCATCTTTAAAACTTTACCTTTAAAACTTACAAATATAACAACAACAACAACTTATTATTTGTACCCCGCCCATCTGGCTGGATTTCCCCAGCCACTCTGAGCGGCTTCCAAGAAAGATTTAAAATACATTAACATGTCACAGATTAAAAACTTCCCTGAACAGGGCTACCTTGTAGTCACACCTATAGCAGCGCCAATTCCACCAATGGAAGTGGCCAAGTGTGCCCATCATGTGCTATTGTGAGCGTAATAGACATACACAGACATAATAAATGTGTTTGTTAGTCGCTGTGTAATATATATATATATATATATATATATATATATATATATATAACAATGACTAACCAAAACAGGTGTGTGTCTATATATATATCTTATAGAAAACACAGCAACACACAAATATAATACACACACACACACACACACGTGCATATACATTGAGAGAGAGTGACCAAAACTTCATAAAAGGCTAAGTATATCCATCCACTTAAATATGGAGAAAATCAGCTGGTGGGGGGAGCCGCCCCACTCCCTACCTCCCCCCACCAGCTGATTGCAGATGTTAAATCTCCTGCGTTACAGAGGCGGAACTGTTGTCACTGAGCTGCTTGTTTCCTGGGGGGACTAAAAAAAAGGTGCAACACTGAGCGGCCAGCAGGAGCCTGTTGCCATGGGAACCACACGTGTCCCGCAGAAGCGGCGATGGCCGCCTGCAGAGAGGAAGGCGGGGAGCCCCGCTACGCTTTCCATCACCTCCTGCAAAAAAGCTTCCCAGTGCTGGAGAGCAGGGACACCGCCTCCTCAAGTGGTGGGGAGAAGCGGCCATTCCTTCTCCGGTTTCTCAGGCGGGGGGGGGGGAGGAAGGAAAGGGGGAGGGAAAAGTAGGGTGAAGTGCAAGAGAATGGGGGTGCCCGCGCACCCGCCGCGTGCCCGCGCACACTCGTCGCTTCAACAGTTCTGCCCGGCCGCCCAAAGTCTCTGCACTCCAAGTCCCAACAGCTGTCCGTGGGGCACATGCGCAGTAGCGCAATCCCACGGACACAGGGACTGGACGCAGAGACACTTGCACTTTATTATAGAGGATATTAAACATTGTTTTTTTGAGGTGGGGTCTTTTCTTATTGATAGAATTGAATGTGTAAACCACTGAATTTTTGTTATTTTCAAAATATTTTTGTTGAGTTTTTTAAGGAAAATAGAGAGCAACAAATATGCAGGGTCAAAGAGAAATTGGGGGGGGGGAGCATATAATAACCAGTACCTTCACAAACAGGAGGGGGAAAACTTGCAGTATAGATTTGCATAAACAGTTGGTCATAGCAGAGTTATGATATATATATACATTTATCATTATGTTTGCAGGCTTGTTATGAAAAACATATAACAACCCCATTTTCTGTACTCTCTGTACTTGGTGTGTTCTAACTCAGTTATTATCTATTGAAAACTCACTCACACATACTCCCAAACAAATTGAAATCACAAGATCCATATCTTGGCATATGCCGAAGGAACCATCTGGCCATGAGCTTCCTAATTTGTATATGAAATAAAATTATACCATTTGGCAAAAGAAAAGTTGTTTGTAATTGGTCCTCTGGGTACTTTTAGTTTAATGAGAAATCTTTTTGAGGAGGACTATCTGCCATACTTTTGTAAACCAATATTCTAAAGTAGCCAAACCAAATGTCTTCCAAAATTTTGCCTGTGTAGTGTTACGTAATAAATGTAAGGTAAGCTCTTTACTTTGTAAAGCTGCTTCCTCTTCTGTGAGTCAATAAAATAAATAAGGAGATGGAGTTACTGTCTGGTTTGTAATTAAAGAAATGGTCATTGAAGAGTTTACACCAAAATTCCGCAACCTTAGGTCAGTCCCACCACATGTCTCTATAGATGCCAGTAATTTAACACCCCTCCAGCACATGGGTGAGCTGCTGGCCACATAAATGAAAGCTGCCATGAACTGGCTTCAGTGAGATTTCTCTTGTTTGAGCAGACAGACTTAGAATGTGGTTTAAGCCAAAATTCTTTCCACCACTCCTCTTCCACTGGAGTACATATCTTAATTGAGTTCTCACCAGAGTCTCTGATTCTGAGCAGACTGAAATGAAATATTTATTAACATTTTACATAATAAAGAAATCAAACCTTTTAAATGATTATTTGCTCAATTGAATTCAAATTGAGTCAGCTGCTTAGTGATGTCCTGTTCAACTTGTGAGCCTGAGAGAAAAGATCTAACCCTAAAAGCTTCAAGTGACAAATTTCTCTGTTAAACCTTTACCTAGTGTCTGCTGCAGAGGGTTTCTTCTAGGTATTCTTGTAACCTTTGGGACATCTGTCACCTCAGAAGGTGGGAGCCACTAATTTATTTGGGCAGATGGGACCCCTGGTGACTTGGTCGCTCCCAGCGCTGCTTTGAGCTTCCCTGCATAAAAGGTGGGGAGGGAGAGGGGGGTGGATCTCACAAGTGTTTGCAGAGGAAGTTCCAAACATATGGGGGCAGCAGGAGACCTAAAGGAATGGATATTACTGTCAGACTATTCAGTGGGGCTTAAGCAGAAGTAAATAATTCACAGGATTGCAGGCTTAGTTTCATAAAAAATTACTGGTTTATTTCCCACAAATGGCTCAGATTACTTTTTTTTTCTTGCAATGTATTTACATTTGGGGTAACTTTTTCAACAACAGAATTCCTCCACTTATTGGGAGGGTAAGGCTGACATGGAAACACTGCAGAGAATTTATGGAATATCTTTTCCGGAAAACAAAATGATGAAAGAGTGGGAGAAGGTCCAGGAGGAAGCCAAAAATCGTGATCACAGGAAAATTGGCAAAGTATGGTTTGTATGCATCCTCTTGGCTTTGAAACATTTTTTATCTAAGACTAACAGATTTATTGCAGCAGAACCCTTTGTGGACTACGGTAGTTTCTTTGTCAGAGGCAATAAATGTGCAACAAATGCAGCAATAAATGTTGGTTTTAATGTGACATACGAGTCCTTTTATTGTTTTGGCTCCCTAGAACTGTTAAAAGTGTACACTGCAGAACAGTTGTCATGTTTTCAGGAGTGGGGGGTTGATTCAAGACTGAAACTCAGGACTGTTGCAGTTTTAGGCGTCTGTCATTTAAAAGCAACAATGGCAGTCCAGCATTGTGCAGCTGTGTTCAAGTGTGAAGCAGCTTTCTGACATGAGGGTTAAAAGAGAAGCGGGGGGGGGGGGGCTTTTTGGCTCTGTTATCTGGATCTGTCTTGAGGGCCAAATTTGACCCCATATGCAATATATATTGAAGTCTTGAAGTAGGGATTTCAAAGCACCTTGCAAAGTGCTGCTGAAAGGGAGAGTTTTTGACAGATGGGTTTCAGTTTCTTTGAATTCTCCCATCAGCAGGCCCACAACCGTAAATATCAAATAAGATAAAGTTTTCCACTTGCAATTTTTTCCATGTACAGTTAATTACGCAGGAGACGAAGAACGGACTTCCTTTTTAATCCTTCGTCTGGCACCGAATTAAACTTAATTAATTTCAATAGTAAATCTTCTTGCATTCCCATCAGCTTGAATGTTGGTTATGGAAAATCTCTGCTGGTGGCCAGAGTGTTAAGGCTTCGCTCCTGTGGAGATGCGTTGCTGCCCAGACTGCACTCAATCCCGCTTTTTTCACCCACTCTCCTGAGCCTTTCGTCGCAGGGGCCTGGGAATTGCGGGAGAGCTCTTTGCAATCTGCTGGACCCCTCGACATTTTGAGGACTCTCTCAAGACTCCACCTAAACATTAGATTCCACCTAAACATTAGGAAGAACTTCCTGACAGTAAGAGCTGTTCGGCAGTGGAATTTGCTACCAAGGAGTGTGGTGGAGTCTCCTTCTTTGGAGGTCTTTAAGCAGAGGCTTGACAGCCATCTGTCAGGAATGCTTTGGTGGTGTTTCCTGCTTGGCAGGGGGTTGGACTGGATGGCCCTTGTGGTCTCTTCCAACTCTGTGATTCTATGACTTTTTGGGGGTATGCCTCGCCTTGGCGTTTCCCCCTGACTCTCCGGGGGGCTCAGATCTGTTGGAGCAATCAGATCTGTGCTCTATTCGCCATCTTGCAGAGACCGGAAGCCTCATTTCTGTCTTCTTTTAACTTCTGATGTTTGATTGTGCGGATACAGGAACAAGAACTCTTCTTCTTCCATGAACTGAGTCCAGGAAGTTGTTTCTTTCTGCCCAGAGGTGCCTTTATTTATAATATACTCATGGATTTTATCAAAGTAAGTGACAATTACTAATTTGAAATTGTTATAAAATATTTTTTCCTGCAGAGAAATGAACATTGGTTGCTACTTATTTATTTAATTACAGTATATGGTTGTTATGGCCTAGATCTTTATTTAGCCCAAACAGTGTTGTCCACCTGGAAGAAACAAATACCAGCTGGCTTGAGGGTTTCAGAAGTACAAAACAACCTTTAGGAGAAAAGAAACCCTAAAGAGGGGGACTCCAAAGAACAGCCCAGTGAGGCCTGAGCAGGCTCAGAGGCTACAAGATACTGGCTGACTGTTGGGGTGCGGAATGGAGTATTCTAGAAAGTGGCATGGCTGATGGGCTGGAGCCCAGAGCAGGAACTCTACAAACTGTGACGTTTTGTAGGTGGTGCCACTGAAGAGCAAGTGCTGGGTAGGGATTAGAGTGTGGAGCTGTGACTGGCATGGCTCAGCTTTAAATTCCCATTCTGCCATGAAGCTTAGTGCATAATACTGGCTCAGTCACAGGTACCTACAGGGTTACTGTGAGGATGAAATTTGGAGTGTGTGTACACCCCCTCTCAACACTTTTTGAGGAAGGGTAGGATAAAAGTATTATAAATTCCAAGCAGGTATGAGCTTTGAGTGTAGAATTATTGACATGCTTATTAAATGGTTGGATCAGCAAGGCCATTCCTGTTTGCAAGTGTGGTATAAATTAAGGTGACAAGGATGTACCTCTTTGCCTGGCATTGGATGTGGTTTTTTAGTACTGTTTTAGTTTTTCGTTTACTTTTTTAGTAGTGTTTTTAGTACTGTACTTTAAATTGTGACCTGACTTGGGACCTTAAGGTGAAGGGCTGGGAATAAATCAAATCAATAATAATGCAAATGCTTTAAAGAGAAAGTGTGTGTGTGTGTGTGTGTGTTTGCCTACTGCTTATTGAGAATTCGGTTTCCTTGTGCAGGAAGAATATCACCGGCGTAACTTCACAGAGGTTGTGTCTCCTAATATCTACAACAGTAAACTCTGGGAGGCTTCTGGCCACTGGCAGCACTACAGTGACAACATGTTCTCTTTTGAGGCTGAGAAGGAAATGTTTGCCCTGAAGCCAATGAACTGCCCTGGACACTGGTTTGTGGTTCTTTTCATTATTACTCCCAATTATTCTGAACTATTGGAAATTTATTTTAGTTTGAATCAAATAAAAAATAAGTCATAATGGGGGGGCATGCGCATTCAAGAGCAGAGGTGAGGAGCCCTCAAACCTGGGGGCCAGATGTGCCCCTCCAAGTCTCTCTGGCCTTTGGGGCTCTTCCTTAGCCACATCTGCTACAGGCCCTGCTTCACACCCTGCTTGAGCATAGCTGCCAAGTTATCCCTTTTTTTAAGGGAAATTCCCTTATGCTTGAGTGTTTTTTCCTGCCTGGATTATGCCCTTGAACTCCAATAAACACTTTGGCTCCCCTGCAGGATAGGTGCACGTGTGTGCGTGTGTGCACAGGAACTACTGTGCAGATGTAACTTTTGCATATTACTCTGGCCACACCCACCACTGGTATGTGGCCCTCAGAAGGGAATGTGACCCCTTGGACTGAAAATACTCTCCACCCCTGTTCAAGAAGATCTCTTTTACTGGTCCAAACTTTTATGAGGGTGTGCCTTCTCTCTTTCCTGACCCCTGTGCCCTCTTGCTTTCTTCTGTCTCCTTGCTAACTGTTCTCCTTTCTAATTCCCCTGCATTACACCCAGATCACTCTGCATTGCCTCCTTCCCCTCATAAGCTTACTTATGGTATGCAGCCCCCCCTTCCTTTTCTGCTTGGCTAAGTGCACTTCAAGACATGCTGTGGGTGAGGCTCCAGCTCTCTACCATCTTGGTTTTTTAGAGGGCCAGAGAGGAGTCCAGCTGGTGAAGAGGCACGGGTGTCTCTCCCGCCTGCTACGACCAGCTCCTCTCCCCCCTGGTCTCCAAGAACCAGGAGAGGCATGAAGAGGGTGGGAGAGAAGTTAGCTTCACGTAGGCATTGTCTCAGATTGCTTGGGAAAACCCTGGAAAGGAGGGGACAGACAGCTGTGAGGAGGCAGGGACCGTCAGTCTCAACAATTGCTGCATAGGGGTAAGACCTGCCAGAGTTGAATTGCTGTGCTCATTAGGCCTGACACTCCTAGGGAGATCCTGTTTTTCCTATTAAAGAGTTAACTCCAACTTGCTCAGTGTGATTTACTGCTGGCTTGCTCTAGTCAGTACCCCTGCTTCTCCCCAGATTTGCTGTGGAGTAGTGTTCGAAACTCCCCTTGTTTGCAGGTGTGATTTGTGACGGAATTTCATTAATGCGAGCAGTTTCTGAGTTCTGGGTGCAGCATTGAACCTAAGATTTCAGATTAAAACCACCACTGCTGGAAGAAAAGGAGGATCTTTTTCTGTCTCCCCACTTCCAGCCACTCTCTGAAGACTGGAGAAGGGACCCTCATAAGAATATTAGGGGGGTGGGCAGGGGAAGTATGGCTTTATTTCTTGCAACCTTCAGATGAGGACTAGACTATGTAAAAAATGAACATAAGTTTTTAGCTGCAGTTCATTCATTTTCAGCTTTGTATTGTTATAAAAAAGCACACCTAGATACTCCATTGTGGCACCCATGACCTAGGTTGAAGGTGCCATTTAGCTCCTAGCTTTCATATCTCCGTTTCTAGCACTGCTCTGGAGGGTTGAAAGAACCACCAAACCCCAGTGTAGAGAGGGAGAAGAGGCAAACGTGTTTCATCTGGCTAGCAGATATGCTCATGCTGACGGAACAATCCTGTTAGAGTGACATTGAAGTCCACCCAGATAATGCAAGTGGGTCCCAGAGCCATTCTTTGGGTAATGGACGGCAGCAGGCTGACAGAAGGTCACCAACCCTTTACTTGGAAGTATCAGCATATCAACATATTCACTTATGTATTAAAACAGAAATAGCGGCAGTGGACTTTATATCTCTTCAGAGCGGCTATGTTGTTACAGGGGTTGACCTTTCATTGGTGTGCCATCCCCCCCCCCCAATATTGCTCTGCAGTGGAGAAAACATACATGCCTGCAAGGTTTAATGGCAGGTGGAGGCAGGATTTAGGTGGGGGAAATGGCATGGGGGAAGCATTTTTTTAAAAAAAAAATCCCACCAAACCTCTCCCTTCACCACTAGGTCAATCAAATATGGAGTCTTTTACTCCTGCTTTAAATACAAAAGTCTTCCAGTGGATTGTTTGGTTTAGCAACTGTAATAAAAAGATTAAAAATGTCAGGAGAACCGACTGCATATCTCCATATCTAGGTATTTTGACCCTATGGCATGAAACCCACTGGGTGACCCTGAGACAATCACCACCTCTTGGCTTGCCCTTCTCACAAGATTATTGTGAGGATAAAATTTGGGAAAACCCATCTGGACAAAGGGCAGGACACAAATGGGTCAAGTAACTGTGTTTGGATCTAATAAACTGTTTCATGTCTCTAGCTTGATGTTTGCCCATCGTCCCCGGTCCTGGAGGGAGATGCCTTTAAGACTTGCTGACTTTGGAGTTCTTCACCGAAATGAGCTTTCAGGGACCCTAAGCGGGTTGACTCGGGTCAGGCGCTTTCAACAGGACGACGCCCATATTTTTTGCACAATGGAGCAGGTCGTGCACTTATGTTGGGGTTGCCACAGTAGAGGGATGTCTTCACTGTTTTTTTAATGATAAAAGAGTTCATGATAAACTAGTCCCTATGTGGTCTGAGTGCTAAATAGATGGCAGCTCTTGTGAAAGGGCTTCCTAACTAAACCAAACCAGTGCATGTTATTGCTACTTAACATGAGAAGGGACTAAACCAGGCACCCCCAAACTTCGGCTCTCCAGATGTTTTGGACTACAATTCCCATCTTCCCTGACCACTGGTCCTGTTAGCTAGGGATCATGGGAGTTGTAGGTCAAAACACTTGGAGGGCTGCAGTTTGGGGATGCCTGGGCTAAATCCACAGACTTCTATTGCTGATAGGTAGACATTCAGACCATAGAACTACAATTAGCAGAGATGGTTCTGTGTGATGTCATTTCCCCCTCCTTTGCCAGAGCACATCGTACTCCCTGTTCCTCCCCTTCTCTTCCTTTGACCAGTGATGGATGCAGACATGCCTCAGCTCACTCCAGCTCTAAAGCTGGTTATACTGTAAATAAAAGTGCCTGCATAGTTTTAACTGCTGCCTTTGCTGTAAACCAGTGGCATAAGTAAATATTATTTTTAAACTACTTTTACAGGTTGTAGCATGATACATTCTTAAGCGGGGTAAGATGGGGGAAGAAGAAGGGGGACTTGCTTAAATCAAGGTTTTTCAGCCTAATTCCCATGCTTTTAATTTTGCTGCCAAAGGTGGGATTTTAAAACTCTGTTCAACCCACACATGTGGGCACCTGGAGGGATAAATTGCAATTACTACCTTGTCTCCTACCCATTAAAACCCATCCCACACACATCTCCACTGTAAATTTATTTGCATTTTAAATTTCAGATTGAAGAAGAGATGAAAGGCTGCTTGAACTTCTTGCAGTCTGTATATGCTGTCTTCAATTTTACCTTCCAACTACATCTTTCCACAAGGCCCGTCAACTTTCTAGGGGAAAAGGAGATCTGGGACCAGGCAGAGAGGGTAATTTAATTCTGCCACTCTAAAAAGAGAACACAACGACTTTGTTTTGAATAACCACTTCCTTCCCTCAGGTGTTAAGATCAGCTGGGGGAGGATGTTCTTGGTAGTCCTACCACCCTCACAATTTGGGAGGCCGGCAGCCTGAGAGAGGATGTTTTTTGTGGCAGCCCCTAAGTTGTGGACATCCTTCACCACAGGCATGTGTGGCACCTTTATTATGTGGTTTCCATTGTATGCTGAAGACGTCTCTCCCTCTCTATAAGTGTGTGTTTACGTATTTACAAATATCTGATGGATGCACGATCATGGCAACCCGGAAATGGCTGGAAAGGGGGGCAGAGACAGGGGTGAGGGACATAACCCCTTTACAATTTGGTCAATGCCTCTCTCTCTCTCTCTCTCTCTCTCTCTCTCTCTGTGTGTGTGTGTGTGTGTGTGTGTGTGTGTGTGTGTGTGTTAATGGACCTACCTCAGGCATCCCCAAACTGCGGCCCTCCAGATGTTTTGGCCTACAACTCCCATGATCCCTAGCTAACAGAACCAGTGGTCAGGGATGATGGGAATTGTAGACCAAAACATCTGGCGGGCCGAAGTTTGGGGGTGCCTGTGACTAATTTGTTTTGAACTGTTAAATTGCTTTAACCTGCCTTGGGACCTTATGGTAAAGGACAGGTTAGAAATAAGAAGTAGAAGTGGAAGCAGTCATAGCAACAGTTCTTATATTTCTGGCATTTAAACTAGCAAGGAAGAGCATGAGGACACATGGATCGGAGGAGGGTTAGATGTTTTAAACATTGGTGTGCCATGGGGGCTAAGCTGGAAGAAGTCTAATTTCAGGTGAGCCGCAGTCAGTACTGTACTACAGTGGTACCTCGGTTTATGAACACAATTGGTTCCGGAAGTCTGTTCATAAACTGAAGCATTCATAAACTGAAGCAAACTTTCCCATTGAAAGTAATGGAAAGTGGATTAATCTGTTCCAGGCGGTCCGCGGAGTACTCAACCTGAAGCGTACTTAACCCGAAGCATGGGTGTACAGTAATTGGTTCCGGAAGTCTGTTCATAAACTGAAGCGAACTTTCGCATTGAAAGTAATGGAAAGTGAATTAATCCATTCCAGATGGGTCCGTGGCGTTCGTAAACCGAAAATTCGTAAACCGAGGTGTTCATAAACCGAAGCTCCACTGTATCCGCTTCCCATCTGCAATAGGGGGATAATACTAATTTATTTTGGAGGATTGTTGTAAGGAATACAACAAGATAATGTAAATGAAGAACTGCTCTTCTGATTTATTCTTAGCAACTCCAGAACAGCCTGGATGACTTGGGGGAGCCCTGGAAGCTAAATCTGGGAGACGGAGCCTTTTATGGTCCCAAGGTTAGTAAATATTCATGCTTTTGTACTCATGCTGTTATTGAAGCCTACAGGTGGAGGATAAATGGCAAAGCCCCAGCTATAAGTTTGCCATTGTTGTCCTTTACAGATTGATATTAACATCAGAGATGCTATTGGTCGGTACCATCAGTGTGCTACTATCCAGCTTGACTTCCAGCTACCTATCAGATTTAATCTTACTTATGTGGGGTAAGTTTGCATAAGAGTCTTTTAGGACTTGAGCTGATCTGCTTAAATATGTAGAGCCTAAAACAAGGAAACAAGGGGTCAGAGGAGGCTGTAAATGGACTTGGAGGTACTAGGTGACAAGCTGAAGAAATGCTTAGATGTCTGGAGCATTGGTGTGGCATAGTAACTGAGCACAGTAAGGGCTCATCCACACTTCCGTTTGCCCCACTGCTTCCCCCCCTATGAAAATCCATGGTTTAGCGCTGAATCATGTTTTCCAGAGTTTGCTGTTTGTTCTGATTAATTGCTAAAGTGCAAGTTTTTTTGGGGGGAGTGGTGGGGCCGAGGCACAACCTTTCAGGCCCATGGTTAGAAAGCACAGGACAAGGGCCCATGTGGACGAGCCCAAAGTCTGATTTCAGGTGAGCCACATCAGCACTGACTACCACAAGGAGATAAAATTGCTCTCTTATTTCAGAGGATTCTTTTAAGGATTGCAACAATCTGATGTAAATACAGTGGTGCCTCGACTTACGAATTTAATCCGTTCCGAAGGCACCTTCGTAGGTCGAAAAATTCGTTGGGCGAAAAGCGCCATTGGAAACGCGATTTCCCATAGGAATGCATTGGAAACGGAAAAATTCGTAAGTCGAAGCAACCCCATCTAAAAATTCGTAAGTCGAAAAAACCCTATCTAAAACCACCGCGGTTTCTGTTCGGATGTCGAGAAATTCGTAAGCGTGCAGCCATTTGCTCCATTCGTAAGTCGAAAAATTATCTGAGTGCCAATCCTTCTGTAGCCAAAATGGAAGAAGAATCATGAACAAGGGAAGAGATTTCAGCAGGCTCCAGAGAGCCTCAAGGTTTTCAGAATAGATTGATGATGCAAAGTGTTGTGTGATCTGTCAATGGGATGCAACTTGTTGAAATGGCACTCTTCCCAACTCCTTCCTTGTTGCAATTCAGTAATGTAATGTAATTAGAAACTATGCCTTTTAATGTGCTATAATTAACTGTGGTAAAAGAGGGTTAAAACCAGATTCAAATCAAGATAGCAATAAGCTTGTATTAATTTTTTCCACTTTTTAACTTCCATTCTTTCACAGAAAAGATGGAGATGACAAGAAGAGGCCAGTGATAATCCATAGAGCTATTTTGGGCTCGGTGGAGCGAATGATTGCCATTCTGGCAGAAAACTATGGTGGAAAATGGTGCGTAGCAGTAACTGGAAGCAGTTTTGAAAGTTGCAGAGAGTAGAAAGCACCCTGTGGTCTTGATCACAAAGTTAAATTTCTGCAGAAATATGGTTTTTAGAACATTTTCATCCTGTTACAGTGCGGCCTTTGCTACCCTGGTGCCCTCCAGATGCTTTGGACTACAGCTCCCTCCCTTCCTGGAGTTGGTGGGAGTTGTAGCCTAAAACCCCTCAAAAGTGCCCAGCTGGCAAAGACTTCCCTACTGGATGATAGAGCAGACGCTCCTGAGCAGCATTTCAGCTCCTCCAAACATAAAACAGCAAGGCCCAATGTAAAGCACCCATCTGCCTGAGCGTTCCATTCCCCCCCACCCTGTGAAATGCTTTTGTCACAGTGGATGTTTGTACACCAGCACCACACTCTGCCAGAACACTGGCTGCTGGCAAGCGAGTGCTGCATGAGCATGGGTTGGCATAGAGGGTAAAAATTTTTAGGCATAGACTACTTGCACAAGTAATTACTTACCTGCGATCTGCGTTTTATATAAATTGAGTCCGAGAAACACTCTACGAAGTTTGTAGTGCAAACATGAGCACACAACACAATACAAACTTAACATTTCCATAACGTATAAGCAACTGTGATTAATGCTGTGTGGAAAAAAGTTTATAATAGCTGCATATTCACTGAGGTTCTTATTTTGGACAGGCCCTTTTGGCTTTCTCCTCGGCAGGTCATGGTAGTTCCTGTCAGCCACACCTGTGAAGAATATGCTCAACAGGTAAGAGCAGAATTGCTTGCAGAAAAGCGGGGGGTCAACTGCACAACTGAAGTTTTTTTGGTTCTATTCAGGTATACATAGGAAGCTGCCTTGTATTTAGTCAAACCATTAGTCCATCTAGCTCAGTACTGTATTGTCTACACTGGCTGGCAGCAGCTCTCCAGCATTTCAGGCCTTCGTCTCTCCCAATCTTATCTGGAGATGCTGGAAATCGAACCTGGGACCTTCTGCTTGCAAGGCAGTTTCTCTACCACTGAGCTTCTCAGCATTTTGGCTAAGGTCAAGTGTAGTTCTCTATTTATATATATAAAAACTAGCTGGCCCAGCCACACGTTGCTGTGGGTCATCCCTGTGATTCCCCCCACCCTGTCCCGATCCATGACGTATCCCGCCCCTCCTCCCTCCAACCCCCTGGCTCATCCCTGTGTTTTGGTAGGATACCCATCCCTCTGTTTTCCCCAGGAAGTGTTGTCCCCTCGCCCCTGCGCACGTATCGTGAACATTTTATATATTTAGATTAATTTTTTTTTTGAAATAACATGAGAAGCAGAAGTTGTTATTGTTTCGGGGCTGATGACTCTTCTGCACTGAGATGTTTGATCATGAAGGCCAAGCTTACCAGAAGGTCAGCTTCTTTAGAGAGTTTCCCTGCCAATGAACCACCACAGGGAGGCTTCTCAAATGCACTGTCACTAGACCTACCGGTAGGCCAATGATGTGACCCAACATAATGTGGTCGGTGCCCTATTTGAATGGAGAGGGCCCATTTAGAACACACACCCCAGAAATATACCTTGCAACTCATGGGGTTTTGTGGCAGACACACAGTGACAGATTGCCATGAAAAAGCTTCTCTAGCCTTGGAGCGTTGAAAATGTCTGCTTCTCAAGATATGTCAGAATACTGTATATCATTTGGCACAGAAATGTTACCAAATTGTTAAATGTAACACATTTTTACATTGTCTCTCTTTTTTTAAGATTTGCAGTGACTTTTCTGCGGCTGGATTCATGGCTGATGTTGATCTAGATCAGAGCTGCACCTTAAACAAGAAGATAAGAAATGCACAACTGGCTCAGTATAATTTTATTTTTGGTATCTATGACTTTTCATTCATCAGTCTTGCCTCCCACCTTACTCAGAATGAAAAACCCAATATGGTTGACACAAGTAGAGAATGTTGTTCTTGTTGGGGAGAGGAAAGAGTTCTGTCCCTCATTTACTGCCAGTTTCAGGGTAGCTTTCCCCAGTTTTAATGTTTGGATAACATACTAAGTCTTAATAGGTTCAGCGGCTATTTTGTTCTTCTCTGACTTCGTTGGGCTACTTAATAGTTTATTTGCAAGGTGTGCTCCCCCCCCAACTTTTTTTTATATCTTTTAATATAAGCATACAAGACATCCAAAAAACAAAATACATTAAAAAAAACATAAAAACAAAATATGACAAGCAAAAAAGAAAAATTACAAAACACACACAAAAGAAAAGAGAGGGAGAAAATTCTTATTTGCGCAGTCAGGCGGAGTCCCCCCTAACCCCCGGGCAGCTCCGAGCGGAATAAAGACGCAAGACCACTTTTATGGGATTGAAATTGGCCACAACTTTATTACAATTCAGATGTAGGAAGACCTTGGCTCAGGCATTGGGCGTGTATCCCTCCCAGGGGTAACTTTCAGGGTTGTCCAGCATGTGCGGGGGTTGGGCTAACTCTGGAGAACATATGTTCAAGCAGATAGCCCACCCCCCGTGATCGCTGCCGCTGGAAGGGGAGGGCAATAACAGCCTTTGTCCCGTTTACGGGAACCCTGTAATCACCACCGCAATGGGGAAGGGGGTCTCCGCCCCCCCCTTTATGTAAATGACTAAAGGATTCCGCCCAAGGCCTGCAACCGCCAAGTTGTGACGAATTGCTACGGGAAAGGCGAAACCTGCCAATGCAGGGAAATTCCTTTCCGGCCCTTTAACAGCAGCCTTGTCGTAGCAGCGCCTGCGTGCGTGTACGCCTGTGGAAGGAATAAACCTGTAAAGCAAGCATTATTTTAGGGAGTGGAGGGTGAGAAAGCTCTGAATCCGTAGGCTGCTTCCCCAGAATGGCTCCTCTGTGCGCCAGGTAAGGCTACCTGTTCCTACCTGGCCAATCCCCCGGCACGCCTCCCCTTGGCTGGATTGGATGACTGACCAAGTGGGCGGAGACACCAGTCTCCAGCCTCAGGCAGTGCCGGCTTCCGAACTTCCAGGGCTGCCCTAGGGATCCCAAGGGGGCTGCACGCAACTGCGCAATATGCACCTCCCCTTTCAGGTTGGGGAAACGGTCATTCTTGACATTTTGACTTCGAGTCCCCCCTTACTGTGTTTCATTGTAAATCATATTTAGTAATTTCTGTATCAGAATTTCAACCAACTTATTACTTCTTCACATTCTTTTCACTTGTTCTTCCTTAACACTTTTACATAAAACCTAAAATGCTTAACATATTTTTCCTCTACAACCTCTATCTACTTCCAAATCTGAGTCAAATACTTCCAATATTGCAATTCTTTTTTAAAATAAACTTTAAATTTCTTCCAATCTTCTTCCACCGACTCTTCTCCCTGGTCGCGCAGTCTCCCGGTTAGCTCAGCCAGTTCCATAAAGTCAATCATCTTCACTTGCCAGTAGTCCACTGTTGGTAAATCTTGTGTCTTCCAATTCTTTACTATTAAAATTCTTGCTGCTGTTGTGGCATACAAAAAGAATGTAATATCTTTTTGGGGAATTTCTTCCCTGACTATTCCAAGTAAAAAGGCTTCTAGTTTTTTAATAAAAAGTGTTTTTCAACACTTTTTTCATTTCATTATAAATCTTTTCCCAGAAGTCTTTTACTTTGGGGCAAGTCTACCACATATGGTAAAAGGTTCCTTCCACATTCTTACATTTCCAACATTTGTTATCTTGTGTGTGATAAATCTTACCGGTAGCTAGTTTTACCGGCATTGTTGTTGTTGTTGTTTAGTCATTTAGTCGTGTCCGACTCTTCGTGACCCCATGGACCATAGCACGCCAGGCACTCCTGTCTTCCACTGCCTCCCGCAGTTTGGTTAAACTCATGTTCGTAGCTTCGAGAACACTGTCTCCCCCTCCCCACGTCCTCAGAAAGCTCGATCTGAGGCTCTATTGGCGGTCCGCAGCGCTCTTGTGGCTCCCCCTTCCTTCACCGCACCAAGGATTCTCGGAGCGTGAAAATCCCTCGCCGATCGGCAATGGCGGAGGACTGGAAGTCCGCAAGGTGGGCTTCTAAACATATACAGTAAGAGCAAAGCACATAGCCTAGGGAAAAAACAGCACCAGCAAATGCTTCTTGATCTGAATGTTTTCTTGTGAACTTAGCTTTCCTTTTTTTTTTTTTTTTTGGTCAGAGGTTTTAATTAAAGCATTGAAACATGTAAATTTGTAGGAAAACTGGCTTTGCTATTATTTCTCCAAAGTAAGTACTGGCCAGTTGAAACCACTATTGGCTACAAGTTCTCTGAGTTTAGTAGAATGATATAAGAACTTGATAGACATTTGCTGAGCTGCAGTGGTGATATAGAATGTTCATAAAAATTGAACCATTTAGCAGTGTAACAATCTGTCAGTGCACAAGGCCTTTGTTGATTTGCCAGAGTATAAAAGGGAGACCATAGCATCATCACAATAGAAGGCAGTATAAATTATATATGTTTGAGAGAGAAGTACATGAATTGATGGTTCATGTGAGTGAATAAATTATAGGCACAGGATATAGTCTGAAAAAGTACATCTGTGGATTTTCATGGGCCTCTTAAATCTTAGTGTGAGCCACAGCATTGCTCAGAAATAACCCTACTGAATCCAGTAGGACATCTTATTGGGTAAGTGTGTAGCATTGCCGCAGTACAAGGCATTGTGGCTGTCTGCCAAATAACATTGCTCTGTGTTGTTTCTTGCAGTGGTTGGAGAAAAGGAGAAAACCAATAATGCTGTGAATGTGCGAACAAGAGACAACAAGGTTCACGGAGAAGTTTCAGTCACATCTGCCATTGAAAAACTAAAGGCATTGAAAGCATCACACACTTTACATGCAGAAGAGGAATTCTAGATATTGCAAATGGAGAGTGTACTGAAAGGTGAAATATTGGTTCTATCATAGATGTGTTCACCTTGAATTTAGTTCCACTATGCTTGGTGGGCTTTACTTCTTGGCAGGTACATTTAGGACTGCAGCCTTCCATCAAGGCAGTAGTTTGATGCTATGCGGTAGATATCAAGACATTCAGAAAACTAAATGATGCAGGTTCCTTTGAAATGATTTTCAGATGGGTAGCCTGTCTGTTGTAGCAAAGATAACCAAGAGGCTCGTGTCACCTTAAAGACTTAGGGTTGTGTTTAGGGTTAGTCTTACAGGAAGGAAGAATCGTGTGATGGGAGCAGGCAAAGACAACTTCAGAGCCTTCTCTACAGTTTACATTTTATATTATTTGTTTTAGTGCTTTAAAATTGTAAACTGACAATAAGACAATATATAAATGCTGTAAATACTCAGAGTAGGTGCAGTGAAAATAATGGATAAACTAACTGGTCAATTAATTTCAAGGGGTCTCCTCTGAATATAATTTAGTTGAATGCACCTCTAACAATTTTATTTATTTATTTATTATGGCACAAGCTGAACCATAACTCAACACCTGTTACTCAGGTTATCAGCTTCATGCATCTGCATAAGTTGACGGTAGTCCATGAAAGTTTATAGTATAATAAATTTGTTAGTCTTTAAGGTGACACAAAATTCCTTGAAGCTGTTGTGTAAACTGTAAAAAAAGAAGAAGCAGAAGCATTATTAGATACCACAGGCATCTTGCTTTAAAAAAAACACTTCAAAATTACACAACAAATCTCCCTTTCATAGAATGAAAGGCCTTGGGAGGTTCATACAGAAGTTCTGTTACTGCTACTGCTTTCTGAGGAGAGTAACATATCCTCAAAATGCAACGTTTTGTGAACAAGTGTGCAAGTTATTTTGAGGCTGTCCGAGCAATCTTATTTGCAGCAACCTCACCTGTTCATATTAGATTCTCTCATCAATATGTTGGAGTTGCCTTTATGTTTAGAGGTCAAGTGAAGGGTGACTCCAAAGTGTGGAACTCGAATAGCCTTTCGATGGTGTCAGATTCTACATTGTGCCGAGAACTGGCTTAGATGTATGGTTATGCTACAGTTCTGTGCAGCACAAATGGGAGACCTCCGTATTTACGTAGTCGTGTTGTCGCTTTGCGGGCACAATCCATCAGGAAGTCCTACTGGAGCCTCATTGAAATGGAACAGGATGTTTGGTCCATTTCATTGGGTGTGCACCTTCCTGATGGATTGAGCCTTATAACATGTTCTTATTTTTTAAAAAAGCAAACTCTGACAAAATAGAGTTGCTTCCCCTATAGAGCAATGAATAAGCCCACATAGCTTTTGAATAAAATTACATTATAATGAGCATGATTTGCCTCTTTTTTCTATAAGTAATTTTCTTATTTGAAATAACACATTCAAGTCAGAATTACCACTATTTTACCTTAAAGTACCGGTATACATTATTATTATTATTATTATATTTAAATGTGCAGTATTCCTGCATAGAGAAAGCTACATTACTGATTTGATATGTCAATGCCTTACACAGGGGCAAAAGGAAAACCAGCACTTCATGCTTCATATTTGAGAAAATGATCATCATGATTGCTACAACATCTTTTAAAATATGGATGTGTTTGTTTGCTTGACATTTTAAAAATGGTGGCACTTTACAAATATATAATTTCTCTAGACAAATTATTGAAATGTTTCTTTATGTGTAGCCCCTGAACCAGCAAGGGCTGGCCTTAACTTTGATGCCTGGGGTGAAAAACCTAATTAACAGAAGTTTGTACTATTATGCATATGTCAGGGGGCTCCCACAGGGTCCATGGGAGGAGGTGGAAGGGAGATCGGGATACAGGGAGCCCCGGCCCCTCCTCTCCAGTAGCACCTCTTCCAGCTGGGAAAGCAGCAACGCCTCCAGTGGTGAGGAGAGGGAGCTGGTCAGCACGGGGAGGAGGGGGCTCAAGGATGCTGGCTTGGAGCCCTCGCACCACCTTCGCCCAGAGGGCTCAGAGAGGGAGACGCCACTTCTGTCGCCCCAGTTACACAGGGGGCTCAAACGCAAAGAGGGTAGGAGGAGATTGGGGGTGCCTAAGATATTTTGCTGGGCGCGTAACCGGAAAAGGGCACTCCCGGATTCTGCTAGTGACTGAGACAGTCATGAACTTGTAGCTCTGCACTGTACATAATATGCACCATAAACCTGTAAATGTCAGGTTGGACTTTGGCGTCGTTACTCGTGCGCAACCACCACACGATCCTTACAGCATAGTACAAAAAAGTGGTTAAGGCCTTCTCCTCCCCTCAGTGCTTTAACTCCTCGAAGTTTTCAATTAGTGGACAGTATCCAGACAGATAAAAGGGACCCAGGTGGCGCTGTGGGTTAAACCACAGAGTCTAGGGCTTGCTGATCAGAAGGTTGGCGGTTCGAATCCCTGCAATGGGGTGAGCTCCCATTGCTCGATCCCAGCTCCTGCCCACCTAGCAGTTCGAAAGCACATCAAAGTGCAAGTAGATAAATAGGGACCGCTCCGGCGGGAAGGTAAACGGCGTTTCCATGTGCTGCTCTGGTTCGCCAGAAGCAGCTTTGTCATGCTGGCCAGCTGTCTGCGGACAAACGATGGCTCCCTCGGCCTATAGAGCGAGATGAGCGCCGCAACCCCAGAGTCGGACACAACTGGACCTGATGGTCAGGGGCCCCTTTACCTATCCAGACAGATAACAGTACAGTGGTACCTCTACTTACGAATGTTTCTACTTACGAATGGAGCTCCGTCCGCCATCTTGGATGCAGTTTAGATAGGATTTTTTTCTACTTATGAATTTTTAGATAGGGTTGCTTTGACTTACGAATTTTTTCTCCCAATGCATTCCTATGGGATTCGACTTACAATTTTTTTCGACTTATGAATGTGCGTTCGGAACACATTAAATTCGTAAGTAGAGGTACCACTGTACTATTTCACACAACATGCCCAATTACTTACTGAATCTGCTGCTTCAAGATGTGGTGAACGTCATAATTTAAATGGCTTTAGGGGATCAGACAAAATTGTGGTGGTGGAAGAGGTGTTCCCATGGTTGCTAGTCATGTTGGCTTAAATGGAATTCATGCAGTTCAAATCAGTACACTTGGGAGCAAGAGGAGGTGAAGTGCCTATTTCCTATATTTTTATCCTGTTTTTCAAGCAATTGTCTCCCCAAGTGGCTTGTGTGTGTTTTTTTTAAAGGGTCCTGCTTAAATCAGGTCTGACTTTCAAACTAAAAGGACAATACACACAAGGAGAGAGGAAAGGTAGAGGGGGTAGGGTATCAGTTCCACAAGGCTAGTCCAGTTCTGGCCAGGCCAATCTCCCCTGGATGCTGCCCTTGCTTGAAAAGGCAATTAATTAGTGACTTGTTTCTTTCACCAATGGATGGGGCCAGAGTGCTCAAGTGCCTGTTGCCCTAGTTCCCCCTGCTTCTACAGTCCCAGGACAACTGGCACTTGAAGCCAAGTACTCTTCTTGGCTTTAGCCAGTGGGTGGGGCCAGGCTGGTCTCTCCCTCCCCTTGTTTTTTTAAAAAGATTTCTTGATTAACAAAGGTATGTGCAGTGTCTCTTTCTCATGCTTTTACATGTATCATTTTTGCAAATCAGTTTCATTTGTTGATACACTGGGGGGGAGGAATGAGGTGGATAGGGGGGGGAGGGAGGGGGGGGTGGGATCGGGTAGTGATATTTCTATTTTACTTAATATATGTAGGGTTTGATCCAAAACACCCACCCACCCCACTCACACATGAAAACAAAGACCACCACAGCCAATCACAAATGAACAACCACACCCTAGGCCAGGCATCCCCAAACTGCAGCCCTCCAGATGTTTTGGCCTACAACTCCCATGACCCCTAGCTAACAGGACCAGTGGTTGGGGAAGATAGGAATTGTAGTCCAAAACATCTGGAGGGTCGAAGTTTGGGGATGCCTGCCCTAGGCCAACCCAAATCTCACACACCACCAGAACACAAGCGAACAAAAGAGAAGCTGCACAAGCAACGCACATCTCCCTCCCCTTGCAGATGTTTTGGCAGAGCCACCTTCCATTCCCTACAATCCCTGTTGCCTTCCAGCTCCTCCTTGGTGGGCTTCCTGCCATCCCAGTCTGTCCCACAGGGTCCCTGCAGGACAAAAAGGAGGAAGTGAGTGACTGAGAGTAGTGTTGGCTCCCTATTTGTGGGATGCGCTCCTGTGCTGCCAAATGCAGCGGTTCTTTTTAAAGATATCAGGACAAAAGGAATGAGGAGGTAGAAGGTGAACCAAAGAACCTTTATTACATAAAACAAAACATACACACCCAATGTCCCCAATCTGCTCCCCGGAGCCCCTCAACTGGGTAGCAAGGACATGCAACCTATCTTGGTTCTCCTCCAGGCAGGCTCCCTTCCCATCCCAAATGCCTGCCTTTTATAGAAAGCATTCTCTTAATTGGCAACACCTGTGGTCAACAAGCTCTCTTCCCTTAAAGAAATATCCACACAGAAGCTAAATTTGGGGTGCAGCTTGGCTATGGGGAGAACTCCAAGACATGCCATCTTATCTCCTCGTCACAGGAAGGCTCGCCAGGTGCCATCATTCTATCTACAGGTACAAGGCAAAAGCTTTCCTCTCTAACAAGGCCTTTGTCCTTTACTTCTCCTTCCTTTGAGAAGTAGATAGGAGGTTTTTAATGTATTTATTCACTGCTCCTTTGAGGACAGGAGGGCTATAAATGTAAGCAAATGATAACTGGGTGCATGGATGTATCTCTTCTGGGTGTGTAGAGCATCTCTCAATCTCAGAGTCATGGGTTGGAGCCCCACGTTGGGGGAAAAGATTCCCGCATTGCATTTGGGTTGGACTAGATGACCCTAGGAGTGCCTTCGAATTCTACAATCCTAGGATTGTATCCTGGTCTCGCCCTCTGGCGTCTGCTGTTAAGACAGACCATTCTACTCCCGGCCTCGCGGCGGCAGCAAAGAACACCTCCCGGCCAACCCCGCGGGCTCTTGGGGTTCGCGCATGCGTAGAGCGCAGCGGAGGCGGGACGTTCCGGCTCTTCCCTTGGCGGGGGGCGGAGCCGAGCGGAGTCCCCGGATAAGGCCAAGATGGCGGCGGCGCTGCGGGCGCTGGAGAGGCTGTGCCGCGTCGCCCTCTTCCTCTCGCAGCTCTACGTCCTCTCCGGGCGGGGTGAGTGCGAGGACGCGGGAAGAACAGGCCGGGCCGCACCGCGGGGGAAGTCGCCTGCTATTGTTAGCTGATCATTTATGAGCGCCCACTAATTAACATCGAAGAGGTGCTGGGGCTCAGGGGGTGTACCCCCTCCCTCCCCCCCGGCCATTTGGGGCGGGGCCGTTGCACTCTGCACGCGCTCAGGGGCCCTTTTGTTCTCCCTGGGGGCGGAGGGCGTCCGGGCCTTGCTTCTCCCGGCCTGGCCCGGGAAGGGCTCCAGGCTCCCGGCTCCGTTCCGCTCCCTCCCGAAGGCTCCCAGGGCCTCTGCCGTGGAGCG
The DNA here is from genome assembly GCF_963506605.1 of Zootoca vivipara. Taxonomy (NCBI): domain Eukaryota; kingdom Metazoa; phylum Chordata; class Lepidosauria; order Squamata; family Lacertidae; genus Zootoca; species Zootoca vivipara. The sequence continues at coordinate 2,877,349 of NC_083289.1, read as the reverse complement.
GTGTCCCCGGGGTCCTTTCTGGTCCTTGGCTCCCTTGCAGGGACGGAGGCCTGGCCTTGGGGCCCCGGGAGAGCTCCGTGGCGCAGAGGGGTTTCTCCCCCGGTGAGTGTCGTTGTGCTCCGTTGACATTTGCCCAGAAGCAGAGAGAGAGGGAACCTGTCCTTTGACTGCAGCTCCCGCCATCCTTTGATCGCTTCCCCTGCGGGTTAGAATTACGAGGCTGGAACAACCTCTTTCAGACTCCTAAATGGTGATGTGTCATTTTCTCAAAATCTTAAGAAAACGGGTCTCTGCCCCATCAGGCTTGCACTATAGAAATTGGCATTGAGATGATGGGAGTGGGGTGGAGAAACAAGAAAGGAGAGCGAAATGGAGTAGGGGGAAAGTAATGTTTTTATTTTGTTAATATATACCGTACCTGGGTTTTGATATGGTGGCGGACACAGCCTTTCTTGTGTTTAAGTATTACCTGGTAGCCATAGGTGACCAGGAATTGCATGCAGGGAGTGAGGGGGCTAATGGAGAAGGGATTTCCCCAGTAGGCCAGTAAACATTTTTGCATTTTGGTGGTCTTATTTACAAAGCTAAGTTAAAGGGTATGCCTCTGAATACTAGTTGCTGGGAACTGTGGTTGGAGAGAATGCTGTGCTCGGATCCTGTTTCCAGGCTTCCCATAGGCATCTATCTGGTTCAGATAGAGAACAGGATGCTGGACTAGATGGGTCTTTCTTGTGATCCATCAGGGCCCTTCTTGCCTTACTCCTGAATCTGATTATGAGGACTTGCAAAGCTATTATATTCAAGTCAGTCTTTGGGGCTTCTCACTGCTCTCCGTTGCTGTGATTGGCAGCATTGCTTTAGGATCTCAGCTAGAGAAAGGTCTTACGCAGTCTTGCTACTGTAGGACTTTTTAAAACAAGAAATGTCCAACAAAGACAAACGTCTCAGTTGTTGCGCTGCGCATCATTAAGAGACCTTGAAAGATCTGAGAGACCTGTTGCCAAGGGTGCAAATACCAGGCAATTTTTCTTCTCTCTCTTTTCCACAACCCAGCACCTTAATTCGAAGTAGTGATACTGTTGTGTAATTTAACTTAACCGGCTCATGGGTCTGAACTACCCACCCTTTTAAAATTCAAATCGAAATAAGTGTGGAAAGATAACAGTACTACTTCTTGGACTGGAGGTCCTGGGTTAGGGTGAGGAAGATGAGAAATACAGGTGAAACTCGGAAAATTAGAATATCGTTGAAAAGTGCATTTATTTCAGTAATGCAACTTATTTTTTATTTTTCTTTTAATTTTTACATATGCTTTCTTTTGGAAATTCCACAGTAATAAAACAAATAGTTACAATAATAAAAAAATAAACATCACTATTGCATTTCATTAATTACATTCCATTTATACATGACCCGCCTAACAACAAATAATTACAATTACAACAAATAAAGGCTTGACATATCTTGCTTTGCATGTCATGGATCTATCTCACATATTGGTTTCACCTTTTAAGTGGCGTTACTGAAATAAATGCACTTTTCGACGATATTCTAATTTTCTGAGTTTCACTTGTACATTCTGAGGGACAGCACTGTTACAGAGTAAGAGTTCCCTGGGCAGAGAAAGTCACTCAGTACAGCACTGGCAACTAGTCTCTAGAGGAGGAGTGTACTGAGCAATTCAAGCCACTTTCTCTTACCAGCACCACTTACTTTTGAACACACAAGGGATTTGAACCCAAGCCTGATGCTCTGGACCACACTGTTGCTTCCAAGTCGTAACTAAACATGCTTTGAATCCTGTTAGTATTTTGTGTTTCTTTCCCCCCCACCCCACCCCCAGGATCACTGAGCTTAGAACACTCTCATCCACAAGCTCAGCTGGCAAAGGTTGCAATAGTACCTACAAGCACACACATTCCAGTGTCTAAAGTATCAGGTATGTATTTTTTTCCCATTCCGTCTTGTACTTCTTAGAATGAAAATGTTTGTCTTTGTAAACCTTATTCTGCACAGATCTTTAGAGGTTTGTGAGATATATTTGCCTACAGAACAGCTTATTTCTGAAGGACTCTCCGTCCCACTTCTTCCATGTAAAAAAAACCCCTAATTTCTAGAAACAAATTATCAAATGTAAGAAATAGGAAATTAGGGCTTTACATTTGCTAATGAGAGAAGACACACCATTCTGTTATATTTTGATCCTTAAATCTTAAGTTCCTAGTATTTTGCAACTCAGGGTCTCTCTTGTGAACACTGCCCCAAGCTGCACCAACAATCTGTTCCACTTGTGATACTATATAATGTGGCCTTTAATGGGAGGGAAATGGACTCTTTGGTCCCCTGTACAGGAAACAAAAACATAAGAAGAGCCCTGCTGGATCTGATCAAGGGTTCATCTAGTCCAGCATCCTCTTTCCCGCAGTGACCAACCAGATGCCTCTGGGACGCCCACAAGTAGGGCAGGAGTAGCCACTCCTCTTGTTGTTTCCCAAAAGCACTTATTCAGAGGCATTTCTAACACTAGAAGCAAAAGCTTTTTCTGCGGATGAAGCCCATTGAGTGACTCAAGGAAACAAAAATAATTTTCTTGAACTTAAAAATGAAGGAGGTCTTCCATTTGGAAACAAAACAATTGTACCCTGCAGATAAAGAAGCTGTTATCTCCTACTAAGAGCCAAAGAACACTAATGAAACTGAAAGGTGTTGCCGCCAATTGAGCAGAGGAGCCAGCATGAATTATTGTAAGCAGGTCTGAATAAATACTCATGCATGTGATTACAAATACTATCACCATGTGACATTGATAAATGCCAGAGTACTTTCTCTTTTCACTTTCCCTTGTGTGAGACCATCCCACTCCATGGATGCAGCTCCTATTTGTATAGCAGCTATGGTACACAAATGTGTTTCAAAATATCCAGTAATATTTCTCAATACTTACCTGACCTTTTTTGTTTGTTTGAGTATTAATATAGCCAATTCTATATAGCCTATGAGTCAGTCACTTGCTTTTTCATTTGAATATGACCCATAACTCCCCATAGAAATGTATCGGAATTGTGAAAAATGCTTGGGTTCTGCAAAAGGTCCCCAGTTCTGTGCCCATCTTTTTCAGGCAGGGCTGGGAAAGACACCTGTCACTGTGGACCCTCCAGATATTGCTGGCGTACAGCTCTCAGCTTCCCTGACCATTAGGCTTGCTGGTTGGGACTAATCAGGATTGGATTCCAACAATATCTAGAAGGTCACAGAGCATTCCAGTGTAGACAATACTGAGCTAGATGGTCTAAAGTTCTGGCTCAGTTTAAGACAGTCATATCTTCCTAATCCTAAAAAGAACTTACATGGAAGGGAGACCCATTAAATTCTTTGGACCTTACAGTGGATCTTAAAAGGTAAAGGTAAAGCGGCCCCTGACCATCAGGTCCAGTCGTGTCCGACTCTGGGGTTGCGCCGCTCATCTCGCTCTATAGGCCGAGGGAGCCGCCGTTTGTCCGCCGACAGCTTCCGGATCATGTGGCCAGCATGACAAAGCTGCTTCTGGCGAACCAGAGCAGCGCACGGAAACACCGTTTACCTTCCCGCTGGAGCAGTCGCTATTTATCTACTTGCACTTTGATGTGCTTTCGAACTGCTAGGTGGGCAGGAGCTGGGACCGAGCAACGGGAGCTCACCCCGTTGCAGGGATTCGAACCGCCGACCTTCTGATCAGCAAGCCCTAGGCTCAGTGGTTTAACCCACAGTGGATCTTACTCCTGGGTAAACATGCATAGGCTGCACATTACTAAAATAGGTGAAATGCAAATTGAGCAGGTTAGGAAAAAGTAGTTGCTTAGGAATTCGTGTTCAGCAACCTAGGAATTTCAGATGTTTTGTTCCCTAGCCTTTTTGTGAGGAAAACTGAAACTTTTGTTCTTACCAGATTTTAATTCTTCAGACGCCACAGCGACCCCATCATATATGACCCAATGCCCTAGTAATGGACTGTGCAGCCGACTGCCTCCAGGATGTATGGACTGTGAAACAAATTGCTCCTGCATCTATGGCAAAACTGCTGTTTTTGAATGTAAAGCCAGATCCCAGGTCCACTGTGTTGTAAGTAGAATGCTTGTTCATTTGTAATATGAACATGAATCTTGTGGAAATATTATTCCTTGCTTGTTTGAAGGAGAATAATCGCTTTGTAAAATATGTAATTGAATAGATACCATATTCAAGAGATGCTGGATATACATGAACGAGATAATAATAATAATAATTTATTTACACCCCGCCCATCTGGCTGGGTTCCCCAAGCCACTCTGGGCGGCTTCCAACAAAACATTAAAATACAGAAATCCATCAAACATTAAAAGCTTCCCTAAACAGGGCTGCCTTCAGATGCCTTCTAAAGGTCTGGTAATTGTTGTTCTCTTTTACCTCTGGTGGGAGGGCATTCCACAGGGTGGGAGAAGGCCCTCTGCCTGGTTCCCTGTAACTTGGCTTCTCGTAGCGAGGGAACCGCCAGAAGACCCTCGGCGCTGGACCTCAGTGTCCGGGCAGAACGATGGGGGTGGAGACGCTCCTTCAGGTATACCGGACCGAGGCCGTTTAGGGCTTTAAAGGTCAACACCAACACTTTGAATTGTGCTCGGATACGTACTGGGAGCCAATGTAGGTCTTTCAGGACCAGTGTTACGTTATATCGGCGGCTGCTCCCAGTCACCAGTCTAGCTGCCGCATTCTGGGTTAGTTGTACTTTCTGGGTCACCTTCAAAGGTAGCCCCACATGAGCGCATTGCAGTAGTCCAAGCGGGAGATAACCAGAGCATGCACCACTCTGGCGAGACAGTCCGCGGGCAGGTAGGGACTCAGCCTGCGTACCAGATGGAGCTGATAAACAGCTGCCCTGGACACAGAATTGACCTGCGCCTCCATGGACAGCTGTGAGTCCAAAATGACTCCCAGGCTGCGCACCTGGTCCTTCAAGGGCACAGTTACCCCATTCAGGACCAGGGAGTCCGCCACACCCGCCGGCCTCCTGTCCCCCACAAACAGTACTTCTGTCTTGTCAGGATTCAATCTCAATCTGTTAGCCACCATCCATCCTCCAACCGCCTCCAGGCACTCACACAGGACCTTCACTGCCTTCACTGGTTCTGATTTGAAGGAGAGGTAAAGCTGGGTATCATTCACATACTGATGGACACCCAGCCCAAACCCCCTGATGATCTCTCCCAGCGGCTGCATATAGATGTTAAAAAGCATGGGGGAGAGGACAGAACCCTGAGGCACCTCACAAGTGAGAGCCCAGGGGTCTGAACACTCATCCCCCCACCACCACTTTCTGAACACGGCCCAGGAGGAAGGAGCAGAACCACTGTATGACAGTGCCCCCAGCTCCCAACCAGTCTAGACAGTCCAGAAGGATGTTATGGTCGATGGTGTCAAAAGCCGCTGAGAGATCCAGCAGAACTAGGAAACAGCTCTCACCTTTGTCCCTAGCCCACCGGAGATCATCAATCAGTGCGACCAAGGCAGTTTCTGTCCCATGATGAGGCCTGAATCCTGACTGGAAGGGATCCAAATGTTAACAAGTGCTGAAAAGAGTGTATAGATGCTCTAAACCAGTTGGGAGGTCCTCAGTGCATGACCTACGATGGTCCAGGTCAGGCATCCCCAAACTTCGGCCCTCCAGATGTTTTGGACTACAATTCCCATCTTCCCCGACCACAGGTCCTGTTAGCTAGGGATCATGGGAGTTGTAGGCCAAAACATCTGGAGGGCCGCAGTTTGGGGATGCCTGGTCCAGCTGCCACAGTCTAGAAATGGCCAAAGCTATTAGAAGGCACTCCTAGCCACTAAGGTCACCTGGGACCTTAGTGACAGATGGATCCAGGAGACCCCCGGACAACAAGCCCACTCCTTCGGGGGAAGTACATTCCCCACCCAAAGCAGGCAATTGACCAGTTATACGGACTCAATAAGTGTTCACAAATTGTGCATTGGTCTTGTCAGGATTCAGACTCAGTCTGTTGGCTGCTATCCAGCTGTCTGCTGGAACTGTCCCTGAAGAGGAGACCAGAGCAATGCCCCTGATACTCATTTCTTTCAGACAGTATAGGTAGATGCCATGCTCCCTTGTATCAGAAGCAGGTGAGAGATCAAGCAGAAGCAGCCAGGTCCTTCCCTCGATAAAGGTCGTCCATTAGGACACCCAAGGTAGAGTTGGTCACTAACCCAGATTGGAATGAATCTAGACAATCAGTTTCCTCAAATAATGCATGCAGCTACACCAGTTGAGGGCGAACCTTCATGCACCTGTTGAAGTCTAATCCAGGAAAGCTTATGCTTCAGTATATTCCCACAGGACTTTCTTTTTTGGCACATAACAGCTCATGTGTTTGACTTTGTGCTTGCTTAATTTAGTAAAAGTATCTAGAACTTAGGTGCTCTCAGCATCCAAAAAATCAAGTGTATTTGGTGATTCTGTCACACTCCTGTAAGTGCTCTCTGGTTAACCTGTGTATTATTTCTGGAAGGGTGAGTTAAGATTTCTGATTCTCATGCAGGATGAGAAGAACAATCGCCCAGAAACTTTCACAATCAACATGACTTGCCAGCTTTGCTGGCAGCTCCCTCCATCAGATTATGTCTGTTCCAATCCTACAAACTGCAAAACGGTCTCTTGTCCACGAGAACGATATAGTGCCAATTGTACAGTGCGTGATCATATTCATTGTCTGGGTAAGCAATGCCTTGGTGTTTGTGTTTGACGTGGTGGGGAGAGGAAAGGTGTCTTTCTGAACAATATTATTCACTGTTTCCAGAGCATCGTGTTCGGACCAAGTTATTGTGGCTGATAATTTTGTAGTAGGAATATACAAGTCAGAAAAAGTTTGGGATCTTAGGTTATGACTAAGCTTATTAAATGAAGTAAGATACATTGGTCTAGGCATAGCTGTTATAACCTTCCCTGCCCATGCCCACCACTTTGCAGCAAGAGGATAAAGGTAAAGGGTCCCCTGACCATTAGGTCCAGTCGCAGACGACTCGGGTCACGGCGCTCATCTCGCTTTATTGGCCGAGGGAGCCGGCGTTTGTCCGCAGACAGCTTCATGTGGCCAGCATGACTAAGCCGCTTCTGGTGAACCAGAGCAGCGCACGGAAACGCTGTTTACCTTCCCACCTATTTATCTACTTGCACTTTGACATGCTTTCGAACTGCTAGGTTGGCAGGAGCAGGGACCAAGCAACGGAAGCTCATTCCATCTCGGGGATTCGAACCGGGATTCGAACCGCAGATCGCAAGCCCTAGGCTCTGTGGTTTAACCCACAGTGCCACTCGTGTCCCTAGAGGGTATTGTAATGCAAATCACCAATCCCATTGTTCCTGATAAAGGTTTTCTCTCACACACCCCCAGGGGGTTCCTATTGGCCCACAGTTATAGTAATATGATACCATGATGGTCATTTGGTGTTAGACAGTATAGTAACTGTCTACCTTCCTGAAAGTTTCTGGTTATTAGATGATTGCTGGACCTTACTGCAATAAATAATCACAACCAACTTGTGCAGACACTAGGCAGAGGGGAAAGCCTTGCAGGTTATCAATTATGTGTGTTGGCATCTAATTTAGTGGTAAGTAGCTGTTGAAAATGATGGGTGAGCCACCTCAACATGAAAAGGATTCTGATCCGGGATCTTGTCCTTATGACGAAAATTGATCAGTTGTGAAATTACCTCTTTGACCACCCTTGGAATTCAACAAAAGAGGAGATCTCAAAAAGGCTCCTGAGTAAGATGGTCTCCCTGAAGAATTCCATAAAACTCTTTTAACAGATGTTTTGGTGGCAAAAATGCCAGACTTCGGAGCAATGCAAAAAATAATACTAATGAATAAAAAGGGGAAGATGCAACACTGATAACAGGTCAGCCTTTATCACTCTTAAATCAGGGCTGTAAAGTATTTGTCACAGTTTTTGCAATAAGATCAATTAAGATAATTTCGAAGCGCACACTGCCAACCTAGCAGGATTCATTATGCAGCACTATTCCTATTTGTGGTCTTGGCTTTATGATTTCAATGTCTGTTTATTTTAAGGTAACCGTACTTTTCCCAAGATGCTTTATTGTAACTGGACAGGAGGCTATAAATGGTCAACTGCCTTGGCTTTAAGGTAGGAATAGGATTACCTGCTTTCTAAATTTCTAAATAAAATACTTTCTGTTTTGGACTTGATGTTTGGTTAAGGGAGTCTGGTTACCGGTACTTTACTTTGTCTTCAGGCAGTTCTGAAGCATGCTGCCTGTCCTGAGTCTTGGAAGTAGAATGGGATACTACCAGTATTTTGTATTAAGGTGTAAAAATAAGTGCAGTTTTCATTTTTTAAAAAATCACCGGTAGCCTCATTTAAAGTAGATGATTTTTCAATTCAATATTCAATATACTTTATTCGACCGATAGTCAGAACAAAAACATTTCTCAATACAAAGATAAACATATAAAACTGAAGGCATCAGGGGGATACATAAAATATAAAAATATAAAACTGAGGACATCAGCGGGATACATAAAAATATAAAAATATAAAACTGAGGGCATCAGCGGGATACATAAATGGGGTATGACCGCACTACTAAACCTCTTACAGGTAACCCGCATCAAGACATGGTAGATGATTTTGTAAGTCAGTGTTAATCAACTTCATTATGCTATTTGTCAGGTACAAATTTAAATGCTTTGCTGTAGGCATCAATAATGGATGTCTGAATTTGGACAGCTTCTAAGACATAATTGTGTTGTTTTTGCAGCATCACACTCGGAGGTTTTGGAGCTGATCGTTTCTACTTGGGCCAGTGGCGAGAAGGCCTGGGCAAACTTTTCAGCTTTGGAGGCCTGGGAATCTGGACTCTCATAGATGTACTGCTCATAGGCGTTGGTTATGTGGGCCCTGCTGACGGTTCACTTTACATCTAACCATCAAGGCAAGAAATGTCAGAGATGGATGGCACTTGGAAACACACAAACTGGACTTCAAAAAGACAGCTAGGAGCACTTGTTCCATATTTCACATATATTTAATGTACAGCATCTGTACTTAGACTGCCTTTAACTTAAGGTGAAATAAATGAATGGATCATTGGATGATGGGGGTTTTCTGGAGTTTGTTTCCTTTTGGCTTATTAAATGCACTTAATTTTTTTCTATGAAAAAAGGTGTTTTAAGTTGTGCAGTTCTGTTTCTTGGACAGATGTAAACTAATTCACTACATGTCTAGCAAGTTCCCTTTTTATCTCCTGCATTCAGTTATTTTTTATTTCTGAGAAGGGTACATGCAGTGTATGTGTTAATTTGACTTGATACTTTGGCTCCTACAGGACTGAATGTTACATTATTATTGCTAGATAACCTTAGAAGTTGAGTCTTCTAATATGATGACTAATAAAATTTTCTTTCACCACACCTATTTCCTTTAATGCTTTTCCTTTTCCTGTATGGGCTCTTCCCTTTGGACCATTGGACCCACTGGTCTCATCTGCTCAATCTGCCATTTGTATAGTAGAGGGGCAGACACCTGGACTTAAGCTGTACAGTGAAGCCTTTTATTTATGGCCCACTTGAATTGCCACAGCAATGCTGGAGGCAAGTATAGAAAAGCAGACTTGGCTAGAACCATTAATTTAACACAGAGTCTGCTCTGGCCACTTCCGCTTCTTTGTCCTCAGATATAAAACTTGGGAGGACCCAAAGTTAACATTCAGGCTCCCATATCCTGTAAGAATAAGAATCAATGGGGCAAAAGCCTTCTAAGGCTGATGGGAGAAAGGGATGGAAGACTCCCATGTCTTTCACAACTGCACTTGCAGCTCTGTTCTCCCAGCCATTAGGATGCAGGGGGTTCCCTCAGCCTGGAAACCAAGATGGGAGCCGCACCCCAGCATCAAATTCAACAGGCCTTAGCTCTCCAGGAGTCTTGTTACCTTTACTCAGGGGTAGGCAACCTAAGGCCCATGGGCTGGATGCGGTTCAATTGCCTTCTCAATCCGGCCCGCAGATGGTCTGGGAATCAGCATGTTTCTACATGAGTAGAATGTGTCCTTTTATTTAAAATGCATCTCTGGGTTATTTGTGGGGCATAGGAATTTGTTCATTTACCCCCCCCCCCCAAAAAAAAAATAGTCTGGCCCCACACATGGTCTGAGGGACGGCTGAAAAAGGTTGCTGACCCCTGCCTTTACCTCCCCCAGGCATTGCTGAGGACAGAGATTGCAGGCCTTTTCTCCTCTCATGCTGAGAATCAAAGCAGCCCTGCCTGGCAACCTGTAATGTCACCTGGATTCTGGGTTTTTGTGTGCAGTGGTGATGCAGCAAACCTCTGGACCTGTGGTCTTCCTGGTGGGGGTGGGGTGGGGTTAGTCCCTCTAAAAAACAACAACCCAGAGCATCTGTGGGACTGATCCATCTTTTTGTGTCAGTCACACAGCAAAGTATGGGACTATGATTTTTATGGCTCAGTCTATAAGGGCAGTGAGGATTTGAGCACTTCGCAGTGCTTGCAGGAAAACCCCATGTAGAAATGGCACCGCCCCAAAAAAGTGCCAGATGGTGATTCTTATTTTTACTGGTTGAAGTCTGTAGAGGCAGAGATGATAGTGATATGACAGTAGCGCTGAAAAATGCAGTCCTCCTAGGTTCCGGCTTCCGCCAAAAGCTCCTTTAGCAAGCCTGCCTTGCATCGCACCGCAGGCTCCACAATCCGGCTAACGCAGCTGCTGCTGCTGCTCTCGCCTCCGAGGAAGCGCTGTAGCTGCAGGACTACTCTCGAGTAAACGTCGCGGGGCAGCTTTTCGCCAGCAAGAACGGGAGGCGGCGCTGCAGAACCGGCGCCCGCCCCGCCCCCCCCCGCCTGCGTCCCGGAGAAGGAAGGGCGCCTTGGCAAGCGGCGGCCGCGGGCTCGGCGGCGGCTTCCTTCTGGGGGTCTCCGGGAGGCGCCGGTGGCGGATTCGTGCAGAGGCAGCTCGGCAGATGCGCCACGATGGCGGCGGAGCCCGAGGGAGCGCGCCGCTTTTACCAGGAGCTGCCCAAAGTGGTGAGGTTGGGAGCGGCTCCTGCCTCGGCCGGGGAGCGGGAGAGAGGCAGGCGGGGCCGCCGGGGCCTCCGCGCTCGGCTTCCGGCGTTTTCCGGGACGTTCAGCCCCCGAGGCGCCTCCAGGCTCGTCTCCCGAGACAGACGCTGCCAGAGGGGTGGCGGGGCGAGGGGCGGACCAGGCCCGGGAGAGGCCGCCGGAGGAAGCTCCCTGGGTGGTTGGCGCCGGTCGCTGCCTCGCAGGATTGTCGCGGGGATGAAAGGAGGAGCAGGAGAACCTTGTACTGTATGCCGAGAAATAATAGGCAATAAATAAGAGTCCTCTGCTCTGCTGCCTTCCAGAAAGCACCCGGCTGGTGAAGGCTGCTGGCCTAGTGGTAGAGCGCATGTCTTGTTTGCATGCAAAAGGTCCCAGGTTCAGACCCTGGTTTCCCCAGGCATAGGACCGAGAGGGTCAATGTTCACAATCCCTTTACTGAGCTGGGTGGATCAATAGTTTGTCTTGGTGTAAGACAGCTTCTTAAGCTTGCTAACCCTCCATTTTTAAACCACCCAAGTTAGTGACCTTCACTGCATGCAGTTAATTCTGTAAGTGAATGGTTCATTCTGTAAAAAACCATTGTTATTTTTTTAATCTTTATTAAATTTAAAATCGATATAAAACAAAACAATCTTCTAAAGTACAAACAAAATCAATACATACATAAATAATAATACAATTTCAAACAAAACTTACTCCATCTTCTCAAATATATCATAAACTTGTCTTATATATCTTCCATTCTATCTTCGCATCTTCTTTTGTAAATCGACTTCCCCTTCTCTTCTATCCTGACTATGAAATTATTTATCTTCCTACTGCTTCCATTGACTTTCCTCCTTGGAATACTACAAAATATTGGTTTCAAACCCAAGTTCTTTTAAATATACTCCAAATTTTTCCCAGTTGTCAATAATTTTTTTATTGGAACCGCCCCTAATCGAATTCGTCAATCTAGCCAAATCAATATAACCGATTAATTTCTCCTGCCAATCTCTAATGGTGGGTACTTCCTTACTTTTCCATAATTTTGCAATTAAAATTCTCGCCACCGCTACTGAGTATAAGAATATCTTTTCATCTTTTTTTGCCACTTCCTCTTCAACCATTCCTAATAGGAAAGATTCTGGAGTCTTCTTTATGTTGTATTTAAATATTTTCTTTAATTCTTCTAGTACTCCATTCCAGAAAGGTTTAATTTTTGGACAATGCCACCAGATATGTAGGAACGTACCTACTTCTCTTTCACACCTCCCACAATGATTGTCTTTAACTTTATACATTTTATAAATTTTGACCGGCGTCAAAATTTCTCTAATTGTTTCTGACGCCGTAAATTTCCATGTTACACTCCAGAGTTTTTCCCATTTATCCATTTCTATTGTTTTCCCTAGATCCATTGCCCACTTCGTCATTGTCTCTTTCACAACTTTATCCTTCACTTCCCATTCTAGAATGGTGTTCTACACTTTTGATATGATTTTCCGTTCACTATGTAATAGACTTTTTTCAAGTAGGGATGGTTCCGACATAAACCCTCCTTTTTTCATATCTTCTTGAAACCTACTATTTAATTGATAATATTGGAGCCACCCTGCCAATTGTTGCTTAACATCTTCATATTTTTTAATTTTAAATACCCCTTCTTTTTCCTCTATTAAGTCCTTATATTTTATCCATTTTCCATCATTATTTACTTTTTTCACTGTTATTATTTCAATAGGTGACAACCATTTTGGTGTCTTCGGTTCCATCAGGGGTTTATGTCTTTCCCATACCTTCAATAGAGATTTTTTAATAACATGCGTGTTAAACCCTTTATGTATTTTTACCTTTTCATCCTGCAAATAGGCATGCCAACCACATTTGTTTTGAAATCCTTCTAGGTCTAATAGTTCATGGTTTTCCAAGGTGATCCATTCCTTTATCCAAAGGGATGTTCACAATCCCTTTACTGAGCTGGGTGGATCAATAGTTTGTCTTGGTGTAAGACAGCTTCTTAAGCTTGCTAACCCCCCATTTTTAAACCACCCAAGTTAGTGACCTTCACTGCATGCAGTTAATTCTGTAAGTGAATGGTTCATTCTGTAAAAAACCATTATTTTTGTCTTTCATGAACCTTTTGCTACTGGAAGGAATTTTTTTATTTTGTTTCTATTGCCAGTCAGTTCCAATGGATGATGAGAGAGGATTTATTTATATATCCCATGTAGGAATTTCTTCCTGTGAAGCATCTTGAAGCTATCTATCAACTTTTGTTGATCCAACCGCTTCTACTTCTTGTGACACCCAGAAGGCTGTCAAGAGGAGAATGCAGCCTTCATGCTTAAAAAAGTCCCCTGCTCTTGTGTTGTGCAGGCAGCCAGAAATAAGAACTCACAGCTTAAGGTTAAGGAAGGGGCGGGGAGGTGGTGTTTTTAAAATGCTTCTAATGAAATATGGGGGGAGCTGAGCTCGTATTTGCTTCTGAATTAGGAGCTGCATGCCCACCTGAATGGCTCCATCAGTTCTGCTACCATGAAGAAATTGATGGCCCAGAAACCAGACCTTCAGGTTCATAATGGAATGACCACGATTAACAAGGGCAAGAGAAGAAGCTTGGAAGAGTGAGTATGTCTTAAGCCTGAGCCTGGAATTTCTTAGGTGAACCATCTGCCTGGCTGCCTCCTCCCACAACATATCCCAATCCCACCCTCTGCACCTCTTGGTCAGATGGAGAAATCCCTGAACTGCAACTCCAGCCTGGTGCAAGGTTGCATATGATAGCAGCAGCAGCAGCTGACCTTCAGATGAAGCATAGACCTGATTCTGCATCCTCACCCCCTAATTCCCGGCCAAACTCTTTGTTCGGCACTCCTGTTCCTCCTGCGCTGCACAGGCTGTAGCAGAGAAGGGATGAGGACCTCTGCATCAGCATCCAAGGGACCAGTTCTTTTGATGCCTCTGTTCCTTGAATGCTTTCATCCCAGCTGGTCATTAGAACAACTTGTAAGAGCTTGAACTTTAGGTTTGTTTCTTTCCTCCTCCCTCCCTATCCATTTTCCTTTTGTGTTGAGTCTTTTTAGATTATAATGTTGATGACAGGTTGTCTTCCTTTTTATATTTTATATTTATATCATTTATATATTTTATATTCCTTTTATGTGTACATTTAATTCAGAGGTGCATGCGTGTGGGAAGGGGTGCATGATAAATGCAAAAATCTATTTGAAACAAAGGTGATATCTGGAAACAAGTTCAAAAGGCTGATTTTTTTGGGGGGGGTGCCACTTTTTTCCTTTGTTTTGATGAATGCCTTTTCATTGCAATTCTCTTTTTAACCTTTTGTTTCTTTAGGTGTTTTCAGATGTTCCAGATCATCCATCAGATTACCAATAGGACTGAAGACATATTGATGGTAAGCTAACTCAAACTTAATTTTAATGTGTGTTCTCATAGCATGGAGCTTCCTGCAGCCAATGGGAAGCCGGCCAGCATCGCGGAAGGCGGTCCCTGCTCTGCTCCCTGCCGGTTTAGCGTGGCGCACGGGAGCCGATCAAGGAAACGGTGGGGGTCCATGGGCCGGTTCAACGACCCCCATGGGCCGCAGGTTGCCAACCCCTGGTGTAGTGCTTCAAGTGTTGGACTAGGACCCGGAGACCAGGGTTCAAATCGCTACTCAGCCATGAAGCGTGTTGTGTGACTCTCAGCCTTACGTAGCACAGGGATGTTGGGGGGATGAAATGGGGTGGGGAGAACTAGCCATGCCACCGTGAGCTCCTTGGAGGGAAGAAGGTGGAATAAAAATGCAGTAAGTAAATACATAGAATAGCATAGAATTAGTCTCTTGCTGGTGATGAAAAGGAATCAATCACTGCCCCAGCATGGGGCTCTTTTTTGTTTTGTATTCTGGGTGTATTACTTATATATATTTCTGCTTTTCTTCCACCCTTCCCTTTAAGGAGCTCAGAGTGGGGAACACAGCCCTCTCTTGCCCTTCCTAACTCAGACGTTATCCTTGGAGCAGAGCAGGTTTAGACTCGGGGATCATCACTGGCCAAAGATCAGCTTACTGGCTGAACAGGATTTGAGGCTGCCTTGTGTGTGCTGCTTTGAGACTGATGGACAGAAGAAACAGAAAAATATTAGCATGTAAGGAGTGGTTAAATAAAGGAGGAGCTGGAGCAATTATTAAAAATCAGTGAAGTGGTATGTAGCTGAATTCCAATCGTCAATAAAAATTAATTCTTAATGGATGGAGTCTTTTTAGAGGCATGGAGATGAATACAGACTCATGTCTTACTATTTCACAATTCACATTTCAGTATTTTTGAAGTGTTAGGATTGTAAATGAATTGTATATGAAGCATAACTTTTATATCCTAGATTTTGCATATATTTATATTTAATGATAATTGTTTCTGAAAAATAGATTCATGGAACCAGGTATGTGAGTGAATTTCAGATTTGATTTTTTTTCCGGGGGGGGGGGGCATGTGTGTTAAAGCTTTGAAACGATGGCGGCGTGCTTTGTGAATAGCCTCTAGGTTCAAAATACCACTATAATTTCAGGTAATAAAAGATGTTGTCCAGGAATTTGCTGCTGATGGAGTCAAGTACCTAGAGCTAAGGAGCACACCCAGAGATGAGCCGACCACCGGTAACGAATGGATTTCCCTTTCAATTTATAATTGCCTGCTCTTTGCCACTAAGCACCCCGACCCCCAAGTTCACGTCCAAGAAGAAATGCTCTCCCCTCACCAGGATTTGGGGAGAGTGGAACATCCAAATACCTTACAACAGCCACTCCCTTCCAAGCTTGGCAGCTCCAAGTTCTTGCCTTGAAGAACCTGCTCGCCAGCTGACATCATAAGGCAGGGGGGAAGGGCTTCCCTAAAAGGCCCTTGGGGACCAAAGGGGAGGCCAGGGCTGGTGGAGGTTCCCCACCTAGATTGCTCATCTAGGGTGAAAAGCAGTCCATAACTATTGGGAATAGATTTTATTTATTTCATTTCATTTCCCTTTTTAATTGGGATACACCAGCTTTCTACATTGCTATACACAAGGCATCTTACAAGCTGAAGAAACGAGACTATATGAGAGCACACATCTTTAATAACTAAATGGCATAGAGAGGTTTTTGGTGCAGTGGGCCGGACTGGACCGGGCTGGGTATGAATAGCCTCATGTCGTGCCCTTTCCTGGAACCTCCTGGCTTTCAGGATGGAGCTAAAGCCCTGCCATTTTTTGACCCCAGTGGCTTTCTGCAGTAATGCAACTCTGGCTTGGCAAATGTCCAGCCTGTTTTTGCGCTTGAGTGCTGTGAAAAGAAAGCAAGGGGGTTGTGGTCTGACCTTTAGTGATATATGGATTGGGGCATGACTGTGGCCCAGGCATAACAGGAAGCAAAACCCTGGGGTAGCCATGAGTGTGTTTGTCACAAACACTTTATATCTTCTGTTTGAAAGGAATGCAGATCTTCTCTTCATAGGTATGACCAAAAGGACCTATGTGGAAGCTGTACTTGAGGGTATAAGACAATGCAAGGAAGGTGGATTGGATATAGATGTTAGGTAAGTTTGTAAGCCAGATGCCTTTTGTTTTAAATGCCACTGATTCTAGTGCTCAATCCCCAGGAAAGGATTCCCAGAGCTTGTCTGGTGTTTGCCCTGTCTCCCTAGCCTTTTCTGCAAGAGGAGCCCCACACACTTGAGCAGGAAAAGAAGTTGGCTGCCATTGTACAATTTTCGACCCAGACCAGTCCCTACATCGCAATCCTCATTTGTGAGCTGATGGTTGCTACTTCTGCAATAATATGGCTATCTATATTCTAGGTTTCTGTTATCTGTGGATAGAAAAGGAGGACAAACAGTTGCCAAGGAAACAGTCAAACTGGCCGAAGAGTTCCTGCTATCCACAGATGGAGTGGTGATAGGCTTGGACCTCAGTGGAAACCCTTTGGTAAGCTTTCTTTGAAAAGAAGAAGAAAGAAACACCTCTGCCATCACCCAGACTATCCTATGTTTCTATCATGATTCAAGCCAGCCTTGGGACCTTTGGGTGAATGGTGGGAAATAAATAAATACGTAAGTGGATGCTGGGACTGCTGGCTCAAGCTGAGCAGAGTTGTAATGCAAAACAGCTGGAGGGGACCAGGTTGGTGGAGGCTGTTTTAAGGCTTCTGTTCACCTGTTTCTTAAGAACCTAAGAAGAGCCTGCAGGATCAGGCCAATGGCCCATTTAGCCCAGCATCCTGTTCTCAAAGTGGCCAACCAGGATTTGAGCACAAGACTCCCCTCCTCTCTTGTGGCTTCCAGGAGCTGGCATTCAGAAGCGTTACTGCCTCTTGACTCTGGAGGCAGAGCATAGCCCTCATGGCCAGGAGCCCTCGATAGCCCTCTCCTCCTCCATGAATTTGCCAAACCCCTTTTTAAAAGCCACCCAAGTTCCATAGTTTAACTCTGCACTGCTTAAAGCGGCACTTTCTTTTTATCTGTCCTGAATCCTCCCAACATTCGGTTTTTCTGGACGCCCACAAGTTCTAGCCTCTCTCCACATTCTCCATGACATGCATAATTATATAAACTTCTTTCCTAAGCTATATTTTTGCTTTACCTTCAAGGCAGGACATGGGAAGGACTTTCTGGAGCCTCTCTTAGAAGCGAAAAAAGCCGGGCTGAAGCTGGCATTGCACCTTTCAGAGGTAACGTTCTGCTGCAGGGGCTTGCGTAGGAATGCTCACTGAACAGCTTCTCAGGCTAAATGTGGCAGCAGGATTTATTTATTTTAAGTGATGTGTGCAGGGTTCCCTGCATCACCTGGAAGGCAGGTTGTCTTTGCCATCAGCACAGTGCTGGCAGGCCGCCATGGCCTCCATTTCCGCTGCAAAGCCGCAGTGTGAGAGTCCCGCCTATGTAGGGGCCACCTGTTCACTTCGCACTGGTAACATGGGAACTGTGCATGGGCAATAAATAAATAAATTTGTAGTAAGCGGCTGACTACAAGGCTTACAATCTAAAAAACAAGACACGCAAGGGGAAAGGGAGAGGGAGGGAAGAGGAAAATCAAACCAGTTTCTAAATAGCAGTTCCTGGATTGGCCAGCCGGCCTGGTTCTGGTTCAGGGAATGAGGTCCCTGGCGGAGTTAGCCCTGCTTCCTGTCTCTCCCACTGGGACAGTCAGGTGACAGGGGAGGGGAGGAGGCAATGGAGGGATCTTTGATCTTTCCCCAAAACTTTTTATTTCTTCCTTCAAGCTGGCAGCTTGAAACGGCAAGCTGCGGTTCCTGTCCGTGGGTAAATCATCTACTTCTTTTTTGAATAAATTTTGTTACAATTTAAAAAGAGATATACAAAGTTTATTATCAAATATCTTTTTTTATCCAGACTAAAACATTAATCTAGATAAAAAACACAGATACAAAAGAAAGGGAGAGAGAGAGAACAAAAAAATTAAGAAAGTTAAGAAACTAAGGAACTTACAATTCTTCATCTGTCAGCAAAATATATAAACATTATTCAACTCATCCACTCCAATCTAACCCCCAGCATGGCCACTTTCTATAAACCAACATTATCTCCAGCCTTCAAACCAAAATGCCATTATTTCTTTTTCTTTTTCATGCAAAAGGTCTATGAGAGCTTTCCAGTCTTTAATAACAGTGACTTTTCTCTGATTAAACGTGTCAATTTTGCCATCTCAGCCTAATAAGTCTAATAATTTTAATAACCATTCCTCCATTGTTGGTAATGATTAATCTTTCAATCTTTGTGTATATAGGTTTCACTGTCCTAATCATATATTGGAACAAAGTTCCATAGTGTTTATATATATATATATGTCAGCCATATGTCAAGAATGCTTTGATGGTGTTTCCTGCTTGGCAGGGGGTTGGACTGGATGGCCCTTGTGGTCTCTTCCAACTCTATGATTCTATGAGGGGATGAAGGTGAGCAGGGGGGAATCATGGCAACATGGGGGGGGGGTTCTTCCTTCATCATGATACTGGAACCCAAAGGGGGTCATCCCGCAAAGCTGAATGGTGGATTCAGGGCGGTCAAAAGACAGTGCATAGTTAATCTGTGTGTCTTCTCTCAGATCCCAAACCAGGAAGAGGAGACCAGGCTTCTCTTGGGCCTACCACCTGACAGAATTGGACACGGTACATTTCTTCATTCTTCATCCTTGGCCTCAGGGGATCTTGTACAGCTGGTTCGGCAAAATCACACACCCCTAGGTAAGGAAAGGCGTTGAAGGAAAGATTGAGGGTCCTTGGGGTTCACTTTCCCTTTGCCATTTCACCCTCAGTTGGCAGAGCTGATAACTGTGGCTGCGGCAGCATTTTCTCAGGCCTGGCAGAGGCGAGTCCCTGGTGAGAGAGGAGGGAAGGAAGGTGGCTAGTGCTGACCGCCGTTGGTTCTCTTCTTCCTTCTTCACAACGTCCACATCAAACATGCCGTTTCTAGCTTCACGAGGGGATTTGGGGACACTTCCACTGGGAAAAGCCTTTCTTTAACGCAGGGCCAGTTTCCATGTGGAAGGCCTCTCAAGCCAGTGAGGTATGAGGTGTTCCATGCCACGGGGGTGCCACATGCCACTACTGGCACCATCTCATGTTGAGTCATAGAATCATAGAGTTGGAAGAGACCACAAGGGCCATCCAGTCCAACCCCCTGCCGAGCAGGAAACACCATCAAAGCATTCCTTTGATGTGTCCCCAGACACAACCAGAGCAACACCAAGGCCCTCAGACTGGGGTCTGCTTCTTTGTCTTCACTGCTACACTTCGGCCGGAATGAGGCTTTGCTCATGCGAGATGACCATGTCCGCTTTAGGGCAAGTTCTTTCGCTGGCCTTCCCCTGCTCGCTCTCCTCATTTGACCCCTCCTGAACCAGACTTCTCTCGTCTTTCTCAGAACTCTGCCTGACGTCAAACCTCAAAAGCCAGACGGTGCCTTCTAGCGACCAACACCACTTCAGATTCTGGTACAACCTGGGTCATCCCATCGTGCTTTGCGTAAGGCACTCTGCGCTATCCAGACACACAAAGATGCCAGGGTAGAGAACCTCTTCACAAACGATAGGGAGACCCCCACTGACATGTTATAATAGCCTTGCTTCTCTGCCATAAGAAGATGAGCCCTGCCAGATCAGGGGGAGCTATCCTGCAGCATTGTGATTTCCCACAACAGCCAATCAAATGATATTTATTTATTACATTGGGGGCCCACTTTTTTTCTCCATAAGCTCAAGGTGGCATCCTCATTTTTACTCCACACAACAACCCTGTGAGTTAGGCTGAAAGGCCCAAGGTCACCCAGTGGGGATTCGAACCCAGGTCTCCCAGGTCCTAGCCCAACACTCCAACCTTTACGCCATGCTGCCTCCAGGAAGTCCATGAACAGGACATGAAAGCAACAGCCCTTCCCTCTACTTTGTATCTAGCAAGCAGCATTCACAGGTATGCTGCCCCTGGGCATGGAAGTTCTGCTTGCCCCTCGTGAATGGCTGCTAGTTGAGCCATCTCATCATGGCCTGTCTGGCGCCTCCCACACCATTCTGGCCTCACGAGCGACGGCCCTCAGCACTGACATCAGGAACAGAAAGCTTTATATAAAAAGTATTTTTGGAAGGCAGACTACATTGTTGGCTAGGAAAACATTCTGTGATGCAGTCCTTTAAGTGCCCAAAGCCTATAAAATTAACTCTCTTACCATTTTCTTTTACTGCCAGACGGACGACAAGGGGGTTTTTGCGACCGACTTGAGCCAGGAGTACCAGCTGCTTGCGGACACATTCCAGCTATCCAAAGCACAGATCTGGGAACTCTCCTACAATGCCATCAACTGCATTTTTGCTTCCAGTCATACAAAAACGAAACTGAAGGAGCAGTGGCATCAACTGAAACCATCTGTGCTTGAATAGCCATATCAGACCGCCAACAACTATGGCACTCATGCTCCATGCGCAGTGTTTTCTTTTTTTTAAAAAATGTATTTTTTATTAAAGATTTTTAGTTTACAAAAGTATGTGCAATATCTTTATTCAAGTTACATTTTCTACATATCAGTTTCATTTGTTGAGACGTTAGTGTTATATTAGGAAGAAAAGGGGGAAAGAGGTGGGGGATTGGTGAGTGGGGGTGGGGGTGGGGGTGGGGTCGGGTGGCAATGTTTCTATTTTACTTAATGTATGTGTGGGGTTTTGTGTCAGCGTCACTTGTGCGGGTTCTCTTTACTATTGCTTGTGTTCCTTTGGTGGTGAGAAGTTGGGGTTGGCCGAGGGTGTGGCTGCTTGTGATTGGCTGTGGTGAACTTTGTTTTCATGTGTGAGTGGGGTGGGTGTTTTTGGATCAGGTTAGCCATATTGATTGATTCGTATGCTGTTGGTGGATTCTTGTCGTTGTCTTGTTGGGCTGTGATAAAAGGGAGCCACACTGGGGTGAAGGCGTCTTCTTCTACTTGTCCCCATGTCAGTTTTATTTATTGGTTAATTTTTCTAGTAAGGCTGTTTCCCATACTATTTGGTACTATTTGCTTACTCCTGACAGGTCCCTCCAGTGTCTGGTTATGATGTTTCTGACTGCTGAGAGTAGGTGGGTGATGAGTTCTTTGTGATGTGAGTGAGAATTATTGTCTTGGAAGATGTTTAGTAGGGCCAGTTCTGGGGTGATTTCTAATACTTGCTTAGTTACTTTGCATATTTCTCTTATGGTTGTTGTCCAGAATAGTTGGATTTTGGGGCATTCCCACCACATGTGGAGGTATGTGCCTGTGGCGGTGCACCCTCTCCAGCATTTTGGTGAGGTTCCTGGGCGTATTAGCGCTAATTTCCTTGGTTTTAAGTACCACCTGTGAGTTTCAGAGTGAGTTCTTTCCTTTTCATTGATCTGGATTTAAAGGGAGGTTTGTGGGATTTTGGAGTAGTATTTTGTATATGGCAGATACCATCCCTTTGCCGTTTCCCTTTGTTGTTAGGAGGTTTTCGAAGGTTGTCAGGGGCCTAGTTGCTGCTGATCCCTGGGCCTTCTACTTCTATGAGTCACGTTCCTCCATACATCTGGCTCCTGTGTTGGGGAACTGACCTCCTCCTCAGGGATGTCCCCTGTCTCCTCCTTGGTGCAGACAGTGTGCTCTGCTGCATCCAAGAAAAGCTCCAGCTCTTTAATTCTCTGGAGCGTAGATACACGGGCCTGAAGTTGCTGGACCTTGTCTTCTAGTAGGGCAACCAACTTGCAATTGCTGCAGGTGTAGCTGCCTACATCCATTGGCAAGAATACAAACATTGCGCAGGAATACCATCCCTTTGCCGTTTCCCTTTGTTGTTAGGAGGAGGTTTTCGAAGGTTGTCAGGGGCCTAGTTGCTGCTGATTTTACTACCGAATTGTTCAAGAGGGCATGTAATTGGTGGTGTGTTAGCCAGGGCATTTGGGTGTCTTCTAGTATGTCTTGTATTTCTTGTGTTGATAAGGGTTTGTTATTTTTATAGAAGTCTAATAGGCGATATAAGCCTTTGGTTTGCCGGGTTTTTATCTGGAGGTTTTGTGCTGTGTGATGGAATAATGGGTGGTGTGCCAGGCGAATTAGTGGGGCTGGGGCTGGGGACAGTTTACCTATTTCTGCTTTCCATGCTTTAAGCATGGTCTGTGTGTACCTGTTTAGTGTTGTGGGAATTTTCCTTAGTTTGGGAGGAAAGGGTATGCGGTGGTGCAGGTATTTTCAATTGTGTCCCTCTCCAAGTGTATTCATTGTTTTGTCTCATCTTCTAGTATATATGGGATTATGTGGCGTACCTGGTTGGCAATATAATATGCTTCTATGTTGGGGATTCCCCATCCTCCCTCTGAGGAGGGGAGGTGCAGGTATTTGGGGCTTATTCTTGGTTTTTTGGGGTGACAAGATAAATAAGTGTATGTTTTTCTGCCATTGACAGTTGGGTTGGGGGAATCCAGATTGGGAGGGTTTGGAATAGGTAGGTTAGTTTTGGGAGGGTGATCATTTTGATCATGGCTATTTTGTCTGAGAGAGTGAAATTTCATCTCTTTAGGTCTTTGTTAATTTGTCGCCACAAGGGGTTGTAGTTGTGGAGGTATAATTTACTGAGGTTTCTGGTTATTTGTACCCTTAGGTACCCTGTTTCCCCTTTTTTAAGGCGTAGTCATAAAGTAAGCCATGGCAGGATTTTTAACCTTTTGCAAAATATAAGACCCCGAAAATAAGACATACCTCCATGCCATGTGGAGCAAGTGGGATCCAGTATGCCAGCTGCAGCAGCAGCAGGAGGAGGAGGCCTGCCTCCCCACTGCCTGGAAACGGCTGCTGGAGCGCACGGAGCACTGCAGCCAGCGGCCTCGCCTCCACCCAGCCAAGGAGGCCTGCCATCCCGCCGCCTGGAAACGGCTGCTGGAGCACGCGGAGCGCCCAGCAGCGCTGCGCGCAGCGCCCAACAGCACCCCGAGCCAGCAGCCTGGCCCAGCCGAGGAGACCATGAGGTACCGTAAAAACCGTAATAAAAAAATAAGACATCCCACCGAAAATAAGCCACCCTGTGGTTTTTTGAGGTTTTACCTTGGTGATGTTAGTGCAGGCATAGGCAAACCCGGCCCTCCAGATGTTTTGGGACTACAACTCCCATCATCCCTGACCACTGGTCCTGTTAGCTAGGGGTAATGGGAGTTGTAGTCCCAAAACATCTGGAGGGGCGAGTTTGCCTATGCCTGGGTTAGTGAGTTATTCTTGGGTGTGAGGAGGGGGGTTTCCGCCTTTGCAAAATTTACCTATAGGCCCAACACCATTGCAAATGTGTTCAGTTCTCTGATTAGGGAGGTTGCTGTGTTTATGGGGCCTGGTGTTGTGACCATTAGGTCATCTGCAAATAGCGCAGAGTGTTTCCTGAGTCAGTTTATACCTTCAGAAGGATTAGCTGGTGAAGCCGGTCTGTATGCCGCTCATGTCTTTGAATGGCCCAGATGTTAAAACTCCCTGCCTGTAGGAAATGAATGTGTCAGGGGAAAAGTTGATATGCTAGTTTTGCATAGCTGGGAAAATTTAGCAGACCTTATCCTGGGATGGAATGTTCTCACAGCAGGCAGAAGGTGGCTGAGGCTCCTTTCTGTTCTTTGCTGTAGGGAGGGCAAAGTGTGAGCTGCCTCTGTCAGTAGGAGATTTGTTATTTCTAGAGTGCCCCCCTCCCCCCCTCACACCCCTCTTCCGAGCTTAATGTGCAAGATTGCAGTCCCAGACTCTAAATAAGAGGAGAGAAGTGTCAGCAAAGAGAGAGAAGTCTAAGAGGCACTTAAGCAGGTGGCATTAAAATGCAGGATAAGAATGCCTGTTGTATAACACTGAGGCCCAAAGGAAATAATGGGAGCTGCGAATGGCCATTTTAAACTGAAGTGGAAGCAGCCAGATTGATATGCAGATGGAAGGGCCACCTTTGCCCTTTGTGGAGAGAAATAAATTCATGGCATCACACTCCCCTGGTGGCCCCTCCCTCCTAGAGCCATTCAAAAGGCTGGAGGAGAAGCAGCAGCAACAGCTTTTTCTAAACAGAGAGATTGTCTTTTCCATCCTATTGTAACCGTTTGCTTTTGTAAACTCTGCTTGTTGGAATAACCTTATGTGTGACATCCTCCCTGAAAAGTGAAAAGTGAATGAGTAAATGCCAGGAGCCCAGAACATTCCAAAGAGCGAGCAAAGGCACATTCAGGAATGCTTTAAGAGGGCTGCGTTTACAGTAAACATTGATCCGCTCTTGTCAAATGACTGCTCTTGCTCTGGTTTATTTTCATTTTACCACTTGCAGGTTCCAACTTAACCCCAGCAAAACATTCTCATTTGGTGCTGTCCAGGTCTTTTCTTCCTTCCTTATCTTGCTTTCTTGCCTTTTAACTGGTCCAGAGGCAGTGTCGGTCACACACTACAAAATACCAAAGAGAGTTGCAAATTGTATGAAAGAGCCCACTGCCAAAGCCCCAAGAGAAGATGAGCATCTTGCCTTCCCAGGTGGTGGAGCATCTCGCAGTGCAAGGGACCCCTGGACAAAAGCTAGGTAGGGAGGCTTATTACCTGACTTCATCCTTCCAGCAGAGGGTTGCAGGTGCAAAGAAAGGGATACTGCTCCGACCCCACTGCTGCCTCTCTGGAAATGGCCATCAGCACTGCCAGGAGGCTCTCAAGCAGCCTTTTATAAGAGGCTTTTTGCAAGCCTAAAATTGGGGCAAGGAGGGAGGGCCTACTGAGGGCCGCCAGCTGCCAGTTTCCTTGCCTTTGACTTAGGTCTCCAAGCTTTGCAAGAGTGTCATGCTACATGGGGCCTTAGAAGTCATTTAGTCCAACACCCCTGCTATAGTAGTCCTAATAGCGTATACTGATAGAACTTGTCCACCTTCCCTTCTCAGGGACATCTCCCCACCCCCCTACCCCGCCATTCAGTCCTGATTGAAAGTGAGCAAACACGAGGTAATGGAGGTAGACCTATCTCTATCTCAGACTCTGGAAAGCTGCTGACAGTCAGAGTCAATAATACTGGGCTATGCAGCCAAAATAGCCTGATTTAGTAGCCTCTGTGCCTATGAAATATCACATTTCATTCTTTATTTTTCACACTTCTATCCCACCCGCCTGCAAGGAACTCCAGATGGTCCCTCTTTATCCTTGCAACAACCCTGCCAGGGGAGTGCATGACTTGCCTAAAGTCACCTAACAAGAGCCTGCTGTGGCAGAACAAAGGCCCATCTAGCTCAGGGGACAACCAGATGCCTGGGGGGAACCCGCAATCAAGATCTGAGCCCAGGAGCCTTCTCTGCTCTTGTGCTCTCCGGTGACCGATACTCTGAAGCATTGCTGCCTCTGGCTGTGGAGGCAAAGCATCGCCTTCATGGGCTTGAGCCCAGGCCTCCCTAGTCCAAGCTACTGTAGTCATGATCCTTCACTGGCTCTCAAGAACACAGAGGAAGTCCTGTGACCACATTCGCACAGGCGGAGGCATTGCTTGAGTGCTGGGCATGCATGTGTGAACTGGCCCAAACCCACTCCAAGAACCTGCAGGTGGTATTCAACTAATCCCACTCAAAGTAGCTTTGCTGAAATTAATAAAACCAAGCGAGTCATATCTTGAAGGGGGCTGTTTTGTGCAGGCAGAGCTAGCATTGAAAACCACAGGCTGTGCCATCTGAAAGAAATAAAAGAAGATGAGAAAGGAGGGGGAGACCCAGGCACTGACCAAAGGGTTTGCCAGCTGCTCTCCAGGGCTTGATGGAGTTGACAACGTTGACATAATTAATCCACTTTTGTTCCCACGTAAGGCCAGGTCCTGAAGAAAGGAAAGTGATGAGTTTAGCACAGTTTCCCATGTATGGAAGAAAAAAATTTCTTCTTAGGAACGAATGGATAATACATGCCCCCCCCCCAGTCTCCAAACACCAAGAGACTCCAATGGTTCCAAGCGCTTTACTTGGGGTTCACTTTCCTTGGAATGAAGGTCAACAGAGACCATGGTGTCTTTAGGATAGATGGTTTTATTTTTATTTTTATTTATGTCTTTAGGATGGATGGTTTTATTTATCCCTATGTGCAGCCTGAGCACAGGATGGAGCGGCTCACAGAGTCAGCACCGTCCCCTGAAGACTGCTTGCTTCTCCATTAGTCGCAGCTTTGGGTCCCACACAGAGCAGTACAGAAAGCTGCCTTATACAAGTGAGACCTAGGGGCAGCACTGCCCATAAGGACAGGCGCATGCTTTCGAGGATGTCAGGCAGGGGACTCTCACAACCCTCTCTGGAGGTGCCAGGGATGGAACCTGGGACCTTCTACTTGGCTGCAGCTCTTCCTCCAATGCAGTTAACCTCTCTTGCTGGATCTGGTGGAAACTGCGGTCAGAACCTGAGGAGACCTTGCCATTTGCCTCCCTCTACTCATGCTCTGCCTGCATACTTGCCAACAAAGCAATAGTACACCAGCAACGCAAACCGGTGTCAAAGGTATTGTTCTGCTTTCCTTTGGATCACATCAGCAAGGCCAAGGGGGGATCTTGTCGTCTGGGCAGCTCAGGACCTCCCTACACACTGCTCAGGCTTGCACCCCAGGGAGGGCACTAAGGCTGCTAATGCAGAAGCATGACTTCACCCCCAGAGGTGAAGTCTCTCATTGTCTCTTGAGACAGACAGATGCCAAGAACAACAAATGGCTGCAGGTCAGTGGGAGAATGCACTGTGTGCAGAAGGCTTCAGCTTCAATCCCTGGCCTCCCTGGGCTTGGAAAGACTCCATGTCGGAAAACTTGGAGAGCAGAATCAAATATCTTTTATTACATTGGTCTTCAGACCTCAGCAGCACTAAGCGAGATAACAAAAATTAAATCCAGAATTCACATAGACTTGCATCATTAAAAATCACTACCCTTTAAAATGAGTAATTATATCAGTAATTAGGGTTTAAAAAAACAGAACATATTCCTGTTAGAGCATAATAAACATACATCACTTTGTTTAGCACAAAACATTATGAATTTATATCAAGGTGCATTTATCCTGTTTTCAATTCTCCAGGGCAATTTGTAGCAGACAGTGAACTGTGTTTCCAGTTTCAATCCAAACAAACATGCCTCAAGTACAAGATGTTTGCAGAAACCTTGGCAAGGAGTTCCTGGGAATCACATTCTGTGGCCTTTGGGTGGCAACAAGGGATGGAGGCACCTTCAAGACATCAACTGAACCCTAATAACTTAGTACAGTACCTGTAGCCTCGCTCAGGTCAATGATCATGGCTCCCCGGTGTTTAATGCATTCTCTCATGAACCCACGGTAGTCTACAATCTTCAAGGAGACAAAAAAATAAAATTAGGAATATAGGAAGCTCTGCCTTGTACCAAGTTGGCCCATCTACCCATCTAGCTAACAATGTCTACACTGACTGGCAGCAGCTCTCCAGAGTTTCAGGCAGGACTCTCTCCCGGCCTACATGGTAATGCCAGGGATCGAACCAGGAACCTTCTGCATGCATGGTGGAAGCTCTGCCATTGATCCACGGGCCTTCACCAATCGCATTACCAACATGCTTTCCCCAAACTCCTTCAGTAATAATCTTTTGTGTTGTTGTTTTTAAAATGTACTTAATTTTCAAAAATTGCACTGCTGTGTTCATCATAATCACCTCCATTATGGAGAGGGTCCATAGCTACATCAGTAGTAACCATTGACTTTGCACATAGAAGGTGTCAGGGTCAGTCCCCGCCAGCATCACCACCTAAATAGCTTCCCACTCCTGGAGAGCCACTGCCAGTCAGAGTAGACAATACTGGACTAAGGTGGGTGGATCAATGGCAGCTTTATATACAAGCTTACTTTTAGGAAAACAGAATAAATTATCAGTACTTGTTGGGGTGGGGTGAGAGAGAGAGAGAGAGAGAAAGAAAGAGTGAGTGAGAGAACAAACCAAGCTTATAAAAAATAGCCAAGTTGATTACACATCTTCAAGAAAACACACAATGAAGTTTGCAGTTATGCCAAGAGGTTCCTACATTGGAAGCTTATCTTGCAAATTGGGTCCCGGCTGACTCAGGAAAAACATTTCAAAGCCTTTAGACTTGTAGACACAAGGAGACAGTCTCTGTTCAAATAAATTGCAAATGGGGCACAGGGCAGGGACGGTCCTTTAAATAGAGACCCACACCATAGAACTGCCCATGTCAAGTGCAGTACAGGCAACTCTCTATTTGCACGGGGGTTGAGTTCTGGGTTATCATCTGTGCCAGCAGTTCCATGTAAGCCCATTCCTCCCCTTCTGGGGCCAAAAGAGGTGTGTGCATCAGCAGTTTCGTGTGTTTTGGTTGAGCGCAAGATGGTCGTTCCCTGTTTATGGCAGAGGGAAATAATCCAGACTTTCAACCATGGGCAGTGTGCACTTTTGGTCACCCAACCCAGCCAGGAAACATTGTCTCCCAAACATTCTTCAAGGGCAGCCCTACACTGAGCTCATAATGCAGTTGTCTAGGCTTGGAGCTACACATAGGGGGAGGAGAATCCATACTTACGGGACTAGGAACATAGAGGCAGGCGGGCCTGTGAATGTCATATTCTGGGACAATGGCATAAGGAGGCATGTAAGCTCTGTGAAAAAGGCATGGCAGAGGACAAGTAGGGTTTAGTTTTCCTGTTCTTTTCTGACAAATGAATCCAGAAAGGCTGTGCCCCCCCCCCAGCAGGGCAGTTTCCTCCCCCTTCCCCAGATGTCTTGTTGACCATCTCTAAACACGCCAATGAAATTTCACAGGCAGATAGCCACACAAAAAGAAACAACTAACAATGCTATCATGGGGTGGGTGGGTGGGGAGGAAGAGGTCAGGGCAGGAGCCCATGAATTTAGTAAAAGAGAAAAATATAGAATTATTCCTGGCATGAACTATATCGCCCCTCCCCATAACTCCCCACTCCAAACCCGCGTTTCACCTGGAACAGTATTTAACATTCTGTGGCCACTGAGCAAATGCAGGTTTCATTGGACTCTGGTTTTTTGGGTGAGAGTCAGGTTGCTACCTCCCTAAAGATTTTGTACTTCTGAGAAGCCTGGGAGTTCCAACTATCATGTTGACACCTCCCCCCCCCCGGTTTCTTAGGGTCCCTGTTTTGGGTAAAGTTCCCTCGGCACTTGCCAGCTGAGTTTGGCAAAGCAACGCATGGGAAACATCCTTAATACTTGAGGTGATTTATTTGTCAACCGTTCATGGTCCAAATACATGGGTGGCTCCTTAATGTAAGCGCCATCAACCAGCTGCTTCCTATACTCCCACCACAACCCACAAGCCCTGCTGGATCAAGCCAGTGGCCCGCCCAGCATCCTGTTATTACCGCCAATGTGGTTCTCTCCAGATTCTGTTGCACTCCAACTCTCACCAGCCTCAGTAGGGCTATCTTAAGCATATGCGGTGCTGGGGTGCAAAGATCTGCCCGGCACCCTCCCCCCCCCCAGGTTGCCCAGGCCCAGGCACACAGGAGGGTGGAGCTGGCCGGCCACCTCAGCGTCTCGCTGACTCGGTCACCCCCAAACATGCGCCACAGAGCCGCCTGTAGCAGAAGATTCCGCTGCAGTGCTCCAACCAACAGGCAGGCTCTTCCTTGGACTCAACTCTTGGGCACCAGACTCTTGGCCTAGCGCCCCTGATAGCCCGGCGCCCCGCACCCCTAGCGCCTATGGGTAAGACAGCCCTGAGTTTCAGCCAGCATAGCCAATGGTCAGCAGAGATGGGAGCTGTCATCCAGCAACATCTGGATGACCCTGGCAAGTCCCCCACCCCTGCTTTAGAGATCCTCTATCACAGCCCTAAGAAGCAGGGAGGACCCCGGTGTGAAGCCACCTCATCTGAACAGATGACACTTACCTGCAGGGGAAAGCCATGTTGTGTTCATCCCAGCACTTGGCTGGCCCTAGGTCTGATTATTATTATACCACTATTACCCTACATAGGTATTACCCATGATCTCACAATGGCTGCTGCCTGAAGCTGATTGGCCATTGTGCTGTGTGGCTTCACTGCCAGCCTGGACTCCTGGGATACCAAGACTTATGGAGGCTGAAGCAAATAAAAACAAAACTGTTTATTCACAAGCGGTAGAATACAGAAGCCTGTGGGCCCAATGTATCCCTCCAGACCTCACTATCTGCCCACCCAAGACCTTCCCTAAGCCCCCCTCCAAACAACCCACCCTCACCAGCCCTGCCTCTCCCTTGCCTGGATGGAGAGGTGGGCACAGGAAAACCTCAGACGTAGCTGGAATGCAACTGGCCTTACCAACAGCTAAGAGCCGCATCTGTTGCTTTCCCCACTTTTGCCTCTGGCCCTGCTGCTCTTTGGCATGTGGCCCCCAGAAGGCTTCCCATGAGGGAGTGTGGTCCTGGGCTGAAAAAGGGCTCCCCTCCCTTGCTCTAGAATCAGAATGGGAAGGTTTCTTCCCGGACGACAATTAAAAGATAATGTGAGACATATTATTAATATAATAGAATATGTGGAGACCAGGATAGATAAACCTGTAGTGTTAATGTTTATAGATGCAGAAAAAGCTTTTGACAATATTTCTTGGCAGTTTATGAAAAAGAATCTGGAGATGATGGGAGTAGGAGGATCTTTCATGAAGGGTATAGAGGCAATATACTCCAAACAAAAAGCAAAACTGATTGTGAATAACATTTTGACAGACTATTTTGATATTTCAAAAGGTATTAGACAAGGTTGCCCACTTTCCCCATTGCTATTCATCACGGTCCTGGAGGTATTATTAAATAGATTGAGAGAAGTTTCAACAATTAAAGGTATAAGACTGGGTACAAAAGAATTTAAGCTTGCGAATGATTTGGTACTAACTTTAGAAGAACACAATTGAAAGTGTTGCAGAAGCTTTAGAGGAAATCAAAAGATTTGGACAGTTGGCAGGATTTAAATTAAATAGATTTAAAACAAAAATGGTGGTCAAAAATACTGTATGAAGATAAAAGAAAAAGAACTACAGCAAAAATATGGAATAGTGGTGGCCAAGAAAGCAAAATATTTGGGAATATGGTTAACAGCAAAGAATATTAACTTGTTTAATGATAATTATGAATTAGTGTGGAAAGAGGTAAAGAAAGATTTGGAAGTATGGAATAGATTGAAGTTGTCGTTTTATGGAAGAATTGCTGCAATTAAGATGAATGTGTTCCCTAAGATGTTATTCTTGTTTCAAACAATTCCTACCGGTATAATCAAAGGAACAGAACAATTCAAAGAATGGCAGAAAATTTTATCTAGATTTATCTGGCAGGGGAAGAAACCACGAATAAAATTTAAATTATTGATGGATAAGAAAGAAAGAGGTGGATTCTCCGTGCCAGACTTGAAGATATATTATGAGGCGTCCTGTCTATGTTGGTTAAGAGAGTGGATAATATTGAAAACTACAGATTTATTAGATTTAGAAGGTTACAACAACAGGTTTGGTTGGTATGCTTACCTCTGGTATGAGAAGACAAAAGTACATAAAGGTTTTACAAATCATGTGATAAGGTGATATGAAAGTTTGGGAAAGGAATATGAATTTTTGGAAAGGAATAAAATGCTGTTGGAAAGGAAGACTCCATGGTGGATATCACCGGTAGAGGTTTTAATGGTCAAGAAAACAAATATGGAAGGGAGGAGGGCCACATACGAAGAGATTTGGACAAAATCAGATATAGGTTGGAAATTAAAACCATATGAGGAAATAAAGGGTTGACAGGATGGTTGCAATACCACCAAGTGAATAATATATTATCAAAAGACAAAAAAATAGGGTTTGAAGATAAAAGGTCCAAATTGAATTGCTAGAAGGAAGAGAGAAATTGTTATCAAAAATGTATAATTTTTTATTACAATGGTTTACAAAAGATGAAATGACAAAAGATGTGATGATAAAATGGGCAAAAGATTTTGGGCATAATATTGAATATGATGCGTGGTTGAAATTATGGAATGAAACATTGAAATTTACTGCATGTACCGCTTTGAAGGAAAATGTAATGAAAATGATGTATAGATGGTACTTAACACCAGTGAAATTAGCTAAAATGTATAGGGTGGGTAATAAAACATGTTGGAAATGTAAAGAAAAAGATGGGGAGTTTTACCATATGTGGTGGACATGAGAGAAAGTAAAATGATTTGGGGAAATGATTTATAATGAGTTGAAAAAGATGTTTAGGTACACCTTTCCCAAAAAGCCTGAAGCTTTTTTACTTGGTTTAATGGGACAGGAAATAGCAAAGGGAGATCAGAGACTATTTATGTATGCTACAACCACGACAAGCACTTTATTAGCCCCAAAGTGGAAATTACAGGAGATACAGACAATTGAGGAGTGGCAAACTGTGCAGAACTGGCAAAGTTGACTTGCGGGATTCGAAACCAGGGAGAGACAAAGTTCCAGAGGGAATGGAGTAAATTTATTGACTATATGGAGAAGAACTGTAGAAGCTTAAAGACACTAGCAGGACTGAAATAAATCCTACGAAGTGAACTTATCTATGTTTACAAAAAGGAACGGCGAGACAGGAGTGAGAAATAAAGCCGAATGATGGGAGGGAGGGAAGTCACAGCTCGGTGGAGCGAAAGACTGAGATGGGGAAATTTAAGATAAATTGCAATCCTTTTTTGTGTTTGTTGTTTTTTGTTTATTTGGAAATTTTAATAAAAATTATCTTTATAAAAAATAAAAAATGCCCTTTGTTCTAAGGTGCAACAGCAACAAGCTCAGATTACCTGATGTAGGAGTGGTGTAGATTAATGGAGATGGAGGGAGTGAACCTTTCCTGGGAGCAATACAATTTTAGGGAGATATGCATTCCTTTGTCTCTTGCTGTGATTATTAAATAAACTCTGGTAAGAACACTCCTTTTGTTTGATCTTCTCAATCACTCCCACTGGGAGTATGACACATAAACATCTCACTTCTTGTAGTCTGCCACATCACTTTCCCCAACTGTATTTCCCAGTAACCTTTAGATCCCTCAGAACAAAATCTTATCAAGGTCCATAAACAGCTTCACTGAATAAAAACCACCCCCACTGTTGCTGGTTTCTCTCTGAAATACCCAACCCTGCCCACTCAGGGGCAGTCTCAGCTTATGCAGGTGGGTGATGTCTAGGTCCAAATAACCTGGTGACCCCAGATACACTGATGTCCTACGCTAGAATGTGCCACCATGATCCAATAACTTCCCCCACCTCCAACCCAGATAAAGTAGCAAATTTTGGTTCAGGTGTTTACAGATTCCCTCAGAATTTGTGTAAATATTTCCCATCACAGCAGGGCCCCAAAATTCACTTCATATTAGTTTTGCTGAACCCAGTATTCTTTGCAACACTCAAGGGTCCTGCAGGGCAGGAGAAGACAAAGCAAACCCATGGCTGAAAAGAGTTTTATACATTCTACAATCCAATCCACACCTGCTCAGTTTGAAGGCTGATGAGCCAGGAGATGAAACATTTTTTTAATGTTTGTGGTTTTTTTATTCATACAAATACACTTTTTGTCTAAAGAGTGGTCTTTTTGACAGTCAACACTAGCACTATGTCAGAACTCCAGAGTTCCTTTCAAAGATTACATACAAGAGAGGCTTCAACATACTGTTAAAATAATGGGTGCAACTCTGACCATTGCGCACACTAAATATATTTGCACTTTGCAAAATAAAAAGGTTTCCCCCCTAAAATGTTTGGTTATTTCTGGTATAAAAAAAATAAGTAAAATGCAGCACAGCTGAGATTTCAACCAAAAGAAAAGAAAAGAAAATGAAGACAACATATAGATTTAAGTGCAAATACAAACATACAAAGCTACAAAGACAGAAAAGATTTTTTTAAAAGCAATGAAAATACTACAATGATGCAAGTCCTTGAGGAGGACAACACTGGAATAGTCCATCAGTTCGATGCGCCACACAAAGCTTCTTCGTTCTTCGTGGGCCTGTTCCTTTCGTGGCTGTTATAGAATCCCTTCGTACCATCAGGGCCCCTGGGCAGACGCAGAACGCCAACTGGTAACCCAACTGCATTCTGTATTTTGGGACTCTGCATTGGGCTGCCTACAGGACTTTTCTCTTGTGTCAGAGTCTGAGCTTGCCGCCGCCTCTGGACCCACGGGCTGCTGGAAGGAGTAAGACTACTGTCCGACGAATAATCCACACACCTCCCGGATGTCTCAGGGCTGGTGCTCAGGCTAAGCCTTCCTTCTCCGGCAAGTGGGGACATCCTGGACACTTTGCGCAGTGCAGAAGGGCTGCTCCAAGGGCTGGATCTTGGAGACACGTTTGGGCTAAGATGATTGTTCTGGTAGGCAGAAAGACTCAGTTTGTTGGAAGAGTTGCTTCTGCGCCCAGACACTGGTGATGCTGGGTTGCTCTCAGGCTCGGAGGAGCTGTTGGCTGAAGATTCGTCACCAATGAACTGAAGTTCTTCAACTCTCTTGTTCATTGAATGCCTTTTGCTGAGAGCCTTGCTGGAGTCTTCTTCACGGTTCTTGTCTTTGAAGACCTTCTTTTTTGGAGGCTTCATTCCAATGAGGATAACCTTCATGGCAGTTTCGTTGTCCCTGATGCACATTGACTCATGAGCTTTGATAGCAGCATCTACCTCTTCAAACTCTACGATCGCACATTCTTTGGTTCCCACTTGGCTGTATCGGCTGCTGAATCTCTTGATATCTGGTGGAAGATCCCGACCGGGCTTGAGGATGCGAACCGAAGAGATGACACCAAACCTGACAAAGACTTTGAGGAGATGCTCCATTATCTTCTCTTGAACACATCCATTCTCTTGCCCTCCATCTGGAGGATGGAGATCAGAAACCAAGCAGATGTCATAGACAAGCAGCATCTTGCTTGGGAGATTCTCACTAGGGAAGACGGGGACAGGAGTGTTACGACGGACCTTCCTGTTGTCTTCGTTCAGCTCCAAAATATCAGAATATTTCAGGGCAAAAGATGTGGTTCTCCAGTCACGGGTCAAGTGTTTTACCTGTAAGGGAAAGGTAAAACACATTGGGGAAACATTGGGGAAAGGCAAAAACATTCCTCTTCTCACAGGCCTTTGGCTACTTGAACTATCTATGGTCTTTTAAACTGTTGAGGGTATTGTTTTAGTTTCTTTCTATATTATGTCTTTTGTGGTTTTATATTTTAAACAGCCATGTGATCCTCAAGTGAAGGGCACTTTAGAAATTCAAACAAACAAACAAAACACCAGAATAGTATAACATAGCCATGAGTGAATGGGAGAAGCTTTCATTCACTTGTATAATTTGCCATTAGCCTGGGGCAAGTACTAACTGCCTGGCAAACCAAGGGACACAGGCACACACAAACTACTGACTTCAGGTTGCTGGAGGGAGCAGCAGGACACTCAGTGGTGTGCTGGGCCAGCTGCATATCCTGTAAGACAGCCAGGACTGCATTTCTGCATTGCAGGGGGTTGAATTATATGACCCTTGGGGTCCCTTCCAACTCTATGATTCTATGACTGGCTCCTGCAGCTTTAGGCTGCCTGCATGGCCCATCTGAAGAAGTGTGCATGCACACAAAAGCTCATACCAATGACAAACTTAGTTGGTCTCTAAGGTGCTACTGGAAGGAATTTTTTTTTTTTTGCATGGCCCATGTAACTGAAAGACAGCAAAGCTTTCTTATGGTGGAAATGCCCTCTGGTATCCAAATTGTGGGCTGACACATGGGAAAACCAGAATCATCCAGGAGCATAGCCTAAAAACAGACTCTGCTGGCCCCTCTGGTTGGAAGCAACACTTTACAGCCACCATGCAACAAAGCTCACCTTTTTGAAAGATGTCAGGAGCTTGACACTGACGTATCCCATTTTGTTCCTCCGAACATGCTTCAGGAGAAAGGCATCTTTTTCGAGGTTTTCATCTGAGAAGTAATACTCAATCTGGGTCACCAGCTTCATGATCAGCTCCTGCTCTGGAGGTTTCCAGTTGTGGCCAAAGTCATCCCCGTCATTCTCACCACTGCTAGGAAGAGAGAGAAAAGACGACTATATTGATCAACACACCTTGATATCTTATTACAATTTTACACCTGCATTTCTTCTTCTTCCAAGGGAAATATTGCTGCAAGGAGAAATCATTCTTGCAAGGCTACTGTCAGAAGAGGGTCCTTTCTGACCTGCAGAAGCATTTCTTTTAATGGAATCAACTGAATAGGAAACTAAAATGATGGTTTCATGTCACACTTAATATGTAGCTATGCAACAATGGTCTTACTTACAATTCTAAATGGCAACCAAAGTCTTATGAGATTGTCCATTTTCATTCACGTTCTTCTGCCAAGGGCAGAGTTCTTTCCGGATCTGGAGCCAATAAGCACCCCAGTGGATGAAGAATAAGCAATGCTTTATTTGTGTAAGGTCAACAGATAGCAGCAGGCATACAAAACACAAATTATAGCATACCAGACAGGAATCACACACAATCTCCCCTTCAGCTGCCCGGAGCTCCAGTTAGAGCAGCAAAAGTCCCTGGCCGACAGTCTCACAGCATCTGGTACCTCAATCTGTGAAGAAGCTCTCTGAGCCCCTTCAGCCTACAGCTTTTAGAGCCAACTTTGATTTGAGTGGTTGCACCTGGTTAGCAGGCATCACTCATGATCAGCCTGGGACACCGGGTGTGACTAATGTGGAGCAGCTGAGAGTCTCCAACCCAACTAACTGCAACTGGGCATCCTCCCCACGAGCCAATCAGCACTTAGAACACAGGAGGAGACCCAGGAAACTCCTGACACAGGTGTGAAAAACAAATTATACCATCATGAATCGGCAAACCTTGAACCGGGGATGTAAAAGGGAATGAGACACATCATCTAACTCCTCGAAATTACAATGGTCTTCTGTGTTTCCCCTACACACGTGTCCCAATGTGACAGAGCAGGAAAGAAAACATGTAAAATTCATGTATTGAGGGAGAACTGGACATGATTGCCAGCCCTGGGAATGATGGCATACTGGTAATAATAAAATCTGTGCACTTTACAGGGTTAACAAGCTTGCTTGACTTACTGATGTCAGGCCCAGAAAAACGCCTTTTTACTTTGCAGAAATCGAAAGCCAAGAAATGCTGAATTCTGCAACTTATGTAGAACAATTTAACGCACCAATTACCAATCCTATAAGAACAAAATAAGAGCCCTAGAACTGGATTAGACCACAGGCCCATCTGTTCTCACAGTGAACAAGCCTATCCCTTTAGAGAGCCCACAAGCAGGATTTAAGAGTACCAGCCCCCAGCCCTCTTGTGCCCCTAAGCACTCCCAATACTGGAGGTGGCATACGGCCATTGTGGCTATTTTTGTTTTACTTAGTAAGGTTTATATACCTTTTAATCAACAAAAGTCTCGTAAGTGCTTTACATAAAACAATATGAAATATTCCAAAGAAAATACTGATAAAATCCCTAGATACATGGAAGTGTGCTTTTAAAACAGGAGGCATGTGGGTGTCTCCCGGCTATATAGAGGGGGGGGCGCTAAAAGTCAACCATTTAGAATTACATGTCTGGGTAGGCTTACTCAAACGTAAAAGTTTTAAAGCAGGCATCAGAAACAGTACGGAGAAAGCCCCTTCCTAATATTAACAGTACCCACTGACAGCCTTATCCATCACTACATCTTCTGGGAACAAAAACCACATGTTTTAGTCTTCAAGGGCAGTTAAAAACCACTTTGTTAAGTGATGGAATTATGCCAGGTCTTGATAAAGGGATGGCCCACCAGAGATATGATTCATCAAGTGCTGTTGTCTTACAAGTGTCACTTGGTCTGGGAAAAAAGAGAGCAAAGATGCTGAATACTGCTCCCCCCCCATTAAAAACAGATTGTGTTTTTCGAATATATCACACTGAAGAGTGCAATATACTCTTGTGCCTCAGCAGCTTTGGAGAGGCAAAAGGGACAAGGATTAGCCTTGACGGTGGCCCTTCTTTGGTTTGTCTGATGACTCACAGGCAGATGAGTCACAATCTAATGTGGTTGTTTTTCTGGCTCCTTGATCATTTGTTTTTTGGCATTCACCTTCTCCATAAATTGCACCCCTCCTCTTCCCTTACCACCCCCCATTGGATATTTCAAATGCAGATTGCTAAGCTCTGTGGAGTCATTGGGGGTTCTCCTTCTCCACCCCCCCGCCCCCCCGCCCCCCCACATGGATTCAATAGCACATGCATTCCTGCCATTTCAAAAGGGAGGCTCCATCTGCCACACTGGGTAGAATCAGAGCCCTTGCATCCCAGCTCTATCATGGAGATCTTATGTAGAAGAACTGTTAGTTGTCCCCCATGTTCCAGAGGCCCAGCTGGCTTCAACTAAAAGCTGGGCATTTAGTGGCACTGGTCCCTTCCAATTGAGATTCAGCACAGGAATCCTGGCTTTTGATTTTCTGAGGAGTGATAATGGAACTGCTTTCACGTCGGCGGAATTCCAAGAGTTTGTGACTAAGAACGGAATCCGCCACGTCAGGTCAGCGCCCTTTCATCCAGCCACTAATGGCCAAGCTGAGCGTATGGTACGCACAACTAAAGATGCGCTCAGGCGTATAATACAGGGAGACTGGTGTAACGGGTTAACACTATTTGTGATGTTTAGGTTTTTTGTTTACCTGACCTGTCAAGGGGTTACCCCACACTCCAGGCTGGCTGACTGAACATTCTATGAGGGGAGGGATGCTCCTGTTTAAAAGGGAGGAGCAGCCGTTTGTCAGTTAGTAGAGGGTTTTGGGGAACGGGAGCGTGTGTGGTTAATAAAAAGAAGAAGAAGGCCTTATAGTTAGGATAGGTTTAGGTAAAGGTTGGAAAAGATATATACATTGAATGTTTGACAAAGGTGAAATAACCAAAACCAAGCTTGTACACATGAAACCATAAAGTATTCCGTTATGACTAGAAGCAAATGAATATTCATCGTTTAAGTGCCAAGCAAAGAGTCATCTGTATTATTTTCCAGCAAGGTATCAGCACTTGTTTAGGTGGAGACACCGCAAAGGACAAAACTTCCTACAAGAGAAGAATGGATAGTTTGTGTCTTTGAGTCTCACTGAGGGGGCTGAATAGGAGGACAAACCTAAAGTGTCACAGTGTTGCCTCAGTGGAGAGGGAATCTTTTGCAGTGGGGGAAGTTCAGGGAGAGGGAACCCCTTAACTGTGGACAAAAGGGAAAGTCTCGTAAATAGTCCAAAAGGTGCAAATGATACCTGGCCGCGTGTGCTGGAAGAAAAACCTCATTACTATCAAGCCCACGGGGTAGAAGGGTTTAGGCGAAAGGGAGAGAGGGAGGTTAGTTTTACCTCAGGATTCCCTAGTAGCTCATAGAATCATAGAATCATAGAATCATAGAGTTGGAAGAGACCACAAGGGCCATCCAGTCCAACCCCCTGCCAAGCAGGAAACACCATCAAAGCATTCCTGACAGATGGCTGTCAAGCCTCTGCTTAAAGACCTCCAAAGAAGGAGACTCCACCACACTCCTTGGCAGCAAATTCCACTGCCGAACAGCTCTTACTGTCAGGAAGTTCTTCCTAATGTTTAGGTGGAATTTTCTTTCTTGTAGTTTGAATCCGTTGCTCCGTGTCCGCTTCTCTGGAGCAGCAGAAAACAACCTTTCTCCCTCCTCTATATGACATCCTTTTATATATTTGAACATGGTTATCATATCACCCCTTAACCTTCTCTTCTCCAGGCTAAACATACCCAGCTCCCTAAGCCGTTCCTCATAAGGCATCGTTTCCAGGCCTTTGACCATTTTGGTTGCCCTCTTCTGGACACGTTCCAGCTTATCAGTATCCTTCTTGAACTGTGGTGCCCAGAACTGGACACAGTACTCCAGGTGAGGTCTGACCAGAGCAGAATACAGTGGTACTATTACTTCCCTTGATCTAGATGCTATACTCCTATTGATGCAGCCCAGAATTGCATTGGCTTTTTTAGCTGCTGCATCACACTGCTGACTCATGTCAAGTTTGTGGTCTACCAAGACTCCTAGATCCTTTTCACATGTACTGCTCTCAAGCCAGGTGTCTCCCATCCTGTATTTGTGCCTTTCATTTTTAAGTAATATAGAGCTCTTTAAGTAATATAGAGGTTGAAGAGGAAAAGACGAAAGAAAAGGATTTTGTCGCAACTGGACCCTCCATCTAACGGAGTTTTTGCTGGCCCAACACATAACCCCAAGCGCAGAGACTGGCCGTAGCCCAGCTGAGTTGCTAATGGGAAGAAGGCTCACTACTCTCCTGGATCGCATACATCCCGACAGGGCCTTAGAGCAGCAACCATCTACCATGGAGTGGAAGGCACCTAAGGGGTTTGCTCCAGGGGATCATGTGTATGTCCGGAACTATGGGCTAGGACAGAGTTGGGTACCAGGGACCATAGGCTGCTGTACAGGCCCGGTGTCCTATGAGGTGGGGCTGGAGGGTGGACTGGTTTGGAAAAGACACCTCGACCAGATCAGACCCCGGCCATCTCTCAACCCAGTATGTCCAGCGGAACTCAG
Organism: Zootoca vivipara; assembly: GCF_963506605.1. NCBI lineage: Eukaryota > Metazoa > Chordata > Lepidosauria > Squamata > Lacertidae > Zootoca > Zootoca vivipara. The sequence continues at coordinate 2,836,210 of NC_083289.1, read as the reverse complement.
GGCAGCACAACAGAAGCAGCTGGCAACTCAGCAACTGGGACAAGTGGGGAAACAGAGGATTCACCACCCACCGAGACAACTAAGCAGAACAATCTCGTGTCCACAGCAGCCCCGCAACTGGCTATACCTGCAGAGCTCGAGAACTCGGACTCCACGCCAGTTTGGGCCACACCACAATCTCAGCAGGAATCGGGTGGGGCACCGGACTCTGGTACTGGCCCCCGGCGGTCCGGCAGAGTTTCCAAGTGTCCAGCATCAGGACTATGTTCACTGAACTTGTATAATACCTAGTGAGAGGACACATGTAAACTGTAACCATTATGCTTTATGCCTAAAAGGAACCATTACGAACATTGCTGTAAACAACGTAACCACATGATCTTAACTAATGCCTTATCTTGGTGAGGAGGGGTGTTATGTATTGGTGTATGTAGTTTTCCCTCAGGTTCTTGGCAGTTGTCTTAGGAGGGAACTTTAGGAGGGAACTTTGAATTATGTTTTGTTACATTCTTTGAGCCAGCCTCTATAAAAGCAGGCCGGCTCAGCAGTCAGTTCAGTTCTGTTCCAGCTTCCAAATAAAGAGCTGCTTTGAAGAATCGATGTGTCGTCTGCTCACTACGTAATATTGTTGATATAAAATTTTTGTATGTGTAAATTGTTGTATTTGTTTGTATATTTTGTTGATGTTTAATTTATTCCTTATGACTACTTTTGTTGTGATGTAATTACGTACATTTTTCATGTTGTAAGCCACCTTGACATGGTTTGAACTATGGAAAAGTGGCATACAAATAAAATTTTGTATATATGTATGCATTGCAGAGCTGGTGTGGGCTGGGCAATGTATGTGACACTCCACATGTTGGTGGACTCTGACTCCCATCAGCTCCAGTCTGTTAGCATTTGTTGCCTGGGGCCCCAGAGCTAGGACAAATGCATTGTGCACACATGCCCGGTCACTATTGTGATTGTTCCCCAACTTGCAGAACAACACACACAAGCCATTGAATAAGGCTAAACTGCTTTATTGTGGCAAAATGCAGAGTCTGTCTCTGTTTGCCCAGCTCAGACATTCAGCGCTGTTTAGCATGGCTGCCTCTCTCTAGCATAGCAGGCAGTGAATAAAGAACAAAGGAACAACAGTTCCACTACAGGAAGACAAAACATCCTGTCTACGTCACTTCCACTCTGTGGAATGAAAACACATGCAGTCATATGATACACAACAATCCTATGACTACAGATGGGGAATGAATCTCCCAACACAGTCTCCACAGCCAGCGTTCAGGGAGGGCGGGTGCTGGAGTCCGGCAGGTACCTGGAAGGCCCCAGGCTCCTCATCTCTGACTCTTGCACTGCTCCTTATTTATGCATGCATTCATTGGAGGGAGGGGGGACATTTACACCCTTGTCTTTTCATTAAAATGGTCAGGGCCACTTACAGAAATATGCAAGAATAAACCAAAAGATAAAAGATACCAGGAGACAGAAGGAGAACCCCCTCCCCAAAGAAGCCCCAGGGTATTCAATACATCAGCAGTGAGGCAAGTCAAATGTCTGCCAGTGGAGGATGGTTCAGAAGGGCAAAGGGAGCCCTGCCAATCTTCAGTCTGCACACAGCCAGCCCCTCACTTCCCCACCTGCCTGTCTCCTCCCTTACAATCACCTACAGTAGTTCCCCCTGCCTTCCACACTTCCAGGCTCAAGGGGCACCAGCCAGTGTTGATTCCCCTCCCAAAGAGAAGAGCTTTTGCAAGCCAATAGAAAGTCACCAGGGAGAGGTAAGGAGGGACTCTCTTGGGTGGGAGAGCCACTGTGTGGAGGCTCTTCTTTATTTTCTAGCCAAACATGATTTGGATGCTGGTTGGACAAGAATGAGAGAGACCCTCTCTTCTGGCACCCCCTCACAACAATTCTGTAGCCTACCAGAAAGTTTTTCAGGTCAAACACACCATTTTGATTTGGGTTATGGCTATCAGTTAGTTCTATGCTTGGCCACGTTAGCAAGCCCAGGTGGGTCTTCCGGATGTGCTTCCTACTTACTGAGCAAAAGCTAGAGTCCTGGTTACTGGCTGGGCTAAACATTATCCAGAGTTCATTTAGATCTCTCCCTACCCCATCCCCCCTGTAATGCTACACACCCTCCAAATGTATGCATGATTGAAACCTATTCTAAAGTCAAGTGAAAATAGTAGTAAGTGAAGAAGGGAGAGGCAGCCACAGAATGCTGCAGAGCTACTATTCTACACCACTGCTATGGGGGAAGCCCAGCACCAGCTCATTAAGACAGCGGCAATCCAAGATTATGCCTAGGATCTTCCAGATCCATTTATTTCTAGGTGACTCCTTGCAGGCAGGCAGTACTGCGTCATAGTCCAGAGGGAGACTTAAACAAGCCAATCACACTAATTAACAGCAGCTTCCTAACAGGCAGTCCTGCCCTATTTCACTAATCTCTGAGTGATGCAGCCACCCTAATCTTTTTCTTCCACCATGAAAACAACCACCTGCCCCCTGCTCCAGAGTCTTGATGGAAACAGGTGCCCAGCAGGTCATTCGTTCATATGCATGCCTGCCTGCAGGCCCTGACTGCATAAGACTGCAACACACACACACATACATCCAGCACAGACAAAACACCCCCATTCTCCAAGTGTCATTTGGAGATAGCAAACAGGTCTTGGTGTCCCCAGTGGTGCAGTTAGGTAATTTTAGACTTTGGACTTAATGGTTTCAGTCTCTCTCTCTCCCCCCCCCCCCCCAACTTCAAAATGTGCTAAGCTGGTCCTACTGCCCTTGCGAGTTCTCCTGCTCATTTGGACAGGTGGGGCCCTGTGCATCTGCCCCAAAATCCTCCCCTGGCTGGCACCACTGCCCATCCCCCTCTTGTACAGGAGAATAATAAATTCACTTCTCAATATTAATGACCCTGAACTGAATTTGCAATCGAATTAGAATTCGTTATGTCTGCTGTTTGTTATGTACTGTACTTTAGATCACCTTGTTATGACACAATTTCCTTAAATCTATGTCTTTCCTTTCTTGATTCATTCACCTTACAATATTTCTTCCATAACATTTCATCAAGGAAGCTACTTTCTCTTAGGAAAAGGTTTCTGTGTTCACTGTTCCAAGCTATGGTGCTGGCTATTAGCTTAGATAGCTTTAAAAGTGAATCAGGCAAATTCAGGGAGGAGTGGAATCTGCCCATCGGAAAGGAAGATAAAGTGCTAGGAAATAACAGTGGGGAAAGGGGTTCACCATGGGCCCTGATTATGGGCTTCCTAGGCATCTGGTAAGCAGGATGCTGGGCTAGACTAGATGGGCCACGGATCTGATCCAGAGGGGTTCCTGGAAACAAAGCCTTACAAGAAATGGTTGCAAGAGAAGAGAACATCTGAATGGTTGTTATGTAGACAATACAGATATATTCAGTGGATGGGAAAGGCAGGGAACTAAAATTGGGCTCACCTTGAGGGAGAGCATCCCAATGGTGATGTTTGACAGTGGGGCAAACTCCCTTCACTGGAGGTATTTAAGCAGAGGCCGGAGGTCCATCTGTCAGGGAGGCTGTAACTGTGGATCCTGTATTGAGCAGCTGGTAGGACTAAAGGACCTCCAAGGTTCCCCCTTTCAGGTTCTTTATGAAAGCAGAAAGTTTATGGGTGGTGGAGAAAAACCCATTTGGCACATCCTTAGCTGGCGGCATTATCTCCCCGCCCCCCCGCCCCCGCTTGGAGGACAACATCTGTAATAGGACTGGGGAAGGTGCAACCCTCCAGATGTTGCTGGATTCCAACTTTCCTCACCCGAGAGTTCAAGCCCCGCGCCATCTGGAGGGGCCACCAGCTCCCCACCCCTAACTTGTAAGCGCTTCCGAAGGTGGCTGCTTACACCCTCCGAGCGCACCAAGGAGGCCTCCTCGAGCAGAGTCAGACGGATTTAGAGGGATGGAAAAGTAACGGAGGTCACCTCCTTCTGCTCATCCTCTCATCCTCTGGGGCATCAGATTACAGGCGCTCAGCTGGCGCAGCACAGCGCTCTCTCGCGCTCTCGCCCCCACCCTCCCCAGCCAGTGCCAGGTCAGCAGGAAATCCCTTCCACGCTCCTGGGGGTAGGGTAGGGGGAACCTCGTCTCCCAGGCTCCCTGCCAAAGGCGACTTTGCAGCATCGCATGGGCTAGACCGGAGGAGAAGGAGGAGGAGGAGGAGGAGAAGGAAGAGGAGGAGGACACGGCGAGCGCCGCTTGGTGCAACATCCGGCTCCAGTTGCACCCAGCTTCCTGCAGGATTTGGGAGCCCCTTCGGTCGCGTCACGCGGTGCCTGCGTCAGCTACTGCGATAGGATCCCCTTGAGGATGCAGGGGATACGCCTGCTCCTTGTGTGTGTGTGTGTGGGGGGGAGATAGCCCACGTGCCCCCTTGGCAGAGGACCCTCTTCGTTGTTTAAGGAAGGGGGTGTTTTAACAGCATCTATTGCAGGAGAGAATACTGTATGGAGCAATAGCAAAACATCAAGCAAAGGGCCTGACGGGGGTGGCGCGGGGAGGAGGAGATTCTCTCTTCCAGATGCTGCAACACTCTGAGGCTCTGCACACATGGCCTGCTGCTTAAAATGTGAGGTCGCTCTTTTCCTCAATTCGACTCAAAGCTGCTTTGGGAAGGAAACGCATCAAAGCAGAGCATTTCTTAAGAAACACCAGGGTGGATAAGGACACGTGCGCACCGCTTCCCAAACTGCATGCAGAGTCAAGGGGACTGTGGAGCCGGCCCTCTGCCCACCAACTCTGACAATTGGCCAGGCTGGGTGGGATGTCAATGGGAGTGGGAGTCCCGCAACATCTCGACAGTCACGGATTCCCCATCCCTGATAGAACGGTTTCTGAACTAAGGGCTGTGATTCTGTTCCTTCCTTGGTTGAGGAAGGCAGGTGGCCAGAGTTTTGCCAATGTGAACAGTTCCAATGTTGGCTAAACAGTTGCTTCCTGCACAGCAGAGGGAAGGGAATGCTGGGAGTTGCCAGACTCTGCAATTGGAGAGGGGCAAATGTGAAGGGACAGGACCAGGGCCGGATTTAGATGAAGAAAGGCCCTAGGCTACTCCACTTGTGAGGCCCCTCCCAATCTTGAAAAACTCCTCTCTCCCGAGCAGTTAGTGACCATAAAGCTAAGAAATAGCTGCAAAATTGCTTCCACATTAGGAAATGCCATCTGATTTCCCCCCTCGTATGTACAGTAATTTGATAAAGGTCTGTATGAGACAGAGAGTGCTCTGCTGTAAGCCTATGGCTTTGTCTCATGTACAGTCAAACCTCGGTTTACACCTACCTCTGTTTGCGACCGCTTCAGCGAGCGACTGCCGCGGACCCAGAAGTGTTTACATCTGGGTTCTGCGGCGTCGGATGCGCAGACGCGATCTGCACAGTGTGTGCGTGTGTGCAGAAGTGCTCTATCACCACTTTGCGCATGCGCAGAAGCGTACCTTTGGGGAGCGACCACTTCAGCGAGCGACCGCCTCCACAGAACGGATTGTGGTCACAAACCAAGGTACCATTGTACAGGGAAAGTGCAAAAGTTCATCAATAAGTTTCAGGTCAATATCTTCTGGGTATGCTTCCATCAACAGTTCAACACCTTGTTGAATTTCTTGCTTAGATGCTATCAGAATAGCAAGAATGGAAAAACAATTGCGCAACCTCACTGTATACAGTACTTCTTTTTAAATTGGCTTCAAGTGCATCTAATATAGGAATAAAGGATTTTATCCTAAACTTATCTCTTGAAGAAAGTGCATCTGAGGCATCGGGTGCACTTCTGTCATTTCTTTGTTGTTCCCTCACTCTTTGTCTCCTTGTTTTGTAGTTAACATTTGGCAAGGTGGCTTTTGCTTGTTTCTCAAGCTCATCAAAATCTTCTCTTTAAAAAATCCAGATGTGAACTGTACAAACTTGCACAAGAACTCAATAACAGGTCTGATTTCTGAAGGGCTTTGCTGACCTTGTGAAAATGACCTAGCACACAGACTTATATCTCTAAGATGCTGCTGATTGTGGCTGTGAATTAGGGCCCCACAAAAAAAGTGCAAGATGGGCCCTAGAGTTTCAAATTGGGCCCCACTGGCTGGCCCTGAGTCTCATAGTTGCTGGGCCCGGGTTGCCCTGCCCTCGCATGAATAATAATAATAATAATAATTTATTTATATCCTGCCCATCTGGCCGGGTCCCCCCGCCACTCTGGGTGGCTTCCAACACACATTTAAATACATTAAAATATCACAGATTAAAAACTTCCCTAAACAGGGCTGCCTTTAGGTATTTTCTAAATGTCAGGTAGTTGTTTATCTCTCTGACCTCTGATGGGAGGGTGTTCCACAGGGTGGGTGGGTGGATGCATGAAGTCTTGGGTTTGCAATTTTGGGAGATGGGAGACTGCCCGCTGGGGGGCAGGTGGGCTGGGTAGGCCCCCTAGATCTAGAGGCCCTAGGCTTCAGCCTACTTAAAGGTAAAGGGACCCCTGACCATTAGGTCCAGTCGCGGATGACTCTGGGGTTGCGGTGCTCATCTCGCTTTACTGGCCGAGGGAGCCGGCATACAGCTTCCGGGTCATGTGGCCAGCATGACTAAGCTGAGCAGCACACGGAAATGCCTACTTAGCCTATACATAAATCCGGCACTGGACAGGAGAGGGAGGAATTGGGGTAGAAACATTTTCATGGAAAGGGTGTCCCCATGCCCAAAGGGCAACTATAAGGGTTTGGGGTTTTTTTTATGGACCTCACATCTTTGCAGAGCCAAACGGGAAGTGACATCTTTAGCAATCATGGTGGAGTTTGTCAGAGTGGCAGAGCCCATCCTCTCCATGCAGGAGGTCTCAGGTTGAAGCCCCTAAGTAAGGAGCTTGGGGGACTGATTGATGGTGTTAATTGGATTAATAAGACAGTTTCATATGGTCATGGATAGATAGATAGATAGATAGATAGATAGTAGCCGGTGAGCAGATTTTGACACTTCGAGTTGGGGGGTGGGGGGGTTCATGGAAGAGGAGGAAAGACTTAAGCCTCCCCTCTTGATATTCTGTGGACCTGATGGAGTACCACACACACACACACACAAACAAACAAACAAACACACCTGCCACCATTTTTTTTTAAAAAAGAATCCTGATACCACTCAGCATCACATATCCTTTGGTCCACAGATATCAAAAGCAGAAATGTCTTCTTTGTGCATTGAATTAGTGCTAGTTACCATAAAGAAGGCTGATCGCTGAAGAATTGATGCTTTTGAATTATGGTGCTGGAGAGTCCCATGGACTGCAAGACTGAGTACTCACTGGAAGGACAGATCCTGAAGCTGAGGCTCCAATACTTTGGCCACCTCATGAGAAGAGAAGACTCTCTGGAATAGACCCTGATGTTGGGAAAGATGGAGGGCACAAGGAGAAGGGGACAACAGAGGACGAGATGGTTGGACAGTGTTCTCGAAGCCAAGAACATGAGTCTGACCAAACTGCGAGAGGCAGTGGAAGACAGAAGTGTCTGGCGTGCTCTGGTCCATGGGGTCATGAAGAGTCGGACACGACTCAACGACTCAACAACAACAACAACAACTGTGTGGATGGAGTATGAGCTGAAGTGCATTATAGCAAATGCAGTCACAGTCTCACAGACACACGGCCACGAGTGCCTAAAAGAGTGAATGCTCACATAACCTGAGCTGGATGCAAACTGCCTCCTTGTAGCTACGGTAACACAGGTCTGGAGGCTTAGCTAGCGGTTTCCCCGATTCACTCGCCTGCTCTCCGGGGCAAGCTCCCCTCCATCATAGATGGAAACCGCTGAACTTCCTATGGAAGCCCTGCTCGTGGAAAACAAACTTCTTTCTTTCCTTGCTTCCTCTCACTTCCCACTTTCTGTAGAGGAGAGTTTGCGACTTTCCCTTGCCATTGGGCTTTCCCTTTTTCTTTTGCAAAGACCTTTCCACTCCCCAAATGCAGAAATCCTTGACTTTTGGAATTCAATGCATCTTGGAAGCAATCGAGTCCTACCTCCCCAGCAGGAGCAGGAGACTTCGCTGGTGGATTGTGACCCTTGTTCATTATTGCGGACTAATAGCACCGTTTGGATCATCCACCACATACCGCGAGTCAAACCACGTTGGTCTAGCCCAGGCATCCCCAAACTGTGGCCCTCCAGATGTTTTGGCCTACAACTCCCATGATCCCTAGCTAACAGGACCAATGGTCAGGGATGATAGGAATTGTAGTTCAAAACATCTGGAGGGCCGAAGTTTGGGGATGCCTGGTCTAGCCCAACCAACACCCATCTCTCTGCCCGGGGCCTGGAGGGGGAAAGACCGGGAGAATGTTTATGAGCGGACTCCCGAATAGTGACACATGTCACTCGCTCTGCATGATTTCAGCCTTGAAGCGAGGCAGCCAGCTTTGGAGCTCCCTGACTGCCGAGTGACACCCCGGACTCGCAACTTAATTCCAACCACGCTTAATTCGGAGTAAACACAAGCCAACACAGCGCAGCTCCGCGGCTAGGCGAGGCCGCGAGGGAGTCCGATTTCGCCCCGGAGCAAGCGGGGCTCCCCCGGCGGGCGCCCCTTCCCTACCTGGACCTCCCGCCGCCGCTGCACCGCCCGGCATCGTCTTCGCTGCAGCTGCAGCTGCCGCTGCCCAACGGCTCCAGGCGCAGGCGCGCGCGGCGCTCCTCCTGCTCGCCGCCGTCCAGCCGGGCATCAGGCGCTTCGGCGACACGGATCTCCACGGGTCCGGTGCCCCCGGCCACCTCGCTCGCCTCCGCCATGCCGCGCCGAAGCAGCGCCGCCGGGCCCGGAGCCTCCGCCTGCCGTGGCCACCGCGGCACGAAGCGGCCAGCTGAGCCGGGAGGCGCCGCGTCCAGCCTCCGCCTCTTCCCCGCAGGAGGAGCCGCCCTCCGTCCAGCTGCTGCCCGCCTCCTCCAGCCCCGCAAAGCCGGGCGCGTCGCCGGCAGCGCCGTCCGAGGGAACCGCCTTGTGGGATCGGGCTGCATCAGGTCAATGGGGCAGCAGCCCTGGCTGATCGAGCGAGTGCATGGATCGCAATCCAAAGAGCTCCCCGTGTTTAATCCCCACAACAATCCCGCGAGGCAGGTTCAGCCGAGAGGCAGGGACTGGACCAACCAAGGTCACCCAGTCAGCTTCAGGGCCAAGTGGAGAGGTGACTCCTGGTCTCTCTCACGTCTGAATCCGACACTCTAACCACTACACCACACCAGGGATGGAAATAGCAATGGCGGCTCCAGGGGCAGGCAGATGGCCAGGGCCCCACAATTAATTCCAGCCCCCCTCCAAACCCCACCTGTCTCTTTTATAGTCAGCTGCTCTATCTGAAGCAAGTCTCAGGAACCTATTCCAGTTGTTTGAGGGCATCAACCAGCATACAGATACCGTAGCTGTGATCTGGTTGACATACTGTGCTTGGACTTTCAGTAAGCTTTCACTGATGAGTAAGATGAGCAGTAATCATGGAATAAGAGGAGAGGTCCTCTTGCGGATCAGGAATTGGTTAAGAAGCTGGAAGCAGGAATAGTTTGTCAGATATTGGAATGGAGAGAGAGTTGGGGTGAGCAGTGAGGTGGCCAAGTCTTCAATACTAAAATGTTTAGGTTGAAACAAAAAGATATTGTAAATAACTTCAAAATGATCTACCCAAACAGAGTAAAAGGGCAGTAAAATGGTGATGTGATTAAATCTAAACCAGTGTCAAGAGATAACATTTTGGGACAACCCCCCTCAATTTCATATAAATGCTCATAGGATCTGAACTGGCAGGAATGAGCCCTTGGGGTCATAGTGGACATCTGAAGATGTTGACCTAGTGTGCAGCAGCTGTGAGAAAGGCAAATTCCATTGCTGACCTTAGGATCATCAAGCTCAAGAGGCTCGATGGTTTTGATGACTTGGAAAGCTGTCTGCAGACAAACGCCTGAGATGAGTGCTGTACCACATAGTTGAATTTGACTAGACTTAACTGCCCAGGGGTTATTTACCTTTACCTACAACTTGTGGACTTCCAATTAAGTTGAATGTTGAAAGATTCAGGCAGTGATGGTCACCAACTTGGAAAGGCCTGGACAAATTCATGGAGGAGAGGGCTATCCATGGTTGGTAGCAGCGATGGCTGTGCTCTGCCTCCACAATTGAAGGAAGCAATGCTTCTGAATACTCCTTGCTGGAAACCACAGGAGGGGGAGCAGTTATTGTGCTCAGGTCCTCCTTGTTGGTTTCCCACAGGCACCTGGTCAGCTACTGGGAGAAGAGGATGCTGCACTAAATAATAGAATTGTAGAGTTGGAAGGGACTCCGAAGGTCATCTAGTCCAAACTCCTGCAGTGCAGGAATCTCAACTAAATCCAGCAGATTCTTCTGATGTCCTTAAACAATGCAATGGCATCCTCTCCAGATGTTGCTGAAGCCCATCTCCCCTATCCCTGAGTATTGGCCGCGGGGGCTAGGGCCTAATACCGGTAGGAATCCAGCAACATCTGGCAGGCCACATGTTCCCCAGCCCTTGCCATAGGGGTGAAGCAAGGCAGGTGCCTCACACAATCCACACCTCCAGCTTCCATGTGAATGTTGCTAAAAGGGTGGTCAGGAGATGTCGCCTCTAAGGGGCCTCACTCCCTTTATGACTTAGCTGGTTGCACCTGACATTTGCCCACAGGAGAAATGCCTTGACCTCTTCCACATGCACTACATCAGAAAGATTCTGGGCATCACATGGCCGGACAGAACTACAAACAAAGATGTGCTGTTCCAAGCTTACATTCCCAGCATGCTTGCACTTCTCTCTCAGAGACATCTATGCTGGGTTGGTCATGGCTTCAGGCAAAGATGTCTGCCAACATGACAAGAGGGCAGGCAGCAAATAACACAAATAACAACATTTTGGAGATCCCGTGCCATAAGGTGGTTAGACTGGTCTCAACTAGGGCCAGGGCTTTTTCTGTACTGGCCCCAACTTGGTGGAACTCTCTCTCACAGGAGACCAGGGCCCTGCGGGATTTGACATCTTTTCGCAGGGCCCGCAAGACGGAGCTGTTCCGCCTGGCCTTTGGGCTAGACTCAGTCTGACCCCTATGGTTTCCTCCCTTATGGTTTTGATTTGGGCTCAATTGAGTATAGCAGCTAGATCAAGGGAAGTAATAGTACCACTGTATTCTGCTCTGGTCAGACCTCACCTGGAGTACTGTGTCCAGTTCTGGGCGCCACAGTTCAAGAAGGATACTGACAAGCTGGAATGTGTCCAGAAGAGGGCAACCAAAATGGTCAAAGGCCTGGAAACGATGCCTTATGAGGAACGGCTTAGGGAGCTGGGTATGTTTAGCCTGCAGAAGAGAAGGTTAAGGGGTGAAATGATAGCCATGTTCAAATATATAAAAGGATGTCATATAGAGGAGGGAGAAAGGTTGTTTTCTGCTGCTCCAGAGAAGTGGACATGGAGCAATGGATTCCAACTAGAAGAAAGAAGATTCCACCTAAACATTAGGAAGAACTTCCTGACAGTAAGAGCTGTTCGACAGTGGAATTTGCTGCCAAGGAGTGTGGTGGAGTTTCCTTCTTTGGAGGTCTTTAAGCGGAGGCTTGACAGCCATCTGCCAGGAATGCTTTGATGCTGTTTCCTGCTTGGCAGGCGGTTGGACTGGATGGCCCTTGTGGTCTCTTCCAACTCTATGATTCTATGGGCTACTTTAAAATGAGGCTGCATTTTAAAATTTTAAATTGTATTTTAACCTGTATTTTAATTAATTGTTTTTCTTTCTTTTAAGTCTTGTAATTTTATTGGTGTTAGCTGTCCTGAGCCCGGTTTTGACTGGGGCAGGGGCGGGGTACAAATAAAAAATTATTATTATTATTATTATTGTTATTATTATTATTAACCCTGTCATGTGGGAATCCCTGGCAGCGCCTGGAGACCAGACAGGTTGTGTATCCACAGCAGTGACCACAGGAGGAATGACCAATGAGAGGAGTGTAGAGAGAAGAAATTCCCTGGTGCACCTGCAGCAGCACAAGTGGATACCTTCACCTGCCAGAGCTGCAACAAAACATGTCTCTCCTGTATGTCGCTCCTCTACAGCCAAAGCTGGTGCTGTAACCTTCCAACAGTTTGTCTTCACTGCCGAAAGTGCCCTCCTCCTTTATCTTCTGAGACAGATGGATGCCAACAACAACAATGTATTAAGTTTACTGCATAGCTGTCAAGTTTTCCCTTTTCTTGCGAGGAAGCCTATTCAGCATAAGGGATTTTCCCTTTAAAAAAAGGGAGAACTTGACAGCTATGGTTTATTGGCCTCCTCCTCTTGCAGCAGGCAACAAAACTGCTAGCATATTTTCCAAGCTAAGCAGGGTGCAGCATGCTTTTGAATTAGATGGGAGACTGACACATGTCAGGATTCCTGCATTGCATGGGGTTGGACTAGATGACCCCCGGGATCCCTTCCAACTCTACGAGTGTATGATTCTCGGGGCGCCTTTACAAAACCGAAAGAAAGCCCTGTATTTCCACTGAGAGTGTCCCCGTGAAGGCCGATTTCTTTAAAGGCGGCGGGTAGCCCTCCAGGTTGCTGCTGGACTCCAACTCCCATCAGCCTCAACAAAGCGCGGCCGGCGCTGAGTCCTGATGGGAGTTGAAGTCCAGGAAAGTCGAGAGCCCCCCCCCCCCGGCAAGGTCGCCTCGAAGCCTCGAGAGAAAGGAGGGAGTGGGAGGGCGGGGCGGTGCTTTGTCCGGAAGCGCTGCGGTTGCTATGACGACTGCCAGGCGGCTTCCGGCCGAAGGGGAGCGGGAGGAGGCGTCCGTCGCCCTGAGGGGTTTGGGTGCCGCCGCCGCCGCCGCCGCCGCGGGAGGAGGAGGAGGAGGAGGAGGAAGAGGAGCCCGTTGCCATGGTGCCCAGCAAATGCCGGCCGGCCGTCGCCGGGGCTCGACCGGGACACGCCGTCTCGGTAAGCGGTGGGGCGGAGGCGAGGGGACGCCGCTGGGCGGGATGGCGCTTCCTCCGCCGCCGCCTCCAAAGCCCGTTATGTAGAGAGACACAAAGGGAGAGGCAGAACCCGCGCCTTCATCTAGGACTTATCACAGTCACCTGCATTTGTGTATTTACCACTTTTAAATTCACATACGGTATTTAATATCCATCTACCTATATAACGTTTTCTCATCCTTATACTGTACATATCTATGGATGCAAAGATCCCTATTGCCTTGAATCCCTATTAGGGAAAAAGGCAGGATATAAATAGAATAATAATAATAATGCAGAAGAATGTAATAATGAATACTGGTACACATTCATCTGTATTTATTGCTATTACATGAACACTAGTGGCCAAAATTGTGGAAACCTTTTGGGGAAAGTGTATTTCCGAGGTTTGATGGCTCATAATACCACTTTCAATTTCCAGGGCAACAATTATGGGCTTCAGCTGGTTCTCCAGAGTACATCAGCAGCAGAAAGAACGAAACCTGTGAGACCTGATTTTTATTATTGAAATACAGCTGTACACAGTTGTCTTGTGTATTTGATGTTTTGTGTCATCAAATGATAGCAGTACAATGCTTTCAATGAAATTTCCCATGTTCTGCACATAGGTGTGGTTTCACATCTGTTAGGGGACCATGTTCACAGAGGGACAAAGGGGATCACTTGCCCAACTGTGCATATGATATAATGTAGCCTTTGTCAACCTAGTGTCCTCCAGATGTTTTGGACTACTGTACAACAATCACCAGCCCCAGCACATTTGTCAGTACTGATTAGAGCTGAGGATGTTTTATTGTGTTTTCCACTCCATGGCTCCTCCGAAAATAGAATTGCAGCTTGACCAGCAGAAATTCAGCCAGACAATTCTTATCACTCTTCTTGAAATACCGATCGGCTTCTTCCCCGCCTTTAGCTGCATTCCATTCCAGCGCCATCTTCTCTTAATTACAAACTGTGACACAGTTAAAATAAATCCTCCTTAAAGTCTCAAATCTTGAAGCATCTCAACCAGGGCCAGGATTTTAGGGGAGGTTTTTGCAAAATTGTCAAATTATATATAATTCCTCCATTTTCAGATTTATTTATATTTTCATGTCCACACAGTTTATACTTTCCATTTTCCTGCTGCCCTAGATCAAGTCCGATGTTCCGCCCAGGAAAGGTATTTGATATACAGTATTATATAAGCAAAGAACAAAAAGTGTTGCACTTCCCTGTAAGGCGTCTCGGATTCTCCAGATAATCCATCTTCATTCCTGCGATGTTCCCTCTTATCTCTCAATGGCCGTAGTTCAAATTGTTCTCTCTGCTACTCAGGGCTGTGTCCATAGGCAATAAATTTTCGCTCTTTCATCTGAGGCACGCCCAAAACTTGTAATGGGACCCGTGTGCCTGTTGGGTGGCTTCCAGGAGTGCCGACTCCAACGGGTGCTCAGCCCAGCCCCCCCCGCAGGGCCAGCGGCTCCCTCCCGTAGCGTCCCGGGAGGGGTGGGGGAGGTTGCATACTCCCGAAGCAGCCACCGAAAAACACTGTTGGAGTGGAGCTGGTGGTATTGTCTGCCATTCCCTCCAGCACGTGGGCGGAGTCTCCTGGCAGTACTGATTGGAGCTGATGAGCATTGCAGTCCAAAACATCTGGAGGGCTCCAGGTTGACAATGGCTGGTCAAATGTTTGATGTTTTATTGTGTTTTATATACAGTATTTTGTTGGGAGTCACCCTGAGTGGCTGGGGCAGTCCAGTCAGATGGGCAGCATATAATAATAATAATAATAATAATAATGGTGATCGAGGACTTGAAAACACACGCTACATCACTCTGGTGAGAATAGCCAGCAGCACTTCACTTGGCTACTGATTTGCAAAATTGCCCAAATTCAGGAAACCCTGGAACTGCCCCCCCACCCCAAGATTGAGGGCTGCTTACTGGGCTCTGGGAAGGTGGTACAAGGGCTTTGGCAGCATCCCAGAACCCTTGCTTCTCGTTCCCAAAGCCCAGTAGGTGAGGTGCCACCTTGCTTCCCATCCTCTGGGAAGGAGGTACAAGGGCTCTGGGAGCTTCCCAGGGCTCTGCCATGACCTCCCCAAAGCAAGAGAAATCCTCTGGGTGTACATGTGTGTCTGTCGAAATAAATAAAGGAAGAGCAGGGTGGGGAGTGGTGGGTTAGCTCCACTCTATGTTGCTTATTTATTCCCCCCAGATAATATTGTGATTGTGCATGTGAAGTGAGTGCAAATTGCAGATTTACTGTACATCTACTTCTCTGTCCCAAACGGCAAGGGAATCCCACAAGGGTATTATGAAATGTGATACTGACATACATTGGTATTCTCCATCATATACAAGGTTGGTTATATGTGTGGTGAGGGGAAAGTAATGGAAAGTTGATTAATCCATTCTAGACGTCAAATCCCCAGAGTGTCGGGCGGTGGGGGGGGGGAGCGGAGAATCCTCGCTTTCCCTCTCCACACACTGCCCGGGATCGGACGAGGCTTCTCCAGCCTCGTCCCATCCCCGCAATGTCGGGCGGTGCGGGGGGGGGAGCGGAAAATCCTCCGCTTTCCCTCCCCACACACTGCCCAGGATCGGACGAGGCTAGAGAAGCCTCGCCCCATCCCCGCAATGCCGGGCGGTGGGGGGAAGCGGAGTATCCTCCACTTTCCCCCACCACACACTGCTCTGGGAGGCATCGGAGCGAAGGCCCGGAGGCCGGGGAGCACTTCCGTAGCTGCAGCCCAGTCGCAGAAGCGCTCCCCGGCCTCTGGGAGGCATCTGGGAGGCATCGGAACGAAGGCCCAGCCTCCCCGAAGGTATCGGACGCTCCGGTGTCGGTGTCTTGGGGAGGTTTGGCCTTCGCTCCGATGCCTTTGGGGAGGCCGGGCCTTCGCTCCGGGCCTCCAGGAGGCATCGGAGCGAAGGCCCGGCCTCCCCGAAGGCATCGGACGTTCAGTAGACCTCGGGCACCTCGGTTTACTAACTTCCGAGTTAGGATAGTTCGTAAACTGAAAGTTTGTAAACCGAGGTGTTCGTAAACCGAGGTTCCACTGTACTGAAACAGATTGGTCCATTTATATTGTCCTTGGGTATATTGTCTGCATAGACCACCAGCGGCAGCTCTCCAGGATTTCATGCAGGGGTCTTTTTCACCCCTACCTGGGTTGAACCTGGAGCATTTTGCACGCAAAGTTCTACCACTGAGTTATGGCCCTTCCAGTTTCTTGTGCCTGGACTGAATTTCCCAACCACACTAACGTATCATTGGGTTGTTATATGAAATTTCCATTGCAGCCTCATTGCAGTCCCAATACATGCAGATCCACTTTTTTCTTATCCAGGTTTTTCTTACTTTCTCATGTGTTTGCATTGACGTATAATGGTTTGTTGTAATAATTTCTGTTGCAGCTTGAGTTCAGATTACACAAAGAGCAGCAGTATCTTCATAACAAATTCTTGCAGCATGATCTTGAAAAGAACTATTCAGGAAAACAAGGTAACATTGGGAGACTGACTCCTCTTTCTTAAAGTGCATGCCAACTATGAAAAGAATAAATGTTTTTACAGCTGTAGCATATTTTCATTATTTGTAATTCAATTTCTCACTGTTTCTTGAAATAGGTAGCAAAGCTGTCTGCAGGCAAACCTTTTTTCTAGTTTAGGACAGCTTTGAGATCCACACGGCAGATACAGTTACTGTGAATTTACTGCTGTTGCATTGATGTTGCCTGCAGCAAACACATAAAAGGGTGGCTATCACTCCTAGTGGGGGTGTGTTGGGGAGCCCCAGTCCAAACAGGTTCTTAAACTTTTGCATGGACTTCCAAAGTCACAGGTCATCCACATTTGACATGCACGTTCTAGGAAATACTGGTGTTTTATTATTTTGATGTTGTGTTACGCTTTTGTATTTGTATATACTTTTTATATATGTATGCCACTTTGAGTCATTGGATGTAGTAAGCAGTGAATAGCTGTAATAATAATAATAATGATCTGCTGCTCGATGAGGGGGATAGGAGATGATCATTCCAGCTCTGCCCCTGACTGCAGTCTCTGTTTCTTTCCATGAGTTCGAGGGGTAACTTCTACTCATGTAGGCTCTCTCCTATGCATGTAGAAGTTGAGTCTATAACACATGGAGGGAGACTGTGGTCATAGCAAGTATGATAGTTTGTGAAATTCTCAGGTATAGCTGATAAATTATAGCACACCTGCTGATTTCAAAGGGACTTCATCCCAAGTTCTGTATTTTGATGAGCAGCACTGTCATAACCCTTATATATATATATATATTTCCCCCCCAGCCGATGGAAGATTAAGTCCTTTATCACGCTGTAAAAAGTTGTATGTCCCTGTAGCACCAAATTTTGCAGATATTCCCAGCATGGAGGTGAAATATGGTGCAGGCTCTCTGGCAACATTTGGAGATTCCTCCTTTCCTAACCCTTCAAAATACAGACTTCAACAGGGCTGTCAAAATGCTAGTCCAAATATTTCAGGTAAGTGATGAGCACTGGTGTGGTGGATAAAGCAGGCCTCCAAACATTAGCCTTCTGCTGAAAGACAGGTAAAGGAGGACATGATAGAGGTGAGCATGATGTGGCCGTTATGGAGAAACAGGAATTTTTCTATGTTTCATAGAACTAGAACCCAGTAGGGGCATCCAGTGAAGGTGAATGGTGGTAAATTCAGGCTGGACAGAAGGAATTTTGCTATCGCAAGAAGTTGTGAGGGTGACCAACTTGGATCACATTAAAGGGGGATTAGACAAATACATGGATGGTAAGGCTGCCATTGGTAACTAGCCATGATACCTGTGTACTACCTTCATTATCTGAGGCAGAAACTAGTAAGTACAGTGGTACCTCGACTTACGAAGGCAATCCGTTCTGTGGCGCTCTTCGGATGTCTAATCCTTTGTAAGTCAAAGCGTCCATTTTGCGCACGCGCAAAGCGCGATTTTGCACTTTGCGCATGCGCAGACTGTGCACGTGGCGGAAATACTTCCGGGTATGCAGACTTCGTAAGTCGAAACCTTCGGAAGTCGAAGCATTCGTAAGTCGAGGTACCACTGTACAGTTATTAGTTGTATCCTACCACCTTTGGATCTTCTGATAAATTTAATTAATAATAATAATGATAATGATAATAATAATAAATTATTATTGCCAGGTTTCATGCTGGGTATGAAGCATTGGGCATCTGTGCACAGATCTCAGCCCTGCTGTGTGCCTCGCTCCTCTTCACATAACGGGCACTGCATCTTCCTTTCCACCTTTCTCATATCTTCCAATGCTTGTTTATTCCAGTTCATATAATATTTATATTCATCAGTAATATATTTAAGTAATATATTTAAGTCTTCCATGGATCTCCCCACCCCAGTCATGCTTTATCCTTAGAACAATCCCATGATGCAGGTTAGACTGATAAATAGTGATTGGTTGGTAAGAATCATGACAGAGCAGGGATTTGAACCTGCAGCTCCCCAGTCAGACACTCTTAATCCAGCCTTCCCTAACTTGTAGTCTGAAACATTAAGAAGGCACTAACTCTCATTAGCCCAGGCATAGGCAAACTTAGCCCTCCAGATTTGTTGGGACTACAACTCCCATCATCCCTAGCTAAGAGGACTAGTGGTCAGGGATGATGGGAATTGTAGTCCCAAAACATTGGGAGGGCTGAGTTTGCCTATGCTTGCATTAGCCCCGGCCAGTGTCTCCTGTGACCAGGGATAATGGAAACTATAGTGCAAAACATGTTGGGGAAGGCTATGGAGTCCATAATAATAATAATAATGTGAACCAGCATTGTACTGCTATCATTTGATGACACAAAACATCAAACACACAAGACAACTGTGTACAGCTGTACTTCAATAATTAAAAATCAGGTCTCCACAATAACCCTTACTTCTCTTTCCTGTATAGTCATGGCTGATTTGGACCCTATAAGCATAGATGTGAAGTTAGGATATACATACATTACTTCTATGTGCCATATTGCCATGTCACTTACAAGCACTTTCCAACAAAACTGCCTCAGGCTGGCGCAGAAGGAGCACATCCCCTTCCTTAACTCTGGCATTGCAACCTTGGCACCAAGTCTCTCATGTTTGTTGTTAGAGCTAGTTAGGTATGTGCATCATTGGACAGTAAAATGGTAATAAGTGTTTTTTTTAAAGTTAAATTCATTTAAATGTTTATTTTTCTATTAGATAATATCACTTATGGGAACACTGCTTTTCCCCTAGTGCACCGAACTGCAGAAGAGAAAATGCAGCATTCTGACAGGCTGACCCTTGAAAGGTAAGAATAGAATTGGTGGGTGATGCCTTTCACAGTAATGTACTGTACATGTTTACATAGAAAGAGTTACAGTGGTACCTCTACTTACGAATTTAATGCGTTCCGAATGCACATTTGTAAGTCAAAAAAAATTGTAAGTCGAATCTCATAGGAATGCATTGGGAGTAAAAATTCGTAAGTCAAAGCAACCCTATCTAAAAATTCGTAAGTAGAAAAAATCCTATCTAAACCGCATCCAAGATGGTGGACAGAGCTCCATTCGTAAGTAGAAACATTCGTAAGTAGAGTTATTTGTAAGTAGAGGTACCACTGTATTATGATATCATATTACACATACTCATAGGCCACAGTCATAACCCCATTTACCTGGGAGTAAGCCCCATTTGAATTCAGTGGTACTTATTTCTGACTAGAATAGAATTGCACTGTTAGTCTGTCTGGGAAAATCATGAGCAGTGGCTAGTATTAAGAACTTTAACGGTTTTATTCCTATGTACATAAAAATGTAAGGCTGCACAACCCCCATAGGAGGATTTGTAGTGCCACATCACAATCCTGGATTTCCATGAAGTCATGGTGGAGGGAAACAAAAGAGAAGGACGGTTGCACAATAGCAGTGAACATGGCATGGGAGCGAGAAAGAAGAAACAGCGAGGGGGGGGGAGTGATGGTTTAAAATAACAACAAAAGGTTGAATAAAGCAGGGATGGAGGAAGCCGATAGGAAAATCATGGATTTAAACAACAGCAGAAGTTTGAATAAAGTTCTATGGAATATTTGAGGGCAAAATGTTCCCTCGGAACAGGAGTTTACCTGTTTGGGAAATCAGGTCCTTTGCATCCCCGCTTCCCCCTGGTTTTCTGGTTTTCTCTTTTAATGGGTACTCATGGCTACACTGTCCTCATTGCCATCTTTTTGACTTCCTGATATTTTTGTGGTTTTTATAACCTTGGCCTTCCCCTGAGGATGCTGATACATTTTTCATCACTGCTTCAGTCATGCCGACACTTCGCTTGAGTTTGCTATTAGAAGTGATTCCCTATGTTTGTTGTCACCTGTACTAAACATTTCTTAAAACTTTCCCCCTCCTAGACAAAAGCTGACTGTTTGCCCAATTATTGAAGGAGAAGAGCATCTTCGTCTGCTGAGCTTCCAGCATAACTGTATAACACGGATCCAGAATATTTCTAATTTGCAGCATCTTGTTTTCTTAGATCTGTATGATAATCAGATAGAGGAAATCAGCGGCCTTACTACACTAAGGTCCCTCCGTGTCCTTTTGTTAGGAAATAACAGGTAAAAAAGGGAGGGGAACTTGGCATGCTTAAAATTTTAATGTTCTCTGTGAAACTTGCATGGGGTGTGTTCTCTGTAATGTCAGATAAGTCCCCCTACTGTTGGCAGAGATGGAGTGCAACACAATCTACTTCTTATTGCTTGGGAATCACGACTGTCTGCTTGCAAATCACGGCTGTCTGCTTGCAAAGTCAAAGCCAGCCGTGAGTAATTGGGACATGTGACAACACAGAGGTGACTGCGGTACAGAATTTGTGGATAGCTGTACCTTGAAATGAACCCTTACAAGTCACTAGCTCAGCTGCCAAAATATTATGGTATGTTTATTAACCTTCCGACTTCTCAGAAGCATACAAAGCCCAGGGCAAGTGGGAACCTGGGCTGCCAGTGGGAAGGAGTATAGAAGCAAACGGAGTAGACAGAATTGGTCGGCTGTTAGACGAAGACTGTTAATGTTGGGCCAAATTATGTAATTATACTCACACAGACATGGTTTGCCCAAATTCAGTGCAAGACCTGTGCTATTAAAACCGTTGGCTACTTCCACAGTACAGTGAAGTGTAAACTGACAACATGGGTGAAATTGAACCTATAAACCAGGGCTCTTTGCAGATGACCTAATGGTCACAACACCAGACACCATAAACACAGCAATCTCCCTAATCAGAGAACTCAACACATTTGCAATGGTGTTGGGCCTACAGGTAAATTTTGCAAAGTTGGAAACACCCCTCCTGACATCCAAAAAGAACTCACTAACCCAGGCATAGGCAAACTCGGCCCTCCAGATGTTTTGGGACTACAACTCCCATCATCCCTAGCTAACAGGACCAGTGGTCAGGGATGATGGGAGTTGTAGTCCCAAAACATCTAGAGGGCTGAGTTTGCCTATGCCTGCACTAACATCACCAAAGTAAAACTTTGCCACACCAAGTTCCGATACCTAAGGGTATAAATAACCAGAAACCTCAATAAATTATACCTCCACAACTACAACCCCTTGTGGCGAGAAATTAACAAAGACCTAAAGAGATGAAACTTCACTCTCTCAGACAAAATAGCCATGATCAAAATGATCACCCTCCCAAAACTAACCTACCTATTCCAAACCCTCCCAATCTGGATTCCCCCAACCCAACTCCGTAAATGGCAGAAAAACATACACTTATTTATCTTGTCACCCAAAAAAACCAAGAATAAGCCCCAAATACCTGCACCTCCCCTCCTCAGAGGGAGGATGGGGAATCCCCAACAGAGAAGCATATTATATTGCCAACCAGGTGCGCCACATAATCCCATATATACTAGAAGATGAGACAAAACAATGAATACACTTGGAGAGGGACACAATTGAAAATACCTGCACCACAGCATACCCTTTCCTCCCAAACTAAGGAAAATTCCCACAACACTAAACAGGTACACACAGACCATGCTTAAAGCATGGAAAGCAGAAATAGGTAAACTGTCCCCAGCCCCAGCCCCACTAATTCGCCTGGCACACCACCCATTAGTCCATCACACAGCACAAAACCTCCAGATAAAAACCCGGCAAACCAAAGGCTTATATCGCCTATTAGACTTCTATAAAAATAACAAACCCTTATCAACACAAGAAATACAAGACAATACAAGAAATACAAGACATACTAGACACCCAAATGCCCTGGCTAACACACCACCAATTACATGCCCTCTTGAACAATTCGGTAGTAAAATCAGCAGCAACTAGGCCCCTGACAACCTTCGAAAACCTCCTCCTAACAACAAAGGGAAACGGCAAAGGGATGGTATCTGCCATATACAAAATACTACTCCAAAATCCCACAAACCTCCCTTTAAATCCATATCAACAAAAAGGAAAGAACTCACTCTGAAACTCACAGGTGGTACTTAAAACCAAGGAAATTAGCGCTGATACGCCCAGGAACCTCACCAAAATGCTGGAGAGGGTGCACCACCACAGGCATATACCTCCACATGTGGTGGGAATGCCCCAAAATCCAACTATTCTGGACAACAACCATAAGAGAAATATGCAAAGTAACTAAGCAAGTATTAGAAATCACCCCTGAACTGGCCCTACTAAACATCTTTCAAGACAATAATTCTCACTCACATCACAAAGAACTCATCACCCACCTACTCTCAGCAGCCAGAAACATCATAACCAGACACTGGAGGGACCTGTCAGGAGTAAGCAAATGGTACCAAATAGTATGGGAAACAGCCTTACTAGAAAAATTAATCAATAAACAAACTGAGATGGGGACAAATATACCTGAAGGAGCGTCTCCACCCCCATCGTTCTGCCTGTGCACTGAGGTCCATCGCCGGGGGACTTCTGAGGGTTCCCTCGTTTTGAGAAGCCAAGCTTTGAGAACCAGGCAGAGGGCCTTCTCAGTAGTGGCACCTGCCCTGTGGAACACCCTCCCATCAGATGTCAAAGAGAAAAACAACTACCAGACTTTTAGAAAGCATCTGAAGGCAGCCCTGTTTAGGGAAGCTTTATTGTTTAATAGATTTTAATATTCTGTTGGTAGCTGCCCAGAGTCGCTGGGGAAACCCAGCCAGGTGGGCGGGGTAGAATTATTATTATTATAAATAGAAGAAGACGCCTTCACCCCGGTATGGCTCCCTTTTATCTCATACACAGCCCATCAAGACAAGCAATGCTGACACAAAACCCCACACATACATTAAGTACAATAGAAGCATCGCCACCCGACCCCACCCCACTTACCATTCCCCCCACCTCTTCCCCCCTTTTCTTCCTAATGTAACACTAATGTCTCAACAAATGAAACTGATCTGTAGAAAATGTAACTTGAAAAAAAGATATTGCACATACTTTTGCAAACCAAGAAATCTTTAATAAAAAATACATTTTTAAAAAAACAACATGCGTGAAATCGACAGCATGCATATTTCAAGACCCTAATAAGCTCTTCATATTTTTCCAGTTGATGGCAGAAATGTACATATTGGCTTTGAATAATAAAAAATAATAAGAATAAGATTATTATTATTAATATCCCTCTGGGTGGCTTACAGAATACAGTGGTACTTCGGTTTACGAACTTAATCCGTTCCGGAAGTCTGTTCTTAAACCAAAGCCGTTCTTAAACCGAGGCGCGCTTTCCCTAATGAAGCCTCCCGCTGCTGGTGCCCTTCCACCGTTCGGCTTCCGTTCGTAGAGCGAGGTAAAGTTTGCTAACCGGAACACTACTTCCGTTTTTGCGGAGTTCGTATACCGAATAGTTCGTAAACGGGTGTTCTTAAACCGAGGTATGACTGTATATAAAAACATCATAAAACATCAAACAAATAGGAAAACAGAATATCTCATATCAGCTTGCACCCTGCTAGAGAGCAAGCCAAACTATACACAATACAGACTCTGTACTATCTGAGGATATAGGGGCTGGGATAGTCTGGGAGCAGGAGCTAACCCCAGAAAGAGTCCCAACTTTGCCCTGTCTTGCATGAGGGGAGCCTGAGGAAATAGTCTTATTTTTCTTCTGTGAGGCTTCTCTCCCCCCCCCCAAACAGTGCAGAAGGAGTGAGCAGCTCTTGCAAATCCCAACATTTCCCCCGGATACTCTTACCAAGCTTTACTTACCACTCCTGCTGGTCTCAACCGGGAACCAGCTGAGAGTGGAGGAGAAATGCAAGATCCTCTTCCACGTACTCGAGATGCCTCAGACTTGGAGGGGAGGTTGTTCAGTTGTGGCTATTAATGCAAGTCTGAATAGGGGACAAACCACAAGTAACTATGAATTAAGTGGGGGTTTCTTCTTTATTTACTTCTAACCATCCTTAGATTGGAGAAGGGAGAGTTCCTGGTGCCAGTCAGGAACAGATTGCTGGAGATTCATAATTCCACTCTCCTTTATTTGAGTGCTTAATACTGCACGAAAATCTTGGAAGCTGCTGTTTTTCCAAGTTTGCTGTTGCATCTTGTTCTGTATCCACCTTCTTGCTAAGCACTTCCAGAATCCATACAATTTCAAGCTGGTGTATGGAGGTCTTCCCTTTTTTTCTGCCTCTCTTCAGCATGTTGGCGTTACCATTTACGTTAGTGGCAGGGGTAGATCTGTGGTTGAATCCCACTGTCCTTGCCTTCACATTGGGGAGCTGTGTATGTTGGAGGTTCTGGGATGCACTGGCATTCTGCTTGGGATTAGATCCTCAGGTGGTGGGCAGGGGTCAAATGGGAATAATCTCCCCTCCTTGAAATAAAAATACTTCTTGAATGCTTGAATGTTTCAGAATAAGGAGAATATCAAACCTGGATAACCTTGTAAGCCTTGATGTCTTAGACCTTCATGGAAACCAGGTATAATGCAATAAATGCTTTTTCAGTTTGTACTATGGGGTACCTGTTGCTGGTTTTTTAGGTGTAATGCTGCTTTGTATCTCCCCTTTGTTTTCATGAGACCTGCCAAATTGAAGGAACTTAACTTTGCATAGTATTTCAGAATCTTACATTGAGATAATTATGCCACCAGCCTGTGGAGTCTAGCGTATCATTCATTTCATTGGGGCTGTCAGATGACTAGATAACCACCTGCTCTTTCACTATATTGAAGAGTTAAAGTGTTTGGGGGCTTTTTATTTAGAAAAAGACATCCATTGGGTTGGGGGGAGCACACCTGAATGTTTACAAAATCAGATACCATCTTATTAGTATGTGGTGGCACATACTCCTCGAAGTATCCTTCCATTACTCTTCAGGTGCCATCTCTCTTTTCTGTGCCTATCAAAGACCCTACCTTTTCAACAAGCCTTGGAAGGGGAAAATCTAATCTGCGACTGTATTGGATTTGAAATTGTTTTGACATATAAAATTGTTTTGACATAGGGAATTTTTGTAATGGCCTTTATTGATAGTTTCACTGTGAAATCACTTCAAGTTACTTTTTGAGAAACAATTATTAAGTGGAATCAAATAAATGAAATAATTGATCTCTCCTGTAGGTGACATTTTAATGTTATCATGTTGATTCATTATATTTGTACAGTTCTGTGCTTTTTAGCGAAGATTGTTGTGAGCCACTTCATGAATCAGTTAAAATCATTTCCACCACCCTCCTGAGTGATCCCCCCTCCCCTCCCCATCCCCACCCCCTCCCCACCCCTTCTCTACATAAGTGCCTGGGGACTCCTATTTCACTGTATCTGAAGAAGTGTGCATGCACACGAAAGCTCATACCAAAATAAAAACTTAGTTGGTCTTTAAGGTGCTACTGAAGGAATTTTTTTATTTGGTCTACAGACATTGAACATCAAACATATGTTATCAAAACAACCACAGCAGAGAGAGAAAATGCATATATGTGCCTTTTAAAATAATAAAATGTGTTAACAGCCAGAAATAGTTTAAAATACATAATATTTTGATTGACCACTTTTTCCATTTAGTAACTGACCCGGTTTTGATGGCTATGGTGAGGAACATGGCTATATTTTCTGTGACCTTAGTCAATTCATGTACATCAAGGATCAGCAGAGTTGAGCACCTGCTAAGGGCCCATAGGAGGCTGATGGAGAAGACTTCCCTCCTGGACCTGTTGCGATGAGCAGGCTCACTTGCTGAGGGACAGGGTGAAGGCGAAGCATGGAAGGTGTCGTGCCCAAGAGCCCTCCCCAATTTAGACCTGACACTATTGAGGTATTGGGAGCAGCGGTGAACTCTGGGCCTTGCAGAAATGGCAGCCAACCAAAACATGCAAAACTGCCCATCAATTTATTCAAAACGATGTGGAAAAATTAGATGGGGATAATGCTTCTTTTTCTTGTACAACAAGGCCGGCCAAAGAAGTTGATTTCCAGTAGGATCAGGGTAGAGAGAAGAAGATCCCTCTTCACACAATACATAATTAACTTATGGAATTTGCTGTCTTAAACTGTATTGATGGTCACTGGCTTAAATAGCTTCAAAAGGAATTAAGATTCATGGTACTTTTTGCTAAAAGGAATTCATGTGTACAGAGGGAGTATCCTGAGTATTAGTTGTTGGGGAAGGATGACAGACTAGCTGAGAAAATCATGCCTAATCTTGTGTGTGTTCAAAACATACTGTAATATTTGAGCTCTGTTTCATATAATGCTTTGTTTCTACTTCAGTTAACATTATAATTTTATAAAACCATATATATGTGTGTGGTTTTGTGCAGATATATAGAAAGTTTGCGTGGGTTTTAAGAAGGAAAGAAGAAAAGCTGTGATAGGAAGGAATTCCATTAACACTGACAGAGGAAGTTCATAAATAACATCTCTATGAATTCTTCATGAATCCCAGATTTCTGCTGTTCCAATAAATGCTGCTGCTCTTTAGAAAGCAGGCACTGCAGGGACTCCTAGTGAGAAGCCATCTTTGGAGAGTTCCAGACTTCATTCTTAGCCATTTGTTCCTGTTCTCCATTTCTGTGTGATGTTAGCTATACTGCTTGCTAACCCTATTATTTCAGTTATTTGCTTCTTAAGTAGTTGGTGCTCTACAATTAACTTATCCTTTGCATGGTTGCTTGGAAGTAAGTCCTACAGTGTTCAGTGGAGCTTGCTCCCATGAAAGTGTGCATAGGGGTGCGATCATAAACATTTCACTTTTTTACCTCCATAAGATCCGGAGGCACAGTTCAGGCTTAGAAGCTGCTTGTTTCATGGTGTCATTCTTAGAGGGGGGGGGGAAGAAGGGTAGGGCTCAATTGATACAATCCTCATTCTTCCTCATCTTCTCTTTTACAGATTGCTATCATAGAAAATCTCAACCATTTAAGTGACCTCAGAGTGCTGAATCTTGCCCGGAATTGCTTAACATACATTGAAAACCTGAATGGACTAGATTCACTGACGGAACTTAATCTTAGATATAATCAGATCAGAATTGTGGTAAGTGAACTGAATCCATTTGCTCTGGAAAAAAACACTATATTGCTCCTGGAATTTTAAAACAAATTTGATTAAAGAAATTTCAGTTTCTTTTGGTGTTTTTTTAAAAAATCAATGTATTATTGTCATGTATAGTTTTCAGTTGAAGAGAGAGCCTATGAATACATATTTTGCAGAAGGTCTATAAAGGGATGTACCTAAGGGATGTTTGAATTGCTGCAAGCCTTGAAATCTTAAGGTCATGGAAGGTCAGGGCAGACAGAAGGTCTCTGCCATTGGCTGAACTGTATTGTTCTTGAGTAAGAGCAGAGAGAAGCAGAGGTTAGATATCCATACACCAAGGAAAGGAATAGGTTTTAGGAAAGGAGGATTGGAGAAGAGCATGCCTCAGAGAAAAGGGGTGGTGGTCTGAATTGGACAGCAGGGAAAGGCCAGAGAGAGAGAATGTTCCCCCAATAGTTAAAAAATTGTTTAATTAGCCAAAGACCTGGGAGAAGAGGAATGTTTTCGCCTGGCGCCTAAAGATATGTAACAAAGGCTCCAGGCAAGGCTCCCTGGGGAGAGCAAGTGGGGAGCCACCACAGAAAAGGCCTGCTTTCGTGTGCTCTCATGGAGGAGGCACATGAAGAAGGGTCTCAAATGATGATTGCAGGGTCTAGATTGGTTCATATGGAGAGAGGTGGTCCATGAAGTCCATTTGAGTAAAAAATCAGTGCGTCAGAGAGGGACAAAATTGTCCAGGCCATTCGTTGCTGTGATAGTTTCCTCCTTGCTGGGAATGTTTGTTTTTTTCTCTACACAACGATGTGCTAAGCTGGTCCTGAGGATCTTATAACATTAAGAATTTGGTGTTAGAGTTTGCCCATTTTCTTCTTCCCCTCTTTGACCCTTTTCCCTTGAATATCACAGCTTTTTAGATTCTAAGCCTGAGGGCAAGAACTTTTTTTTTATTTGTAAGACACTCTGGGAGTTTATCCAGCTCTCTTAGAGAGTTAAGGTATAAATAGATTGAAGTTGCTGCATTGTCTGTAAGAATCAACCTTTTGCTACATTAGCCATCTAGACTGTGTGCTCAGGACAATTGTTAAAGAAGCAACTAATCCTTGTTATCTTGAGCATAGACCTTGTGGTGGTGAGAGAGAAACATCTGCATGACATGAGTCTTGCTTTTCGCATCGTGTAGGGAAGGTGTTTTTTTGTGTGTTCCAGAAAATCAACAATCTTGCCTATCATGATGTGGGTGAGAAACACCATGGATTGGGCCATATCATGACCCATATATTTGTTTGTCCAGCTCCTGAAAGCCAAGGAAACCCCTCGGTTATTTTGGTTTGTTTGTTACTATGTTATAAATTTTTGTGTTTTTATATTGTAAACTGCCCTGTGATCCTTGGATGAAGGGTGGTATATAAATTTAATAAATCATTGCCATCATTATCAACATCATCTTGGTGTATTTGTATCCACTACAGTACTGTAATTGAAAGTTGGAGAGTTGCCTCACCCACTGACTAATCAGTTTGGTGGTGGCAATGGCAAAAATAAACTTCTCTGACTCATGGAAGACTTGGCTGGATTGTTAAAGTGATATGGTTGTTGTGGTTGTTGATATTGATAACAACAACAATAATAATACTAACTATAATATACCTTCCCTGTGTTCCCACAAAGGCTGTGCATTACAAACTGATAACCATTTTGTGAGATCTGGAGTGCATCTCTGTGTTGTCTGTGATGGGACTCCAACTCGTTAACCTACTTGAAGCAGGGAAATGTCTGCAGAGCACATTTCAGTATTTCTTGCTGCTGGTTGGACAGCTACATGCATGAGTTAGCACTTTGATGCTTTAGACAACAGCATGACTACAAAATTGGATTTTATTTTGCTCGCTGTTTCATAGCGGCATACTTCCCCCTGCAGCTGAAACGCTGAGGCAGCACCTCAGCTCCTTTTTTGGGAAGCCTGCTCAAAAAGAGGCCAGCATCTACTGCCGCTGCGTCTCCCCCTCTCTTTTTCTCAACACTTTCTATTGCAAGCAGTCCAGCTTATTTTCCAAGAGGATCTATGCACTGAAACACTCCTTTGTAACCTGCACCATAGAGGGATGGAGCTGCGTGTTCGATAGCAGTTGCCACTGCAGCAAGGTTACAGTAAATTGCAGTAGGTATGTTTCACTCTCCAGAGAAGCAAGAGCATGTAGAGCATGCTGTCCTTCACATGCTGAATTTGGTTTTTCTCTCTCTCTCGTTCTAGAAAGATGTGGATACTTTGCCCTGCCTCCAACGTCTGTTCCTCAGCTTTAACAATATATCTCGGTAAGCAGAAACGGCTGGTGGGCGGGGAGAGAATCTGTTTGCTTTCTCAGTGCCTCACTTACTACCACTATCCATTTTAAATTAAATATTTGCCAGTGGTTACTTTTGTCTGACTGTCTGACAAATGTTACAGTATATGGAGAAGGAGAACAACTATGAAACCAAAATTTAGCAAAACCTTTAATCTTTTTTTCTAAGTGCACAGAGAAGAAATGTTTCTCTTCTGTTTTAAAATATGTTATTACCATACTTACGTAGAAAGTCCGGATATTGATACTGCAGAGTCTATATTATCTGAGTCAGTTTGTGAATCACTATTATTCTCATTATTTAAAAAAATGCCCTAACTGGGTTTAGATTTATATTTGCTCCAGACTGTAATGTAAACTGATGTTTCTTTAATTGAAGTAACAGGCTTCCATTTGTACAGGTCATTGAACATCCTTTTTTTAGTTACTAAGATGCTGCTTGTTCCTTGCTATGCTACTCTTGAACCTACTTATGAAGTCAGGAGTAACACACCCTTTTCTTTTATAAGAGTATAATAAAGGAAATACATTTTCTGAATCTTATTCTCCCCACCCCCCTCCTTTATTCTGTTTTTTATATAATTTTGGCTGCAGCATTTAATTAAGCCTGTTTTCAAAATTAGTGTACTGTATGTATTCTTTTCCTGGATGCACTTCCTCCTTGATCACAATTTAGTATGTCTAACATCCTTTCTCAGGCAATTACGTGTTGCAGCGATGCCTCACTGCAGGATATTCAGCCTGTGATTGCAGCAATTACTGACACATTGGGAGGGTGGGGGAGGCAAGAAAGGGGTTTTATTAATTGCTCTCAGTGGAATTTAACCACGTGGAACTACTGCTGTTTGTTTTATTGTGCTTATGTTCTGGAGAAGTGGAATGGGAAGTGAACTAATTGAAATAAGTGAAAACGGTAATTCTTTTGTTGTGAAAGTGTTGCTTGTTGGCTGCAGTTTAACCTGTGGAAGGATATGTGCCACTTTGCTGGGTGGAGTTTTCAGTACTTAGGAGTTTATGTATTGCAACAGTGCTGAGAACCTAAACTTCACATTCAGTGCATATCCTTCCATAGATTGGATTGGGCAGCATTATTTAGACATCTACAAACACTCCAGCTTAATCTGCCCCACCCTCCTTTATGGTTTGTTTGTTTTGTTTTGTTTCACTTGAATGATACATAAATCCTACCCTGATTTAACTTTTTTGGGGGGTGGGGGAGTGTTTGGCTGGGCTCAGCAGTTGAAAGACTGCAGAGGTATATTGCTCTGCCTTTAGGATGTAAACCCTGCAGTCAGTGAGAATTACTTTCTGCTCAGTGTAACTGAACATCGTTCTTCCAGTGTCCCAGTTTCTCTCTAGCAAAGTTCTGCTAGGTGGTGGTGGTGGTGGTTCTGTACTTGGGGAGGGGAGACTGTGAATTAGAAAAAGAAAACTGCAATGTCTAGACTGGGGCTGAACTTAAATGGCCCTTTCCTGAGTTTGCTAACTGATTCTTGTGCTGTGACGTTGGAGGGGGTCATTCTTCTGTGATGACATGCTGGAGGGTTTAGCTGTTGTTTGGATGTTTGTTTAAGCAAATAACATATGCTGTAATGTTATTGTTTCAGTTGAATAAATCTATTTAAATTGTTATTATTAAGGTAATGATTATTTTTCTCCTTCCTAAGTACAACAGAAAAGTTGTCCAAATACAGTATGAATGATTAACCTATTAAACTGGGGATAAAAAAACTAATATGAAAAGTTGTTATTCTAAAAATCTTCATCTACCAGCATATTAAAGTTATACCAGCAAGAATTAGTCTTATGTAGAAAACTATGATTTAATTCAAGCCTTACTGACTACTGATTTAAATCGTGATTTAAATCGTGATTTAAATAAATTTGATTTAAATCAAATCCACCCTGGGAGCAAGGGTAATTGACCTTGGACCAACTGATAGATGAGGAAGTTTATATGTACAATGCATTGGGAGGAAAAATACCATCCACTGGTTGTGGCCCAGTGGCAACATCTTTTCATAACTCTGTTTGACCCGGCGGCCTTCTCAGCATCTGAGACACATGAAATACTGGAACAATTGGATAATTCATTAGAAACTAAAAAGCCAGCAATTATCAATAAATAAATTTGATATCCAGACTTTAAGCAATGATTGGAATAAAGAATTGGAATGTTCACTGCTACCCAGACAGTGGGAAAGTGTTTTACCTTCTGTATTGGATGTATTGATGGATCTTTAAAATTAAGGCTTACATAGCAGAAAATACTATATAGAATTTATTGGACTCCCTTATGCTTGTATAAAAAGGGATAATGCAGCCCTTTGCTGGAGATGTAAAATGGATAATGCTTCTTTGAACCCACATGCTTTTACAATGTCCCACACTTACTAAGTTTTGGGAGAAAGTATTGGATTATATAAATAGTAAGTTATGGAGGAATTTAAGATTTTCAGAGGTGAACATTATTTTGACCTATATACCTATTGTATGGAAGGTGACAATGGGACAGTCAAAATGGATTCTACGTGCCCTGATGGTGGCTATGAGATTGATACTGGAACAATAGAGATAGGATTCCCCTTAATCAGTGGCTTGACAATATGACAATATTAGCAACACAGGCTTTCTTTGGATAAATATAATGATATTTGGAATGAATTTACTAAGAATATATTAGGTTATTCATAAAAAAATATTTGCAATAGGATAATAAGACTATACACATCTGTATACTAATGTATGGAAATGTGAGTATTTTTCTTTTCTATTTTTATTTATGTTTTTCTTTTTTCTGATTGTTTTTTAATCTATCTTTTTAAAAATGAAATTCTTCTAATAAATTACTGATAAAAAGAAAGAAATATATTTTCTTTCTTTCTTTCTTTCTTTCTTTCTTTTTAAAGGACAATTGAAACAGTCAGCCCTCTCCTGAGCATATTTCATTCCTAACAGCATTGGTGCTTTGTTTATTGGTCACTCAGCCATAATAAGCATTTGAGTGATTGAAACCATGACAATGATAGATGTAACTGATATGACATCCCTCAGGACCAGATCTGGATATAACCCAATTCACACATTTCAAACCTTTACAACAGAAAACCAGGGAATATTGTAAAAGTTAACTGAAACATCCCATTAAGTTTAAAAGTCACATAAAACCAAATATGTCAAAAAACCTTGACCAGTTATTGCAACAATTCACCTTTCTCTATTTGATGGGAAGAATTGTATTGTTACTGGTTACTTTTAATTGAGGGCATCCTGATCAAGTTTGCAGATGACACCAAATTGGGAGGGGTGGCTAATACCCCAGAGGACAGGCTCACGCTTCAAAATGACCTTAACAGATTAGACAACTGGGCCAAAACAAACAAGATGAATTTTAACAAGGAGAAATGTAAAGTACTACACTTGGGCAAAAAAATAATGAAAGGCACAAATACAGGATGGGAGACACCTGGCTTGAGAGCAGTACATGTGAAAAGGATCTAGGAGTCTTGGTAGACCACAAATTTGACATGAGTCAACAGTGTGATGCAGCAGCTAAAAAAGCCAATGCAATTCTGCACTGCATCAATAGGTGTATAGCATCTAAATCAAGGGGAGTAATAGTACCACTGTATTCCGCTCTGGTTAGACCTCACCTGGAGTACTGTGTCCAGTTTTGGGCACCACAGTACAAGAAGGATACTGACAAGCTGGAACGTGTCCAGAGGAGGGCAACCAAAATGGTCAAAGGCCTGGAAACGATGCCTTATGAGGAACGGCTTAGGGAGCTGGGTATGTTTAGCCTGGAGAAGAGAAGGTTAAGGGGTGATATGATAACCATGTTCAAATATATAAAAGGATGTCATATAGAGGAGGGAGAAAGGTCGTTTTCTGCTGCAGGGCCGTCTTAAGCTCCCCTGGCGCCATGGAGCGACGGATCCCTCCGGCGCCCCCCGCCCCGTTTCCCTGGGCGGGCGGGTGCAGCGCGGCTGCCACAGGCGCTGCTGCGCGGCGGGCGGGCAGGCGCAGCGCGGTTGCCGTGGGCGCAGCTGCGCGGCGAACTGGCGGACCGGCCGCCGCAAGCTGCGCCCTCCTGGCGGGCCGGCGCCGTGGTGCCCTACGCCACCCAGCCCAGCCGTAGGGCCGGCCCTGTTCTGCTGCTCCAGAGAAGAGGGCATGGAGCAGTGGATTCAAACTACAAGAAAGGAGATCCCACCTAAACATTAGGAAGAACTTCCTGACAGTAAGAGCTGTTCGGCAGTGGAATTTGCTACCAAGAGTGTGGTGGAGTCTCTTCCTTTGGAGGTCTTTAAGCGGAGGCTTGACAGCCATCTGTCAGGAATGCTTTGATGGTGTTTCCTGCTTGGCAGGGGGTTGGACTGGGTGGCCCTTGTGGTCTCTTCCAACTCTATGATTCTATGATTCTAATTAGTGGAATGATATTAATGGTTATTTTAAGGTTAATAGTAATAGAAATTGATGATTGTATGTTTGAGATCTGTGACCTGTGTTCCATTCCTTTTGCTTTTCACCTAGTTTTGATGACATCTTGTGCCTTGCCGATTCTGCATCCCTTTCAGACATCACCCTTGATAGCAACCCGATAGCGCAAGAGGTGTTTTACAAGCATACTGTTCTCCACCATATGATGCAGCTCCGACAGCTGGATATGAAGAAGATCACAGTAAGAGAAACTCCGTGGGGAAAACTCTGTGATGGGTTAAACCTTGAAATAAGCAAGGAGTTTTATTTAACCAGACGATTCACAGTGCCAACAGGTTTTGTGTTTTTTATTATTTTTTAAAAAAACTTATTACAGTTACTAAGAATATTTTTACTATTTTAAACCACAGTGTCTAGGGCTTGCTGATCAGAAGGTCGGCAGTTCGAATCCCTGTGACGGGGTGAGCTCCCGTTGCTCGGTCCCAGCTCCTGCCCACCTAGCAGTTCGAAAGCACATCAAAGTGCAAGTAGATAAATAGGGACCGCTACAGCGGGAAGGTAAACGGTGTTTCCGTGTGCTGCTCTGGTTCGCCAGAAGCAGCTTTGTCATGCTGGCCACATGACCCAGAAGCTGTCTGCGGACAAACGCCGGCTCCCTTGGCCTATTGAGCGAGATGAGCGCCGCAACCCCAGAGTCGGACACGACTGGACCTGATGGTCAGGGGGCCCTTTACCTTTACCTTTTATATCCAAAATGCTTAGCAATCTCCTCTGATTTGTCTTAATGACAACCCCATAATGAGTGAGGTCTACACATATTGATTTTATATTTGGAATAAGGCATCGGAAGGACTGTCTGTGTCAGTATGAGCTTCCCATTCCATAAGATCATTTTTCTGAGGCTCTTCTCTGGCTGTTGGCTCTTTCAGAATTTAGGCAGGTAGAGCTGGAGCGGGCTCCCCCTCTCCCCCACTCCCAAATTATGGAACTAAAGGCACTGGGCCTTTAGTTAAGATGCATCTTCTCTTCACTGTTGTTAAGGTTGCATTTTATATTCTGCATTTTAGTTTTACTGGTATTTTTGTTGAAAGCCACTCTAAAGCAGAAAGCCAACATATAAATATTATAAATAAACACAATATGAAGTAGCAGTCCCAATTGCATGGTAAGCTGTTTTTGAAACCAGCCTTTGTGTACAGTAAACTCACAATTTATGCACATGTAACTTGTGGTCATTCAGCTTAACACATAAAAGGTAAAGGTAAAGGGACCCCTGACCATTATGTCCAGTCGTGACCGACTCTGGGGTTGCGCGCTCATCTCGCATTATTGGCCGAGGGAGCCGGCGTATAGCTTCCAGGTCATGTGGCCAGCATGACAAAGCCACTTCTGGCAAACCAGGGCAGCACATGGAAACACCGTTTACCTTCCCGCTGTAGCAGTTCCTATTTATCTACTGTACTTGCATTTTGACGTGCTTTTGAACTGCTAGGTTGGCAGGAGCTGGGACCGAGCAACGGGAGCTCACCCCGTCACAGGGATTCGAACCGCCGACCTTCTGATCAGCAAGCCCTAGAATCTGTGGTTTAGCCCACAGCACCACCTGGGTCCCCGACACATACTTAACACATACTGCATGGCAAAAAATATTAAAAAATTGAAAGGGGGGAAATGGCATGGGCAATCCCACCTGCCATTGAACCCAATCCTTGCATAAATTGTGAGCTTATTGTACTACATAAAGACACAAGAATACAAATAGCCCCCACAGAAAGAGACAAACAAATGAAAGAAAAACTACCTTCTATGTCAAGAATATAAATAATACCTGGAGGATGACCTCACCGTTAAAGAGATAGTCTGTTCTCCTGGATTGCAATTAATATAAGAACCTGTCACTTTTTATTTCACTTTGGGCTAGGCTACATCATTGGGTAAGTTTATCAGAGAAAGCTTCCTGTCATACCACCTTTGGAGGGGTAGATTGTTGCTCACTTTTCCAGAGAAAGACTATTTCCATTTGCTCAGCTGTAAGGAGATGGATCATTAGCCATTTATAGAGGATAGCTTTATTTACTTCCCAGAAGAGAGATAATGGGTCTAGTTCAACTTTATAGTGAAAGAAATGACTCTGAAACTCTACGTGGGGCTACTTTTGAAGGTGACCCGGAAACTACAACTAATCCAGAATGCGGCAGCTAGACTGGTGACTGGGAGTGGCTGCCTGGACCATATAACACTGGTCCTAAAGGATCTTTGCTGGCTCCCAATACATTTCTGAGCACAATTTGAAGAGTTGGTGCTGATATTTAAAGCCCTAAACGGTCTTGGTCCAGTATACCTGAAGCAGCATCTCCACCTCCATCGCTCAGCTTGGACATGGAGGTCCAGCTCCGAGGGCCTTTTGGTGGTTCCCTCACTATGTAGATAGTGGCCCCCTCCCAGTGGAATGTATCTGAAGGCAGCCATGTATAGGGAAGTTTTAAATGTTTAATGTTTTAGGATGTTTTTATATACTTTATTATGTTTTTATATACTATATACAACCCAGTCAGAAGGGCAGGGTATAAATATTATTATTATTAACCTTTTAATATTTGATTTAGTTGTGAGCATTGCTTTGTACTTGGAAGATATGTATTCTAAATTCTCTTAATTGAATTACACAGTCCACCCAGTAGGGATACTTTGGGTTTGTTTCTTTGTTTTTTGCTTAGCAGCTGGACACACTGCTCTGTGGAACTTGAAAGCTTGTTCATGACTTCAGTGTTTTTACAAAATCCAGTATGACTTCCCTGTTACTTTTAGATCCCTCCACCCCTGCAATGGACTGGCTCTTTGCAAAGTCTGAGTAGTATAGTCATGAGTCTTACAGTAAAGTGTTCTGTTTTATTTTAACCCAGGAAGAAGAAAGGCGCATGGCATCTGTTGCCTTACGAAAAGAGGAAGAGAAGAGGCGTGAAAGCCACAAGCAGACCTTACTGAAGGTACCAAGCGGTGGCCTTTGTAGGATGCAAATGGAAGAGACCCAGGCCCCTCCCTCCCTTCATTTATCCCACCCCCCTGAGAGCTGTGTCTCCTTGTTATGGCTGCTCCTTCCCTGCTGGAAACAAACCACATGGCATCCTCCATCGCAGGGGAAGAATGATCAGTGGTCAAGCATCTGCTCTTTTTGCGGAAGGTCCCAGGTTCAATCCACTGCATTTCTAGGTTGGGCTGGGAGAGAATCCTGGAGAGCTGCTGCCAGCACTGAGCTTGATGGACCAGTGATCTGACTCTGTATAAGGCAGCTTCCTATGTTCCTATAAAGCCGTGGCTCCCTATTGGTGGGTCGCATAACCCACCCAGGCACATACCCGTCAACTGCATGGGACATCCTGTTTTTGGGTGCCGTGCTCTTGTGCGGGTCATGTGACTCATGTGGGAGCACAGTCTGGCTTTGCTCTGGGACATGTTGGAGAGTATGGCGGAACCATTCACATATCAAAAACGACCACAGAGATAACAACATTTGAAAATGTAGGGGGGGCATGGCTTGGCTTTTGAAAAATGGGGTCTGCAGAACTTGGCCAACTGGGGACTCCTGCTAATAGAGTATTTGATCTAGTCTGTCCATGCTTCCTACTGTCTTACCCATAAGAACACAAGAGGTCCTCTGGAACAGGTCATGGCATTCTACTTCTCACAGGCTTATGGGGAGCCCACAAACTCCCAGCAACTGTCATTGAGGGTCTAGCAGCCTCTGATTGTAAGGTTAAAAGCCACCAATGGTTAAAAGCCACCGATGGAACAATCTACAGAATTGTCTTATATACCATTTTCTAGACATGTTAGCCAGTGGATATCGCTACATATTGTATTCCACATGTTTATTCTGCATTGTGTAAAGAAGAACTTCCTTTTGTCTATTCCAGGCATGTCAAACATGCGGCCCTCCAGATGTTTTGGACTACAATTCCCATCTTCCCCAACCACTGGTCCTGCTAGCTAGGGATCATGGGAGTTGTAGGCCAAAACATCTGGAGGGCCGCATGCTTGACATGCCTGGTCTATTCTGAATCTATGGGCTTCATCAAATGACTCTGAGGAGTTCTAGTCCCTTCCTCAGGAAGGAGAGGGAAAATCTTTCAACCTTTCCCACACACAAATATGATTTTATAAACCCCTGCCACATCCCTCCCTTAGTCTTCTTTTTTCTCCATGGAAAAACTGATAGCACTTTAGGATGGGAGTATAGCACTGTCGGTAGAGCACGAGACTCTTAATCTCAGGGTTGTGGGTTTGAGCCCCACATTGGGCAAAAGATTCCTGCATTGCAGGGAATTGGACTAGATGATCCTCGTGGTTCCTTCTAACTCTACAATTCTATGATTTCCTTGTTGAGAGCAAACAGATAGCCAACTGAAATCAACATAATTTGTCTGATTGCTATACAGTAATTCTGTTTCCTTGATCTTGGTTTCCAGAATGCCATTTTGTTTTACTTTAGCAAACTCTTTTCTCAAACTGTATATTTGTATCTCATTTCAGGAAAAGAAACGATTAACTATTAGCAATATTGCCCATCAGTGGGAGAGCCAGCAGAACCGCTCTGCCCACCTGCCTTCCAGCCAAGAAAACAACGAAGACAATGAATCTTCTCAGAACAGCAGGAGTACTCCATATGAATTTCCCGAGGAAACCAGGTATGGAGGCCTTGTTTTCCTGGCCAACAAGGGTTATGCAGCCTCTTAGAGCCGCCCAGGCAGGAAGTCCCCATGATCAGCTGGAAAGTTCCTCCTCCTCCTCTTCCTCTCTGTGTTTCCCAAGTTTCATTTCCTGGCATCCCAAACAGACAGCTTGCTTTTCATTCTCTTTACGGTCTGATTTTCCCCTGGTCTCACTCATAGCTTCTGAATTGCTCTCTTCCCTGCTATTATATTCACTTTCTGAAAAGAAACGAAATCAACAAATAAAAACCCTTCACTTTAATTCTCTTGCTTCTGCTCCCCCACTGCCTCCTCCCCTTTTTCCGGCTCTAGCAGCCAAAATCAAACAGTCAGCTGGACTTTGATGGCTTCTTGGGGAATAATCCAGAAAATCCACAATAAAGTGGGAAAGGCTCCAGCCCAACAGCAGCCTCATTCATGAGGCATGGGATCTTGTACTGGGGAGAGGGGACAACAAACAACCCAAAATTGAAGGTGAAACCCTGGGGCATCTTGCTTAGAGTTTAATCCTGCGCACCTCTTCTGCAGATTGCCATGTGGAGATGGAGCAGAGAGGGAACCTCTCATCTAGAACCACATGCTTCCCTCCCCATGTTACCATGGGAGATGGTTTTTCTCCATTACTGAAGTGGGATGTGATTCTGCCATTGGCCACTAGAGGCCCTCAGAGAACCACATGTGGAACCATGGTTTCTGGAGGAAGTTTGGTAATCTCTCTCAAAATATTATTACATGCCCGATTACTCCCTCTAAATTTTGTCATTCAACATATTAATTATGGAATGTGGGATAAAAGTACTGCCTAAAGCATTATGCAACTGGATGGTCAAACTCCTCTTAAAATGAATGGAGGAGATTTGTTAGCTGTGGGGAGGGTGGGAGGGAGCACTAGTTTTGTCAAAGACTTTGCCACCCAGCATTTGAGACTGAAAAAACTTTAAAGAAAGTTTCCATTACACTGATGTATATTACAGAGTGGTGTTCTCTGTGTGTAATTTGGGCTGTTTCATCAGTTTGAAACTTCTTTCAAAGGTTTAGGCAACGTTAATGTGTGTCTTTCTGCATTCTCCCGTATTAGTGATTCTTTGGAATTGGAGTTTAGGCTTTTTGTGACTCTTTGATTCAGCTTGTTTTGGATAGCCCCATCTTCCTGTTGTTTATAAAGGTAGTGGCGGAATTTAAATGATCAGATGTCCACAAAAAGTAGGAGGAGAAGTATACACATTTGGTCTTTTGCTAAAGTAAACCAGAGAATTCTCTATAAGTGTTCAGAGTACCAGGAATTTTAAGGCAACATGAAAGTATTTTTCATTTGCCGTTCTATTTTAAAAATGCCATGCATTTTAAAATTCCATTTGCAATAGGAATTAAAGGGTTAAGCTATTGTAATGTATCAAGAATTTTCTTCTTCTTTATTTAGGGAAATTATATAATAAAATTCCTTCTGTAGCACCTTAAAGACCAACGAAAGCTCATACCAAAATAAAAACTTAGTTGGTCTTTAAGGTGCTACGGAAGGAATTTTTTAATTTTGTTTCGACTCAGACCAACACGGCTACCTAGCTGTAATTAGGGAAATTATATTCTGTCTTCTGGTGTGAAGTTCTCAAGGCGGCTCACTTTCTCTCCCTCCTTCTCTACCGGTATAAACTACACTAAAATAAACATACACCACCCCAAAAGAAATCTGCAGTAAAATCCTACACACCTGCAGTCTCTCCCCAAATTCATCCACACAATTCAAAAGCACAGCCTGCTATAAGCAGTGATGTGTGTTTTCCAGAAAATGTTGAACTGGACAGTTTCTCTGTGCAAATTAGGTTAATTCACTTCAGAAAAGTTAGCTTGCATCAGAAAATGTTTAGTTTGCATGCCATAGAGCAGGGGTCAGCAAACTACGGCCCGGGGGCCGGATGCAGCCCACCAGGCTCATAAATCTGGCCCACAGACCCTGCCGCCTGCTCGGTCAGTCCCCGCCTTAAGCTAAACCGGTGCGGCATGGTGTTTCCTTGAAAAGAAGCTGTGGACGCCTCGCTGCGCGGGGACTGACTTCCATGACACTGCCATGGCTTCGATTGGCTGCAGGAAGCTCCTACAGCCAATCTGCAGCCGCAGACACCTCTGGGCAGGCGGCGACGCTGGTGCGGCTTCGTATTGGTTGCAGGAAGTTCCTGGAGCCAATACGAAGACTCTCCACTGGCACTCTGAGGTAAACCCGGCGCGGCCATGGACGGAGAAGCCGGCAGGTCTGGGTTGCGCCATGGGCATCGTGACGGGTGTGTTGTGGGGCTTCAGCTGGAGCTTGGTGCCCGGTCGGCACTGCTGGCGCTCAGTGGCTGCACTGGAGCATCTGGAGGGTGAGATGCGCACCACCTGCCTGGCGCTCTGCGTGCGCAACATAGCCACAGACCTGGCCTCGGATGACGGGCCGCAGCCGGGGGGGCATCCCGCCTGGGAGCTCCGTGCTGCTGCCAGGGCTGATGGAGTGGCTGCTGCTCGTCAACAGCGCCGATGAGTGGGCGCCGCCGATACACGCTCCTGAGCACGTGCAGAGTGCGTTCCTCCTCCAGGGCCGGAGGTAGCTGTGGGACCGGCTTGTAGGGTATTTATAATTTATATTTTTCAAAATATAAGGTCTGAGGGATTGTGGACCGGCCCCCTGATGATAAAGTTTGCTGACCCCTGGCATAGAGCATATTATTTGTATTTATTAGAGTCCTAGAATTGTATAGTTGGAGGGTATACCCAAAGGACATCTAGTCCAACCCCCTGCAATGCAGGAATCTCAACTAAAGCTTAAAAACCTCCAAGGAACGAGAGTCCACCACCTCCCAAGGGAGACAGTTCCACTGTCAAACAGCTCTTACTGTCAGTAAGTTCTTCCTGATGTTTATTCACAATCTCCTTTCTTATAACTTGAAGCCGCTGGTTTGGGTCCTACCCTCCAGAGCAGGAGAAAACAAGCTTGCTCCATCTTCTGTGTGCCAGATCTTTAGATACGGTAATAAAATTAAAAAAATTGAAACTGCCAATATTTATTTACAATTGACAGTCATTCATTGTTAATAATTAGCATGTGAAAAGCAATTTTTCTTTGAAGAATGAAGCAATTTTCCATCACACATCATTGGCTGTAAGTAAAGAGCTAGTGAGAGAGTTTTGAGGCGATTACATGGATCCAGGTAGCTCAAGTTACTAGTGTGACCACAGAGGCTTGCTATTTATTCAGTAATTGAGTTCAGTTTACATCCTCCATCTCCTGGTGCAACTGATCATAGAATTAGGTAGGTAGCCGTGATGGTCTGATGCAGTTGAAATATATATATATATAAAATTAAAAATGGTCCAGTAGCACCTTAGATACCAACTAAGTTTGTTCTTGGTATAAGCTATCGTGTGCATGCACACTTCTTCAGGTAAGTCTCTAAGGTGCGACTGGACATTTTTTATATTTTTTTTTATATTTTGATCATATAATTGTTTAGCTTGAAGGGACCATGAGGGTCACCTAGTTCAGCCCCCTGCAGTGCAGGAATCTTTTTGCCCAATCTGGGTCTTGAACCCACAACCCTGAGATTAAGAGTCTCATGCTCTGCTGACTGAGCTATCTGATTTGGGCAATCTTCTTTATTCTTCAGGTTATCTCTTGTGGTGTTTTCATGTATTGTGCAATCTACTCCTTTTATTCTATGAATGTGTGTTATGGACAGTTGGTCATTCCATTTGAAAGTTTCATTTTTAAAGTGACACTATTTGCCAATATGTTTGTAGGCCATTGATCGTCATCTCTTTGCATCCGGTTTGTACCCCATCACATCTCCATTTTTAAAAAAATATGAATTAAAGAGAAAAACAAAACGAGAGATGGACAAAGGTAGAACATACACAGTAAAACATTTACTTTAGAAAAACAATAAATTTACAGTGTGTTTCATCACTTTAATGGACCCAGGTGGCGCTGTGGGTTAAACCACTGAGCCTAGGGCTTGCTGATCAGAAGGTCGGTGGTTTGAATTCCCGCGATGGGGTGAGCTCCCGTTGCTTGGTCCCAGCTCCTGCCAACCTAGCAGTTCGAAAGCATGTCAAAAATGCAAGTAGATAAATAGGAACCGCTACAGCGGGAAGGTAAACGGCGTTTCCATGTGCTGCTCTGGTTCGCCAGAAGTGGCTTTGTCATGCTGGCCACATGACCTGGAAGCTGTACGCCGGCTCTCTTGGCCAATAATGCGAGATGAGCACGCAACCCCAGAGTCGGTCACGACTGGACTTAATGGTCAGGGGTCCCTTTACCTTTCCCTCATCACTTTATTCTGTCTTGGTCAGACCACACCTTGAATACTGGTGCACCAGTTCTGGGCATGACAGTTTAAGAAGGATGTTGACGAGCTGGAACATGTGCAGAGGAGGGAGACAAAGATGATCAAGGGTCTGGAAACCAAGCCTTAGGAGGAGGGCTTGAAGGAGCTGGGTATGTTTAGCCTTGAAAAGAGAGGACTGAGAGGAGATAGGATAGCCATCTTCAAATATCTCAAGGGCTGTCACATGGAAGAGGGAAGAAGCTTGTTTTCTCCTGCTCTGGAGGGTAGGACTCCAATCGATGGATTCTTACTAAAAATCTCCTTCCTTGGAGATTTTTAAGCAGAGGTTGGATGGCTATCTGTCCTGGATGCTTTAGCTGAGATTCCTGCATTGCAGGGGGTAGGACTAGATGTCCCTTGGGGATCCCTTCCAGCTCTACAGTTCTTTGATTCTGTACTTTTGTAGATGGTAGGATTCCATCTTCAGAAATACCAGTGAAGGTCTGTTGAAAGTGCTCCCTTGATCCATCCAGCAGCCACCTGGATGTTGCTGCAGTCCAGCTCCCTTCATCCCTGGCCATTGGCGTTGCTGCCTATGGTGATGGGGGTTGTGAGCCCACCAACATCTGGAGGGAAGCTGCAAGAGAG
The DNA here is from genome assembly GCF_963506605.1 of Zootoca vivipara. Classification (NCBI taxonomy): domain Eukaryota; kingdom Metazoa; phylum Chordata; class Lepidosauria; order Squamata; family Lacertidae; genus Zootoca; species Zootoca vivipara. The sequence goes on along the minus strand of NC_083289.1, from coordinate 2,792,250 downwards.
TGTAAGTGTGCTGTATTTTAAATTTGTGCAGTGATTTTAGTATTTGGCTTTAAAAAGTATTCATAGTTAAAGGAGTATATGATCCCTCATATGGTCCCCCAGTCTTCCAAAATACTGTTTTTTCATTGGTATTTAAATCCTGATTTTTCCCCCTCTCTCCCTTCCCCATTGGCAGCATGTTTTCAAAATATACAGTGAGTTTAATAAGATCAAACAAGCAAACGGATAATGCAAAATCAGCTGAATGAAGCTGTTAATTCTTTGTGCATGAATAGACTTCATAAACACAGGCTCCTCTGAACAGCTTTTCACAAATTGAACCGTCTGCTTCCCTGGTTGACGCCTGCACCTGTGTTATTTTAACAGAAACTGTTCTTTAACTGTTACTTTGTTGATGATTCATAAGATAATTTCTGGAATTATTTTGGGTTTTCCTCCTCATATAGCTTTGAGTTTGCCTGCCAAAGCTAATAATTGTAATTTATTTAAGCTTTTTTTAAAAGAAAAAAAAGAGACAAAAAATCTTTGAACTAATGGCACCAGTGCTTCTTTTAGGATTCTTAAATGGAAACTTTTTGATACTGGAATTCTTGTTGACATAAAGTTGAGGCAGAAATGTCTGAACTCCTTTCTGTAAGTTCATACATGGGAATGGCAAGTTCCTCCTTGTGGGACAGCACAAATGTAATGCTCGCTCTGTCTTAGTCCTGGTTGAGAAACAGGGGACCCGTCTTGATGATGTGCCCTGCCTTACTGCAGAACATGAGAGAAGCAGGGTGGGGTAGTGGTGAGAGTGTCGGACTGGGACCTTGGAGACGGGGGTTCAAATCCCCACTTGGCCATGCAGCCCATTGGGTCACCTTGGGCCAGTCCCTGCCTCTCAGTCTAACCCTACTATAGGGTTGTTGTGGGGATTAAACAAGGAGGGGGAGAACCACGTACACCGCCTTGAGCTCATAGGCGGAAAAGGTGGGATAGAAATGCAAATATATAAAAAAGAACATAAGAAGCGTCCACAGAATCAGACCACAAATGCATCTTTTCCAGCAGCCTACTTTACACAGCCCACAGCTTTATGTTGCCAGGAAATCTGCAAGCAGGTATTCAATGGCATCCTGCCTCTGAAAGATGGCAAAATGCCATTTTGCTATGGCATTATGAGAGTTGATGTTCTACTTTTTGGTTGTTTTTGTATCTGTCTGGAATAGCTTTATTCATCGTCCCCATTATGTCCTGCCTTGGCATCTGTGTGGATGAAGGGTGCTCTAGAAATGTTTTAAATGAATATCTTAAAGAAAAGCACTTTGTGCATTCAGATAAATTCAAGCCCCCTTTCCCCAGGCTCAGCTGCAAGAGTGGAAGTGAGCTGGTCCAAGTGGGGAAGCCTCTGGCAGCGGAATTCAGGGAGGAAAGGCAGGGGGGGGGGAAGTGACTGAGCCCCACGTTATACCAGAGCAGGGCAGAAATGTGAATAAATCCCAGCATGCCTTGCTTTTACTCCCCCTCCCATATGCATATTTAATTCAAAGCATTCAAAAACAAGTTAAGTTTCGTTAGACTTTGCAACAAAGTGGAACAAATTACCCTGAATATATTTTGTCGTGGCCTTTTTTTCAGTATCTGTCATCTGTATGAAGTTTTATTTTGTAAAAACATTGCATCCTACAGTAGCATCTATTAATGTTAATAACCCCTTTCCTTGCCCCAGGAACTCTGCATTAGTGTAGTATTAAGAGATTTCCCCCCTCCGTCCAGTTAAAGCAAAGTTCTTTGTGTAATGTTTTCTTTTACTTACTTTCGGACGGGCTGTGAAGCTGGTTTATACTTAGTAATTTCCTGATTGTGAACACTGTGGTTCTTTAGCCAAGCTGTCTATAATAAAATGGTAACATGTAAAATAAGTTTCCACGTTCTTTCTGGAAGCTGTAATTTACTTTTATAGGAGAAGATGTTGGAAGAATAATAATAATAATAATAAAAATAATTTATTATTTATACCCCGCCCATATGGCTGGGCTTCCCCTGCCACTCTGGGCGGCTTCCAACAAACATTAAAGTACATCAAATATCACAGTTTAAAAACTTCCCTAAACAAGGCTGCCTTTAGGTATTTTCTAAATGTCAGGTAGTTGTTTATCTCTCTCTGATGGGAGGGTGTTCCACAGGGCGGGTGCCACTACCGAGAAGGCCCTCTGCCTGGTTCCCTGTAACCTCACTTCTCGCAGTGAGGGAACCGCCAGAAGGCCCTCAGCGCTGGACCTCAGTGTCCGGGCAGAACGATGGGGGTGGAGACGCTCCTTCAGGTATACTGGACCGAGGCCGTATGGGCTTTAAAGGTCAGCACCAACACTTTGAATTGTGCTCGGAAATGTACTGGAAACGTACTGGGAGCCAATGTAGGTCTTTCAAGTTATGTGGTCTCGGCAGCCGCTCCCAGTCACCAGTCTAGCTGCCGCATTCTGGATTAGTTGTAGTTGCCGGGTCACCTTCAAAGGTAGCCCCACGTAGAGCGCATTGCAGTAATCCAAGCGAGAGATAACCAGAGCATGCACCACTCTGGCGAGGCAGTCCGCATGCAGGTAGGGTCTCAGCCTGCGTACCAGATGGAGCTGGTAGACAGCTGCCCTTGACACAGAATTGACCTGCGCCTCCATGGACAGCTGTGAGTCCAAAATGACTCCCAGGCTGCGCACCTGGTCTTTCAGGGGCACAGTTACCCCATTCAGGACCAGGGAGTCCTCCACACCTGCCCGCCTCCTGCCCCCCACAAACAGTACTTCTGTCTTCTCAGGAGTCAATCTCAATCTGTTAGCCGCCAACCATCACTCTTGCCTTTCCCCCTCTCAAAATAAAGTGGCAAAAATACTAATTTTATTACAAAATAACTGTTTGCTGGGCTACAGTCTTGCAGAGTTTAAAAGGATCCTGGGCATTTTCCAGACAGTGAGTTTTTAAATTTCTCCCTCTCTTTGGTAAGTGGGCCTGCAGTTCATGGCACCATTTACACTGAAGGAAGACTATTACGCCTGTGTTGGAGTAACCAACTTTGGGATGGCTTTCAGGGCTTGTCTCCCCTCCACAACTTGAGGCTTTTTTCAGGGCATTGTCTCACATTTCAATAATTTCAATAAATCAGAATTATGTAGGTAATAAAATAACAGATCACCCCCTTTTTATTAAACTGCTGAGCACATACAGTTAGAAGCTGTTGCTTTAAGTAAGTGCCAGGATTTGAGCCTGTTGTGGCCCCTAGAAACCAGGACCAAGGGAAGATAAGCAGAGATTCTCACCTTGTGGTGGCCAAAGGAGGGAGCTACAGGAGACCTACAACATTCTCACTCTCTGCTGGGCCATAGCTGCCAAGTTCTCCCTTTTTATAAGGGAAATTCCCTTATGCTGAATAGGCTTCCTCGCGAGAAAAGGGAAAACTTGGCAGCTATGAGCTGGGCCCAAGAGAGAGTTTCAGTACCCATATACTTTCCAAAGAACAAAGATAATCCACTGAGTCTTGGCAAGGGAACGAACAATTAGAACCCACGATACAGCAGGCATGTGTCTAATCTCATATTTATTCAGAAAAAGACAGATTTTTTAGTAGCTTTAGTGTAATGGATGCATGGGAGGGTCTGTAGTTCTTAGGAAGACACTGAGAAGGTCCCAGCTGTTGACATGAATCATGCGTGGATTAGGAAAGACCATGAGACACTTTCCTCCAATATGCTAAGTAGCACAGCAAACTAAAACATAAAATAAAATTTCAGTCACTCCCCCACCATAACTTTACACTTACGATGGCAAGCCTTTGCCAATGTGGTATCCTCCATGCTGGTTGGGGCTGATGGGAACCATAGTCTAAAACATCTGGAGGGCACCCTGTTGGCAAAGACTGTGTCATGGTATAATAGGTCAAGTTCAGAGAGGCAATGTTTGATTTTTTTAATTTAAAAAAGTCAACACAACCAAACTTATTTCCAATGTCATTGTTCTACTGTTCTCTGGAATTACGGTACTTTTAAAAAAAGCTCTGTATGTGATAAATTTGATGAACTGAGCCAGTACAGCACAGCACAAGGAAAGTAAACTTAATGCACAATGAACATTCTCTGAGTGGTGCCTAGATTCCTTTAGATTTCTAGAAATATGCCCAATTGATGTTGATGCCAATATTTTTTTAAAAACATGTTGGCGCAAAGTTTGGGTTTTTCCAGTAAGTGCTGAGACAAATTGTACATTACAATATCCCCAAATATCTGACAGGGAAAATTAGATTAAAATGTTTTATGTTAAATAAACAAGAACTTCAGAACTGGGTAGGGAGCAAGCTTAATAAGACTATTCCTAATACAGCATCTGTGAAGCATATTACTGTTGGAAGTATTTCATATATATTCTCTCAATAGCCATGTAAAATATATTAGGATTATACCTCCAAAGAGGTGCCTACAACAAAGTGTTGAAGTGCATCCCCAGCTATTAACAGAAGGGTTCCATCCACTTGGATTTCCGTTCACAGGAGTGGTGGTGAGGAAGAACAGTGACTCCCCCTTTCTTTCCCATATTCCTGAAACCATCTCCTACTGGGTTTGGGGCTGGATGCCAATCCTTTTTTATTTATTTAAATTTTATAAAGATTTTTCAACAAGTTTTAACATATTCAAAAATTCAAATTGCTTTTTACAATTTCAATTCACACACCCCCTCCGCAACTTCCCCCAACTAACTTCCCTTTCTGGTTTATAACATTTGTTTGTTCTGCTTATAATTTTATATACCTTATATACTAAAATTAAAATTGTATTCTTAATCTATTCTTAACATTTTTACCGAATATTTGTGTTTTCTATTTACATTTGTCCATTGTAAGCATATTATATGAATGAAAGGCACAAATACAGGATGGGTGACACCTGGCTTGAGAGCAGTACATGTGAAAAGGATCTAGGAGTCTTGGTAGACCACAAACTTAACATGAGTCAACAGTGTGATGCAGCAGCTAAAAAAGCCAATGCAATTCTGGGCTGCATCAATAGGAGTATAGCATCTAGATCAAGGGAAGTAATAGTACCACTGTATTCTGCTCTGGTCAGACCTCACCTAGAGTACTGTGTCCAGTTCTGGGCACCACAGTTCAAGAAGGATACTGACAAGCTGGAACGTGTCCAGAAGAGGGCAACCAAAATGGTCAAAGGCCTGGAAACTATGCCTTATGAGGAACGGCTTAGGGAGCTGGGTATGTTTAGCCTGGAGAAGAGAAGGTTAAGGGGTGATATGATAGCCATGTTCAAATATATGAAAGGATGTCATATGGAGGAGGGAGAAAGATTGTTTTCTGCTGCTCCAGAGAAGCGGACACAGAGCAATGGATTCAAACTTCAAGAAAGAAGATTCCACCTAAACATTAGGAAGAACTTCCTGACAGTAAGAGCTGTTTGGCAGTGGAATTTGCTACCAAGGAGTGTGGTGGAGTCTCCTTCTTTGGAGGTCTTTAAGCAGAGGCTTGACAGCCATATGTCAAGAATGCTTTGATGGTGTTTCCTGCTTGGCAGGGGGTTGGACTGGATGGCCCTTGTGGTCTCTTCCAACTCTATGATTCTATGATTCTATACAAATCCTGCAAGTGAGTTCATTTCAATGCATTGTTTCTGTATATACATCATTGTTGTTTAGTCGTTTAGTCGTGTCCGACTCTTCGTAATGCTTCCCGCAGTTTGATCAAACTCATGTTCGTAGCTTCGAGAATCACTGTCCAACCATCTTGTCCTCTGTCGTCCCCTTCTCCTGGTGCCCTCCATCTTTCCCAGCATCAGGGTCTTTTCCAGGGAGGCTTCTCGTCTCATGAGGTGGCCAAAATATTGGAGCCTCAGCTTCAGGATCTGTCCTTCCAGTGAGTACTCAGGGCTGATTTCCTTCAGAATGGATAGGTCTGATCTTCTTGCAGTCCATGGGACTCTTCAGTACCATAATTCAAAAGCATCAATTCTTCAGCGATCAGCCTTCTTTATGGTAACTAGCACTAATTCAATGCACAAAGAAGACATTTCTGCTTTTGATATCTGTGGACCAAAGGATATGTGATGCTGAGTGGTATCAGGATTTTTTTTAAAAAAAATTGATGGCAGGTGTGTTTGTGTGTGTGTGTGTGTGGGGGGGTACTCCATCAGGTCCACAGAATATCAAGAGGGGAGGCTTAAGTCTTTCCTCCCCTTCCATGAACCCTCCCACCCCCCATATTCAGCCATTTTGCCTCCATATTTGTTCTTTTAATTGACATTGCCTCTGTAGGGGCCACCCACCAGGGTGTTTCTTTTGCTTTAATAGATCTTTGTATCTTTCTCATACTTTTATCCGTGCTTTCCTAATTATATGATTATGAAATCCTTCATGTATCTTCCCTTTGTTATACCATAAATATGCATACCAACCAAATCTGTTATCATGTCCTTCCAGATGTAATAGATCATTATTTTTTAATTTGACCCAATCCCAGATCCAAGTAATGCAGTTTGCCTCATAATACAATTTTAAGTCTGGAAGATCCTTCACATCTGCTAATATTTTATGTTTTATTCTCAGCTTCTTCCCTTTCCAGATAAATTTAGATATATCTTTTTGCCACTTCTTGAGGGAAACCGTATCACTTATTGTTTGGAATAAAAACAACATTTTTGGCAAAACATTCATCTTGATTGCTGCAATTCTTCCTATTAAGGAGAGATTCATTCTTCCCCATATTTCTAGATTCCTTTTCTGTCATTCTAGCATTTTTCATAATTGTCTTTATAAATATTAATATTTCTAGTTGTGAGACAAATTCCTAGATATTTAACTTTTTTGTGGATTTCTATTTCTGTAATTTGTGATCATTCTTTTTTATCCACTTCTTTTAGATTTTTAACTAATAATTTGGTCTTACTTTTATTTAAGTTAAACCCTGCAACTTGCCCAAACTCCTGAATTTCTTCTATTACTTTTGGGAGAGAATCTTTAGGATCTTCTACTGTAATTACCAGATCATCTGCATAGGCTTTCAGTTTATATGATTTCCCCCCTATTTTAATTCCTCTAATATTTTCATCTGCCCTAATATTTCTCACCAGGTTTTCTAATGAGAGCCAGTGTGGTCTAGTGGTTAAGAGCGGTAGACTCGTAATCTGGGGAACCGGGTTCGCGTCTCCGCTCCTCCACGTGCAGCTGCTGGGTGACCTTGGGCTAGTCACACTTCGCTGAAGTCTCTCAGCCCCACCCACCTCACAGGGTGTCTGTTGTGGGGGAGGAGGGGAAAGGAGATTGTTAGCAGCTTTGAGACTCCTTCGGGTAGTGATAAAGCGGGATATCAAATCCAAACTCTTCTTCTTCTTCTTCTCCTCTAATACTAATATATATAATAAAGGTGATAACGGACATCCTTGTCTTGTTCCTTTTTGTATACTAGATTTCTCTGTTACCACCTGATTAACAATTGATTGTGCTTTTTGGTTTGAATATATGGATTGAATTCCTTTCCCAAATTTATCTCCAAAATTCATTTCTTGCAAAAAAATAATAATCCATAAATTCCCAAGAGACATTGTCAAAGGCTTTTTCCGCGTCTATAAACATAAATGCTGCTTGCTTTTCATTTCACACTTCCAGGTATTCTATAATGTCAATAATATTATATTCTATTATTATTATTAATAATAATAATTATTCTGCTTGGAAGGAATCCCGCCTGATGTATGTAATCTTCCAATACTGATTTCATTCTGTTGGCCGTTATGTTAGCAAGTAATTTATAATCATTATTTAATAATAAAATTGGTCTATAGTTATTAACTACTAGGTAACACATCAGCCTCTTGTTTGGGAATTAAAGTTACAGATGCCTCTTTCCATGTCTCTGGGACTTTCCCTGAAATTAAAATTTCATTCATTATCTCCTGTAATGGTCTCACCAATTGGTCATTTAATTTTTTATAAGATTTTACTGATAATCCATGTGGTCCTGGCGATTTCCCTTTTTTGCCATATTAATTGCATCTAATATTTCCTGTATTGTTATATGGGCATTTAAAATTGCTGATTTCTCTTCTGTTATCCTTGGCAGATTACTAGCCTTCAAATATTGGTCTATCTCTTTGCTTTTTTCTCTTCCTTTCCTATATAATTCTTTGAAATATTTAACAAAAACCTTCCTAATTTCTTTTGGGTTGTCTATGATTTTTCCGTTTAGTTTAATTTTATTTATGATATTATTTGCTCACTTTTATTTAATTGCCATGCTAATTATTTCCCTGGTTTGTTTGCATATTCAAAATGCTTTTGTTTCATTCTTTTTATTTTTCACTCTATTGATAATCATTGAATATTGTGTTTGTAATAATTTTATTGCTTGCTTATGGACTCTTTATTAGGTTTGTCTATTAGCTCTTTTTCATTTTTCATTAATGCCTCTAATATCTCCCTTTTCTTTTTCTCTCTGTTTCCTTCTATATGTATTTTGCTGAATGAATAAACACCTCATGACTGCTTTACTGGCATCAAATACTACCTGTGTTTTGGTGCCTTTATTAAGATTTAATTGAAAATAATATTCTAAAAATTTTTGTGCTTTTTTCTAAAACATTTTTGATCCTCTAGTCTAGCAAATCTTCATTTAGTCTCCATCTGAAGGTGGATTGATTTTCATTTTGCATTTCTAAAAATATAGGGTTATGGTCTGATATTGTTCTTGGCATTATCTGTATTTTCCTTACCTTCAATTCTAATTCTTTAGACATCCATATCACATCAATTCTTGTGCTGCTTCTGTGTACATTGGAATCCACTTTTTATTTATTTATCTGCTTTTATGAATTCCATACCTAACATTTTGTTACTAAGGACTCTGATGTTTTTTCTCTATATGTGTTTCTTGGAGACAAACTATATCTAAATTTTGCTTGAGAATTATATGGTGTATTTTGTTCCTTTTTGTTTTATTATTTAAGCCATTTACATTCCAACTTAATATCTTTAAATTTGCCATTTTGTTTTCTTATTTGTTTTAACCTAAAAGTTTGTTTAAGCTTCACATTTTTCTTGATTGTTTAAATTATCTATATCGCCACCTATTGCATTGCCTGCCTCTCCTTCTATTCCCATTGGTGATTTATCTCCCTGTCCTGCTGAGCCCAAAGGGGCTGGTACTGAATATGGGTTGTCAAATTCAAAATCTTTGCCATATTTGCACCAGAATTCTTGTGCTTGATCTTCATTTGCCAATCTATGTTTTTTGCCTTTAAATTTGAAGGAAAGTCCTTCCGGAAAGTCCTATCTGAATCTTATGTTGGCTTTTTTCAAACCATTCGTTATAAAATGGAATCTCTGGCGTTGTTGTCATAATTGGGGTGTGTGTGTTCCTTATACATGGTCACCTGAGTACTGTCAACCTGGAGACAGCTTTCATAGCTTTTTTGAAGGATAGCACCTTTGATTTTCTTAGAAGTAAATGTTACCTCTTGGATCAAATTTGGTAACAACTTTCTATTGATTCCACCAAAGATTCCTGGCTCTCCCCCATCCAATCAGTGTCTTGGCTATATATGTTGTCAAATCCCGTTCTCCCTAATTCTATGGCAAATCTCTTATTCTAAGGACATTGGATTTTTGTCTCGTGTCAAGCAGAGCAGGTTGTAATTCAAATTGATCCTGCCTACCCAATAAGCCTCATGTCTGCCTTGATAACATCCTGTTCTTCCTGTAAATCCTGTAAAAAAGTGGGGGGGGGGCTGGATGCCAATCCTGAACCTGAGCATTGCTAAATTTTGTATGAGAAGAGGTTTCTGGAGAACAGGAAAGAGAAATAGTGCCATTTCCCCTTTCTTCCCTCCTGAAACCGACCTGTGATCGAGAGGGGAGTTTTCTAATCTCATGCCATGCATTATCCTGACCTCCCCCCACCATAAGATGAGCCAGTTCAATTCCCTTCTTATGCTCTTCCCTAATGCTCTGTGGCTCTTGAAGACCCCTATTCAGTCCTTGTTGGGCTTGAGTTCCATGACCACTCTTTTAAATTGTTAAGAGATAAGGGGGCAGCAGGGGGTGCTGGAGGTGTAAATGACAAGCTGGTATCACAGCATCAAGTTCATCTATTTTGTTGTAGAAGTGTTACTGAGCCACATGCTAGTTGCCAATCAGTAGGGCTTGTCTTTAAAAGACTGTTCTATTTCTCCTTGCAGGTCTCTTGATTCACTTTTGAACAAAGGCACACAAGGGCTGTCTGTCCTGGATTCACACTTGGTAGAGATAGAAGGTGACACCGTGTACCTATATGGCTCTGGAGCTCTGGAATCCCTTGATCGAAATTGGAGTGTTCAGACGGCTGGGAGCATCACCACAATCTCCTTTAATTTCATAGACTTTGATGAAATTGTTCCAGTGTTGCCAAAACTGAGGATCAGATTTCCCAATTCTCTAGTAAGAAGTTTTGTTCTTGATCTTTCAGCAATCTGGGACAAGAGGCAGGATGCCCAAATGTCTAATTTGGTTCAAGAAAGAACATACAAGGGGCCCTTCTGGATCAGGCCAAGACTCCATTTAGTTCAGCCTTCTGTTTCCCGCAGTGGACATCAATATGCCTCTGGAAAAGCCCACAAGCAGAACATGAGGGCAATAACACTCTCTCTTCAATACTCCCCAGTATCTGATATTTAGTAGCACACTGCCTCTAATTGTGGAATGTTTAGTAGTTTGTTTAGTAGTTTGACCATTTGACTCAGACTGAGGAGACCCATGGCCATGAGGCTCACTTGGTGGCTTTGGCCAGCCACATTCTCTCAGCCTGACAGGCTTGTTAGGGAGGGAGCACCCTGTACACTACTTAGAGCTCCTTGGAGGTGAGATAAAGAGATAAATTCTGTTTAGCCATCATGGCTAACAGTGAAGGTTCCATGAAGTAGTATAATTATACTACTTCTCCATGAAGTAGTATAATTCCCCTTTAAAACTTTCAGATTTATGACCGGTGCCACATCTTGTGGCAAGACAAGAAGTACTTTTCTTTTGCTTGTCCTGAACCCACAGCCAACCAGTTTTACCTTCTACCTTTTGTGGATGTCATTTGATGTAGCTTGTCTGTCTCTCTTATTTGTATGGCATACCACATGCAGCAGATAATTTATCATACAGCCCTTGACTTTCACCCGTGGATGGCAGACATTCACGTTGTAGAGGAAATGTGTGGCCTCCTGAGACATTATGTGGCAAGTAGTGCTCAAGATTGAGCAAACTTGTAAAAGCAGAATTTGGCACATGCTGCTGACTGCTATGATGGAATGACAGAGGTTTGCTCTTCTCAGCCATAGAAAATAATTAGGTGAAGAGCAGATTGCATCACAGCATAGATAAATTGGCACCCAGACCACACACCCACACAGCCTCAAGCACATAGTCATGCCATCTAGTCTGTACCACCACTGCTGCTTTTGCTTGCCTGGAAGAGAGAGACAAAGTGAGTAGAGGAAGCTCTACCTCCTTGCTCATATTTGTACATGTGTGCTTGGAGAGAGCAGGTGAACAGCAAAGAAGAGGAGGGGCTCCAGGGGTGAGCAGTAATAATAATAATAATAATAATAATAATAATAATAATAATAATATATTTGTTCCCCAGCCACTCTGGGCAGCTCCTAACAGAATAATCTATATATATATAAATGTAAAAATCATGAAAGTGCGGGCTCCACTTTTCTCCGTAACCGCTTGACCGATCGTCCTGAAATTTTGACACAACAATCCAGGCCACTCCCCGAGTGTTGTTAGAAAAAACCCCACACACATCTCACACCTCCGCAGGTAAAAACCTGTTTTTCAACAAAGTAAAACAGCGCCCTCAAGTGGATTTCCTCCCACAGTACACCCCCTCCCTTCCTGTAAAATCTACACCACACCCACAAACCAAATAATGACATCATCAACCAAGCAACTGAAACCACCAAGGCAGCCATTATCAGACCCCTAGGCCCCTGCCAGGCTGATAGGCCCCCACTAGGCCTGGGGGGGGGGAGAGGGCGAGCACCCGGATCGTAGGTTGCCATTTGGATCGCAGGTTGCCATTTCCTGGGTTTTTTATGGAACCGAACAACTCGGGTGCTTCGGAACTCGCCTTCTGTTGCTACGGGGCTGTGGGTCTTCGCTATTAGACCCCCCCCCCGGTCGGGATTATTAAAGTTCTCTAGGTTCTCTGGGTCACCTACTCCAAAATTAGAAAATCCAAATAACAAAACACACACACACAAAAAAAACCCAAAACACACAACAACGCCCAAATCATACAATACCCACCAAAATAAATGATAACCCCAAAAATAAAACCAAACAATAATGTTCTTATTTCAATTTTTTTTAATCTAAATATATAAAAATGTTCACGATGCGTGTGCAGGGGCCAATGTATGGAGATACAGGGGGGAGGGGACAACACTCTCCGGGGAAAATAGAGGGAAGGGTGTCCTACCGAAACACAGGGATGAGCCAGGGGGTTGGAGGGAGGAGGGGTGAGATATGTCATGGATCGGGACAGGGTGGGGGGAATCGCAGGGATGACCCACAGCAACGCGTGGCCAGGCCAGGTAGTAATAACAGCAATAATAAATTGACAAAAATCAAATTTTAAAAACTTCCCTAAACAGCTGCCTTCAGATGTCTTCTAAAAGTCAGATAGTTGTTTCTTTCCTTGACATCTGATGGGAGGGTGTTCTACAGGGTGGGCACCTTTACCGAGAAGGCCCTCTGCCTGGTTCCCTGTAACTTCACTTCTCACAGTGAGGGAACCATCAGAAGGCCCTTGGAGCTGGACCTCAGTGTCCGGGCTGAACGATGGGGATGAAGATGCTCCTTTAGGTATACTGGGCCGAGGCTGTTTGGATGTGGATCTCAGCATGTGCTGAGTGATTCCAGGGTCTAATAAAGGTCCTGTCCAGCTCATGAATACTCACTGCAAGAGTCCTTGGTTTATTACCAGGTCCGGCTCAAGATGATTTGCTGCTTGAGGCAACACTGTCCAACCATCTCGTCCTCTGTCGTCCCCTTCTCCTTGTGCCCTCAATCTTTCCCAACATCAGGGTCTTTTCCAAGGATTCTTCTCTTCTCATGAGGTGGCCAAAGTATTGGAGCCTCAGCTTCAGGATCTATTCCTTCCAGTGAGCACTCAGGGCTGATTTCCTTCAGAATGGATAGGTTTGATCTTCTTGCCGTCCATGGGACTCTCAAGAGTCTCCTCCAGCACTATAATTCAAAAGCATCAATTCTTCGGCAGTCAGCCTTCTTTATGGTTCAGCTCTCACTTCCATACATCACTACTGGGAAAACCATAGCTTGTAACTATATGGACCTTTGTCGGCAAGGTGATGTCTCTGCTTTTTAAGATGTTGTCTAGGTTTGTCATTGCTTTTCTCCCAAGAAGCAGGCGTCTTTTAATTTCGTGATTGCTGTCACCATTTACAGAGATCATGGAACCCAAGAAAGTAAAATCTCTCACTGCCTCCATTTCTTCCCCTTCTATTTGCCAGGAGGTGATGGGACCAGTGACCATGATCTTAGTTTTTTTTTTAAAATAATTTTTTATTGCACAAAAGATAATACATACACATACATACATACCATACTTTGCTCAAAGAATAATACAAAAGATGAAGCATATTCATACATACCATACATTACACAAAGACTATTACAAAAATTAAAACATACAGATACATACCATACATATACATAATACATACATACCTAAAGTTTTTTTAAAGTCTTAGTTTTTTTGATGTTGAGCTTCAGACCATATTTTGCGCTCTCCTCTTTCACCCTCATTAAAAGGTTCTTTAATTCCTCCTCACTTTCTGCCATCAAGGTTGTGTCATCAGCATATCTGAGGTTGTTGATATTTCTTCCGGCAATCTTAATTCCGGCTTGGGATTCATCCAGTCCAGCCTTTCACATGATGAATTCTGCATATAAGTTAAATAAGCATATAAGTTAAATAAGACAGTATACAACCTTGTTGTACTTATTGTAGCTTCCACTAAATGTCTAATGCTGCCTGCCTCCTTGTTTTGCTTGTTTCTTTACAGCACTTGAAATTTAAGGAGAACAACCTTGCTGTGTTGAAACAGTTCAATGCCTTAGCCCAACTTCGCCGCCTTGAGCAGCTAACAGTTGATGCTCAAGGAAATCCAGTTGTCACCTTCACCCTGTGGAAGTATTATGTGATGTTTAGACTGGGTCATTTCAACCTGCAAAAAATAAACGGAATGGAGGTAAGAATAGGCAGCATTTTCAGGGGGGGGGGCATTCAGACGCCTTAGAGCTGGTTCAGTTGATCTTATCACTGACTCACTTCTACAAGAGAAAATGCTTGTGTGAGAGGTCTACTCACAGTGTAAAACAATCTAAGCATGCTTGCAGGAGTCCCACAGCAGGGCTGTCTCATCTCCAAGGAACCCCAGTTACAGAGGACTTGCAAGAGTTCTTCCTGTCTCTTTTGCGTTGCTTACATGAATTGGTTGTTTATCTGGGCCATTTTTCTGGTGTTCTACAAGGCGACAGATCTGTCTATTGAGCCAACTGTCATTCCAACAGAAAAAATGAAGTCATTGTAGAAGCTAAGCAAGAAATCCGGAGGTCAGGAAGCAATAAATAAATAAATTAGGATCTGTGCTGTAATTAGTTTTTTTGTTTTTGTTTTGCAAAACTATTCTATCTTATGTTAAGTTCAGTATGTTTAATTGGTTATATTGGTCATGCAGGAGACCCTTAAATTAACTGAGAATTGGAAACCATTGTTTATAATTTGTTACAAACTGGGGTTATATTAGATAACTATTGAAATATATACCTAGGAGTAGAAATGGCAAGATTAACTTTCCAATTCTTTTCTGGCATGCATTAACCATGGAGCAGAGGATATGGGGGCGGCCGGGGGGGGGGGGAATCACTAAACTCAACTGAAACCTCCCAGAGGGAGGAAAAAGAAAGACAGGGAATAGTTACCCATTAACTCAGGACCTTATAAAGCAGAACACGCCATACCTCCGTCTGGACATTTTTCTTAGCTAAGCATAATTTATGAGAACATTGTAGAGCCATCTTGTACTCTCAAGCAAAATGAATGCCTCCCTTTTCAGTCTATCTTAGTCCACACTGTCCAGCCTTCACACTGTCCAGCCTAGTCAGCAGCAGGGCCAGAGAATGGGCTGCTTTGTAGCCCAGCAGCATATGGATAGCCAGCCACAGGTTCCCTACCCCTGTTCTATGGAAAAAAGCCAGTATTAAGCCTTGGCTTATGGAGCTGGCTTGTTTCAGCAATTAAGATTTAAGAATAACCATGCAATGGATCAATGCAATTGGGTTAAATTGTAGTGAATCTAACATGGAAGTGGAAGCTTCCACTCTCTTCCTTGCAGCCATTTAAGAGGAGGGAAAGGAAAATAAGTGAGCTGGAGGATCCCTGCAGCTAAGTCTGCAAGATGAGGGGGGAGAATAATGGTGCTGCAGAGAGAGTGTGTAAGTAATGTGCCTTTGAAAGATAATATAAAGGCTATGGCACCATATGAAGGAGCATCTCCACCCCCATCTTTCAACCCGCACACTGAGGTCAAGCTCTGAGGGCCTTCTGGCGGTTCCCTCACTGCGAGAAGCAAAGTTACAGGGAACCAGGCAGAGGGCCTTCTCGGTGGTGGCACCTGCCCTGTGGAACACCCTCCTATCAGTTGTCAAGGAAATCAACAACTATCTGACTTTTAGAAGACATATGAAGGCAGCTGTTTAGGGAAGATTTTAAAGTTTGATTTTTGTCACTTTATTAATAATAAAGTTTATAATAATAAACAGAGATTTCTAATAATAAGAGTAGACCTCCTTCAGTTCATATTGTGGGTAGAGTGACTATCAGTACATGAATCTTAAATTAAACGTGTAAGTTAACACAAGCCCTTCAGCTGTCCAAATAGGTACAGTATCCTCACCAAATGTGTGAAATATGTTTGAATGCAACCAGAGTGGTGAGGTCCTTGGCCCATTGTGTATTACCATGGCCCAGATTGTGCCACTTTGACCCCTTCATCTTTCCCCTTCTACAGGTTACCCAGAATGACATGGTCATGGCCGAAAATCTCTTTGGTGTCTTAGCATATGTGGCATCTTCAGATGTACCCTACTGTCGCCTGCTTTCATTACTCGGAGATTGCAGGTAAACATAAATACACACATGAGAGTCATTTTGCTTTGTATGCCAAGGCTCTGATTAGTTGCATACACATAGAGCTCCCCTGGGATTGTGCTTCCCCATTCAATTTAACAGAGGGGCCGCTTATTTGAATGCACAAAAAGAAGCCTCCTGCGGATGTCCCTGGAGGCAGAGGCGGAGCAAGGAGGTTGTGGCACACTCCGGGTGCCATCCTGACAGGGGTGACATTCTGCTTCACAAAGCTGTGAAGGAGCTGCTTCCTCCCCCCCCCCCGCCCGCAACTCCCAAGCCTACAGTGAGCCGGGGAAAGGGGGGAGCTGCAAAGCGGCGCGGAAGGCAAGCCTACCCCGCTAGCCATTGGCTGCGCGCAGTTTTGCAGCTCCAGCTCTCTCAGAGCTGCAGCCGTGAGTAGAGGATCCCGCCGGCGCATGCATGGCACGTAGCGACGCTGCGTGTGCACCATATGTACGGCACACATGCATGCGCTGCTGGGCGGTTTGCCCCACCCCCTGACACCCTGCACTGGGTGACGGTTAGCCTTCCTTTGCCCCTGCCTGGAGGAGGTCTACAAGAGCACCTCTGGAGACATTTGGAATAGACAGTACAGTAGTGGGACAAGCAGACTGATTTTGTTTAGTTGGCTTCCCCCCTCGTGAACCTGCATGAGAACGCCATTCCACCCTAGAGGTCACCCTTCATGTCCCCTACTGCACAACAAATAGGGCCCTGGCAGAAAACCTCCTTCTTTTGTGATACCCATAAAATGGAAGGTCCTCCTTAGAGAGGTACATCTCCCCTTGACTGCCATGAAGACCATCCTGTTTTGGTGCAATTGTTCAGAATTGTGCCATCTGTAAGGTTGTGCTTCCTTCTTCTTTAACTCTGCTGTTCTAGTATGTTGACTTTCAAGTAGAGATTCATCACAAATGGTTGTTTCCATTCTGCTGCAGATGGTTTCTGCCAAATACTATGTTATTTTTCTCACTGTATGCTAGTTAATGTATGTAACTTACATTCATTACAGTGTAAAGGAAACATCAAAACAATGTGAACATACTGGTAATTAATTAATTATGTATTGTTTGTGGACTTAAAGCCGCCGCCCACAACATAAATGAATAACTCTCGTATCTGCTTGAATGATTTACATTCCTGATCACAGACAAATACACAAACCAGAAATTTCCACTTCCCTTTTCATTTTGCATGGAAATCTAGTGTGCATGTGTCTGCCATCATTATGCTGCTTCAGTGGAGACTTCTTCATTCTTTTTTCCTGGGAGACTTCAGTTTCAGATTTTGCCTACAACCACAAGGTGGCAATATCTTCCCATAATGATGGCAGATTTAGGTGCACACGGATACCCTTTCACAGGTAAGACAAGCTGTTCTTTCCCCAAACTTCCTGCTTTTAGGTGTGCTTTAGTTTTTGTAGTGTGGTGTTTCTCTCTAATTGTTGAAAGCCACTTTGACGACTCCTGTAGAACGGCAGAATTAAAAACAGCCACCCTCCCTTATTTAGAAGATTTAACAAACCACTTAACACAAAAGTTCCAAAGCTGTGCTCATAGAGCATTATTATCCTGATGTTAACATAAAGCAGCTTTATAAATTCAATTAGGCTCACATGTCTTGGTGGAACCACTGAGATAGTTGGTCTGGGGGTTGACAGTGTGTAGTCATCAATGGGTCGAACACAAAGTTCCTGAGAGGCTGCCTCCTCCCCTGCTATTCTTCCAGCTCCCTAAGATCACTAGGAAAGATCCCACTTCGGGTGGAGACATGGTTGATGATGACTAGAGAGAGGGCCTTTTATAGTGGATGTCATAGCTGCCAAGTTCTCCCTTTTTTTAAGGGAAATTCCCTTATGCTGAATAGGCTTCCTCGTGAGAAAAGGGAAAACTTGGCAGCTATGGTGGATGTATCAGTATTGTGGAATACCTTGACCTGTTGAATGGATGGCTTCCTTTCTGGACATTTTTTGCTGCCTGATATCTGATGGTTTCTTTAAATTGATTTGTTATGTTTTTTATAATTGTATTGTTGTTATTCTTTGTATTTTAATATATATTTTATTGTATTTTTATTTTAAGATGTTGTAGGTTGCCCTGCGTGGTGGCATGGGAACCAGAAGAGCAAGATAGAAACATTCAGATAAAATTAAATAAAGAAAATGTTTAGTTTCACTACTCCTTTTTTCAGTTTTCATTTTGGTCCATCGCCAATGTGTTTAAATTTCCCAACCCCAACCCCCCATTTCTCTCTCTCTCTCTCTCTCTTTCTGAGACTCATTTACAATATCTGTCAAACACATCTATCAAGGGGCTGCAGTTCTGAGATAACAGAGGAATACCTTGCATGAATCAGGCAGCAAGATATTCAGTAAGCTCATGAATTTGAATGGACAAGCACAAATGAAAGGTTATTAAGGCAGTGGCCAACCTACAATAATTTAGCTCTGTAAATCTCTCTCTCCCTCCTGCCTTGCCTGTCCTTAGGAAGAAACAATTGTGTTATCTTTTGGAAGCAAAAGGGAAGAAATTGGGGACTGCCAGTGAGGATGGCAATGATCGCCGAAAGCTGGGTGGAGAGAATGCCAGCCGGCTGGCGCTGAATTACACCACAAGAGATTCCCAGACAGAAAAGCTGGAGGTAAGGAGTCCCAGGTAGAGCAGAGACTATAAAAATTCCCAACTGTTTGTTTTTGTTACAGTAGCTCATTTACTTTTTAATGGGTTTATTGTATATTTTCTTCTGCTTGGAACAGTCCAGTTGACTTCTATCCAGCGAAACAGTTTATTTCGAGATTTAACTGGAACATAACCGATACCTCCTGCTCCGCAACCTAGCGGTAGCACTATTAAAAATATTCATATGCACATTTGTCATAAATGGAGATATTCAGCACAGGCTGGACATACCCAAAGACATTCTCTTTCTCCTTCTTTGTTGCTCTAAAATGAATATAAACAGGTTAGGGTTTCACGGGCAGAAAGCTGCCGATACATATTTGGTGCAGATGTGCAGTTGAGAATGAGCAAATACAGATGTGTTTATTTTTATTGACCACCTTTCAGCAATGAGAGTTCCCAGGTTTAAAATTCACCGTTGAATCAGTTGGCGGTGTGGGATTGGGGGGGGGCAGCCAAAGTGTATGAGAGAGGTATGGTATCTTTTGACAGGAATGCCTGGCGTGCTCTGGTCCATGGGGTCAGTCATGAAGAGTCGGACATGACTAAACAACTAAACAACAACAACTACCATCTCCACCACGTGCCTTGGTAGCCTTCTAGAGTTCAGGCAGGCTGAGTGCCCCTCCAGACACTCCCAACTGCTTTCCAACTGCAGCACTTAGGGGCCCTGGACAAACAGTTAATTTGTTTGTCATTGAGAAATGTGTCTTGTGGCTCCTAGTGTAACCTCCTAGCGGCTAACAGTATGGTCTTAAAAAGGTAAAGGGACCCCTGACCATTAGGTCCAGTCGTGACCGACTCATCTTGCTTTACTGGCTGCTCATCTTGCTTTACTGGCCGAGGGAGCTGACATTTGTCCACAGACAGTTTTTCCGGGTCATTTGGCTAGCATGACTAAGCCGCTTCTGGCGAACCAGAGCAGCACACGGAAACACCGTTTACCTTCCTTATCTTTACCTATTTATCTACTTGCACTTTGACGTGCTTTTGAACTGCTAGGTTGTACCAACGGTAGAGGATTGGCAATTCAAAATGATAGAATATATGAATCTGGCTAAAATGACAGCTGCAATAAGAAATATTCCCAAACAAAAAATTCAGAATGAATGGAAACTATTAGAGGATTATTTTAAAAAAGAAGGGATAAGAACGAATCTGGTGATCTGCCTAAATTAAAAAATGTATAAAGAGAGAATCTTTTTTTTAGATAAATGAAGAAATCACACCTAGGTTAGGTGGTTTAAAAGATATAGAAGAAGAAAGCAAGGTAAATATGTTAAGAATAGTAAGCGGTTAGTCGTCAATTGGAAGTATTTTAATCTTAATTTATGTTTTAATTAAGTTTGATTGTTAGTTGAATTATCTGTGTTATTTGAGTTATATTTGAGTTGTGTTATGCTAAGTTATATTATGTTATGTTTATGTTTATGTAAGTTATGTTTTTTGTGATATTTCTTTATATTCTTTATATCTATAGATTATTTTATGTTGTATTTCTGTTTCTTTTTTGAGTGTAACATTTTAATAATTGAAATAAAGAACTCTTTTTAAACTTTAAAAACAAACAAAAAAGAACTGCTAGGTTGGCAGGAGCTGGGACCGAGCAACGGGAGCTCACCCTGTCGCAGGGATTCAAACCGCTAACCTTCTGATCGGCAAGTCCTAGGCTCTGTGTTTAACCCACAGTGCCACCCGCGTCTTACACATGTCCTAAATCCCATTGGGTTCAACAGCATGTATATCCAGGCAATTGTGTTTAGAATTGCCTGGATATAGACAAAAAAGTAGCAGAAGATAGAAGACAGATTAAAACATTATGTAAAAACTCATGTAAAAAAACAACCCACCACCAAAAGAGGGCTCGGTAGTCTACATTCCCTTTTCTTCACCGCTTGTAGGATCTGAGTAGTCTTCAAAGGCTTCATAACATACTGCAGTAGTCTAGCCTGCATGTGGCCAGGACATGAGACCACCTTTTGTATATTGATAGGTGGGCCTGAGGCTGAGGCCAGCTAGTGCTTTTTATGGCCAAGGTCAATTATGAACAGAGGACCTTCCCCACTCCCAGAGCCATGTGTACAGAATTCTTATAAAGATCAAGAAAAGTGAGGCTGTGTAACACAGGGATTTGAAGCAGTAAATAGTATGTGAGACAAGCTAATAACAAGGCTTCACTTCATGATTCCATCACATCTCAAGAAAAGACTATGTAGCAAAATAAGGTCCCTTGAGGAATCTCGCAACTGGGTAAATTGCAGGGTTTTTTGCGCCGGGGGGGGGCGGGGTTAGTAGGAAAGGCAATGTTCCACATGTGCCTGTAGATCAGGGGTATCCAACATGGAGCCTTCTAGGTGTTGTTGGACTCCAACTCCCATCATCCTTGACCATTGACTGTGTTGCTGGGGCTCATGGGAGTTGGAGTCCAGCATCTGAAGGGCACCACATAGGCCACCCCTGCTGTGGATTTTACCAAACATCCTATGGGAACAAGTAAGAAGAAGAGTAACTGCCAACCCAGCTTGTCATCAACTGCAAACTATCATCATAAATGTGACGGGTAGTTCACCCTTGAGGGCAGAGAGTTAATGTTACATTTTGAGATTGTGGCAGCTGGAAGGGATTTGCCCTCTCTCCTACTACCCATTAAAAACAGTTCTGTGTGGTTTGCAGGAGCAAGTCATGACCTCACATTTTCAGCTGGGCTATAAATCAGTTGGATTAAACACTGTGACAGCTTCCAAAGAGCCAATTGTCATAGGGCTTTGTGGAGGCCAAATTGCTTGGTTTTCTAGATCTCATTGATCAAAAAATGTGTCCAACACAGAAGAAATACTGGTGGGTGGGTGTAGAGAGATAATTCAGCGATACAAAATCAATACATAATAATGGGAAATGGTGCTCTCTGGCACAATATTAAAGTACACTGGCTAACAAACTTTTTCATAACAATAGACTTCCAACAGTATTGACAGTAGAAGCTGCTGCATCCAACTGATTAATGACTGCCAGCTTCAAGAAATACACACCAGTGTTGTTAATAGTTACATCCAAATAGCGAATTCCTGCCAACTGTGGCATTAAAAGAAACACACATTGTTGCTTTTTAAAGACTGCATTCCTTGCTACTATATATATATAAATGTAAAAATCGTGAAATTCCGTTTGACACTTTTCTCTGTAACCGCTTGACCGATCGTCCTGAAATTTTGACACAACGATCCACGCCACTCCTAGAGCGTTGTTGGGGGCAAAAATCCCTCAAATCGCACACCTGCCCAGGTGCAGACCTGCTTTTCCACCAAGTCAAACAGTGCCCTCAAGTGGCGTAGTACCCTCCTCCACCCCCCTTCCTGTGAAATCTAAGCCACACCCACAAACCAAATGACATCATCATCAACCAAGCAACTTGAAATCCCCCAAGGCGGCCATTAGGCCTTTGTTTAATGTAGGCCCCTGACAGGCCCGGGGGGGGGGGGGGAACCCACAACAACACACTTGGGGGCATGGCAAGGGGTTTTTACTTCACCATTTAGCACCACTAACCCTCCCCCCCAAAAAAAACCCCACCAAAAAACCAACATTGCCAAGTGGAGGTCGGGGCCTGCCTGGGGGGGGGGGTGGCACAGGCCACAGCACAGCCTTTGATTTATGCCAAGGGGGTTTTACTTTACCATTTAGCAACACTACCACACCGGTCATGGGGGGGGAACAAACTGAATAGATCATGGATCGGGACACATGGGGCCATTCACAGGGAATAGCCACAACACACCACACCCACAAACCCCGCCTCTGCCACGAGATCCTGTAAAACAGGAGGCATTGGCTCCATTTTACATACTAGGCCTCAGGTCTACAGCCCATTAAATACTATCCCAAATGGAGCCCTGGGTGGGAAGTGGGGGGAGGAGGAGCCCAAATAGGTCATGGGCTGACGTAGCTTATTTTCAAGGGATGTCTTATTTTTTATTACGCGTCCAGCCTTGCCTCTTCCTTGGGGCCCTCCAGAACTGCGCCTATAACTATGTCTTATTTTTGGGGTATGGCTTATATTGCACAAATGCTTAGACATCCTGCTATGGCTTATTTTATGGGTATGTCTTATTTTAGGAGAAACAAATGATTGTAAGCCTCTGTGTTGTTGTTTTTTTAAACCATTCACTTTCTCTCCCCAGTTTAAGTCCTCAGATATTTGCAGTGCACACACCCCACCCCATTTACAATCCCCTACCTTCCCCTTGCCCAGGCCAGGTAGATAATGTGGCCCTTTTTTAACCCTTTTGTTACTTTTCTCATTTTACTGATTGTGAATATGCTGATCGAGGCCCCCTTTAGATTCGGAGGCCCGCCCCAAGTGGCCCATATGACCCCCCTCCTTCTGTCTGGGCCTGTCTGTTGCTACGGGGCTATGGGGCTTCGCTATTTGATCCCCTCCCCGGTTGGGATTCTTTAAGTAGTTATCTGGGTCCCAGGGCACATCATCATCCCCTATCCTTAATCTAAATATATAGAAATGTTCACGATTCGTTCGCAGGGGCCAATGTATGGAGATACAGGGGGGAGGGGACAACAGAGGGCTCAGACAAAAGTAAATACTGGGAAATAGAACCCAGAAACGGACAATTCCTTCTCCAATGACGGGGGCCAATGTAGGAAGATACCGGGGGTAGGGACCAACACTCCCCAGGAACAACAGAAGGTTCAGACAAAAGTGCATGCTGGGAAATAGAACCCAGAACCTAACAATTCCTTTTCGAAGGGTGGGGGCCAAGGTATGGAGATACCGGGGGGAGGGGCCAACACTCCCCAGGGACAACAGAGGGAAGGGTATCCTACGGAAACACAGGGATGAGCCGGGGTGGAGGGAGGAGGGGCAGGATACGTCATGGATCGTGACAGGGTGGGGTGGGGGATCACAGGAAAGAACCACAGCAACGCGTGGCTGGGTCAGCTAGTATAATTATATAACCTTGGGAAGACATCTGAAGTCAGCCCTGTATTGGGAAGTTTTTTAATGTTTGATGTTTTATTATGTTTTTATATGTGTTGGAGGCAACCCAGAGTGGCTAGGGCAACCCAGTCAGATGGGTGGGGTATAGATATTTAAATTATTACCCCACTTACCTGTGGGAAAGCCTTACTTCAGAATACACGTGTTTTGGATTTTGCTGCTATTGTTTAAGCAAAATGAAATACAAGAGGCACTCCATATTTCCTTTTGCTCACATTGATTTTTGCGCGATATTAACATTAGGACTGTTGGGGAAGTTTGCTTTTGACTATTTGCGTCTTAAAACCATGGAGAGAAAAGGAAATTGGGACTGAGGGAAATGTTGGTAAAAGGCAGGGGTCAGCAAACTTTTTCAGCAGGGGGACTGGTCCCCTGTCCCTCAGACCTTATGGGGGGCTGGACTATATTTTGGAATTTAAAAAAACAACAAATTGTTATGCCCCACAAATAACCCTGAGATGCATTTTAAATAAAAGGACACAAGATGCATGTGTTGGGTTTGTCTGCAGCTGTTCAGGCGGAATGAAGATCTCTCTGTGGTGCACGTAGGGATCTCCTCCAGAGAGATCTAACAGGTTCCCTCTTTGACACAGCTTTTGAAAATGCATTTTGATGTTTGATTCTTTTTCTCCTGTCGCAATTATTTTTGTGGAAAAGTAAAGAAAAAACAGAAAATTGATGATAGATTTATTTGTTTGTATTTTTGTACAAAGGAATGTTGTTTATTCTACACTGATGTGGTATTTTGTAGTGTTTAGCGCTTTATAAATATCCCAAACAATAAACAAATAGTTCCCAAGCAAGGGAGAGCACATGGCACTAATGGTCACACCTTGCTTTGATATTGACATTTGAACTGAGCTAACATTTTGTGTATTCATTTGAAGTGGAAAATACTTTGACAGCAGGCTATGGTCTGAAGTGACTAGAATATTTTTGTTTTTAGCCTACCTTGGCTTGCTTTATAAGTTGAAAAATAGCTTCCTTTCCCTTCTGCCAAAGGGAGCTTGGCAATGCTCAAACAGCTGCATTCTTTTACCCCAGCAGAACTTGCTCTCAAAACAGATCCTTTGGTGTCCCTTGTTTCACTGAGGACCAACATTTCAGCCCGTTTTGCTCTTATGTCTCTGGCATTTTTTAAATTAAGCTTAGCTGCTATGGAGGAATTTGTTTCCTGACTTTCACCCTTGCAAATGGCTCTTTTGCATAGGAAGCGAAGGACAGGAAGGACTTCTGCCATTCGTACATCCAAGACTTGGTGAAGGAAGCGGCTGACATCAATATGAAGAATGAGTCCTTGCAGAAGCTCTGGCCTCAGATGTTCATTGAA
Organism: Zootoca vivipara; assembly: GCF_963506605.1. Taxonomy (NCBI): domain Eukaryota; kingdom Metazoa; phylum Chordata; class Lepidosauria; order Squamata; family Lacertidae; genus Zootoca; species Zootoca vivipara. The sequence continues at coordinate 2,767,021 of NC_083289.1, read as the reverse complement.
CTCGTCAGAGATGCAGTGATTGAGATTCGCAATAAGGATTCCTACATGAAGCTCTGCCTGCAGCGGATCACCTGCCAGAAATCGTAGGGGCATGGCTTCCTCTGCCCTTCAGGGTCACTCTACATTTTCCACAAAGACCAAAATAGTGTAAAAATTACCATCATTCTAGGACAGTGTGTGTGTGTGTGTGTGTGTGTGTGTGTGTGTGTGTGTGTGTTCCATTGAAGAAGCCTCATTTTGACTGTAAAATGTTCCCTCCTTTGCATTTTCAGATGGAGTTCTTTTTGCTTGTTCAAATATACACCCGTTTGTCTATACACCAGCTTAAAGCAGCAATATGCAGGTAACTTGGTATCTGTTTTTTGTGGCGCTGCTCTTTGCTAAAGCACTCAAATTAAGAGGTAAAATGTCCCACTCGCTCTTATCCTCATCCTTTCAGCTGTTTTCCTGATTTGGCACTATTGTTGTTTGGGTTGGGGCAGAACTTCTCAGATGGAAATACTGGATTGGTGGGGATTGAAAAATCAATAAATTATTCTTTTTGTAAACTCCAAATTTGATCTTTAGAGAATTGCTTTCATTTGGTTACAATGCCACCCTGCAATGCTAAGCTTAAGGATTCAGTAGCAAAAGGTACTAATAGATCCTGCAAATACTAAGAAACAAATCAGGGATTTTTTAAAAATATATTTTATTTTTGCATTTTCTGTTTCGCATAAACAAATGAATTAAATACATATAATCCCTTTTGACTTCCCTCCCCCCCCATTGTAGATTTTAATGTAATGATTTCCCCCTCTGCATCTCTTTCATAACTCAATTTGTTATAAATCCTTTGTAAATCCATAGTTCAAATTTTTACTACAAGTTTTCCGTCAATCCTACAAATGTATGTAATTGTTTACAATAGCTTTTCAAATAAATTATAAACTTTCCCCATTCTTTATTAAAGACCTCCTCTTCCTGGTTTCTAATTCTTCCTGTAAGTTTTGCCATCTCGGCGTAGTTCATAAATTTTAACTGCCACTCTTCCTTGGTTGGAGTTGTACCCTCTTTCCATTTCTGGGCTAACAGAGTCCATGCAGCCGTGGTCACGTACATAAATAGTTTTGTCTGGTCCTTCGGGATCTCTGGTCCTATAATGCCTTAAAGAAAAGCTTCTGGTTTCTTAGGAAAAGTTATCTTCAACATTTTTTTCAGTTCATGATATATCATTTATCATCTTACCTGACCACCACATAGGATAAAAAGTACCCCCATTTTCTTTGCATTTCCAGCACATTTTAGACTTTGATTTGTACATCATAGCTAATTTATATCAATTTCATATAATTCTCCTTCAGAGTATAACACACTAAATTTTAATCCTGTTGTCCATAGTCTCTCCCACGCTGCTCATTCAGTGTTATAAACAAAATCCTTGGCCCAGTGGATCATAACCAATTTGACCTGTTCATCTTTTGTTTGCCACTCTAATAAAAGTTTATACATTTTGGAAATTAACATAATTTTATTTCCTAACAGTTTCCTTTCAAACTGGGAGGTTTTATTTGAAAAACCTTATTATCCAACTTAAACATTTCATTAAATTGGTAATATTGCAACCAATCTGTTACTAATTCCCTTATATCTTCAAACCTCTTTAGTTTTAAATCCTGATCTACATCATTTCACAATTCTTTATAGATTGCCCAATCATTTCTCATACTCTCTTTTTTCACCGATATTGCTTCTAGTGGAGAGAGCCACTATGGTGTTTTTTGTTCCAATAAATTTTTACATTTATCCGTATAACATGGTTCAGAAAAGCTTTATGAACTTTAACCTTGTCATACCACAAATAAGTATGCCAACGAAATCTGTTATCATGCCTTCAAGATCTAATATGGAACCGTTTCCCAATGGTATCCATTCCTTTAGCCAGCAAAGACAAGATGTCTCAAAATATAATTTCAAATTGGTGAGGAGAATCCGCCTCTCCCTTTAGCATCAGTCAATACTTTATACAGTGGTACCTCAGTTTAAGTAAACAATTGGTTCCGGAAGTCTTTACTTAACCTGAAGCGAACTTTCCCATCGAAAGTGGATTAATCCATTCCAAACGGTCCACAGAGTACTTAAACTGAAGCGTACTTAACCTGAAGTGAACTTTCCCATTGAAAGTAATGGAAAGTGGATTAATCCGTTCTAGATGGGTCCACGGAGTACTCAACCTGAAGCGTACTTAACCCAAAGTATGAGTGTAATTTGTTCTGGAAGTCTGTACTTAACCTGAAGTGAACTTTCCCATTGAAAGTAATTGAAAGTGGATTAATCCATTCTAGATGGGTCCGCGGAGTACTTAAACTGAAAGTACTCAAACCGAAGCGTACTTAAACTGAGGTATGACTGTACTGTATTCTTGGTTTCTTCCCCTGCCAAATAAACCTACAGTAGTGATATCTTTTTGCCATTCTTTAAAATATCTTATATTGTTTGAAACAAAAATAACATTTTTGGTAGCACATTCATTTTTATTGCAGATATTCTTCGCATAAGTGACTAGTTCACCCTTCTAGGCTGTTTTTAACCTCTCTCCAAGCTTTCACATAATTATCTTTAAAAATATTTATATTCCTCTGTGTTAACCACACTCCTAAATATTTAATTTTCTTTTCAATCATTATTCCTGTTGATTGTAAAGGTAAAGGGGTACCCCTGGCCATTAGGTCCAGTCGTGACGCTCATCTCGCATTATTGGCTGAGGGAGCCGGCGTATAGCTTCCAGGTCATGTGGCCAGCATGACAAAGCCGCTTCTGGCGAACCAGAGCAGCACATGGAAACACCGTTTACCTTCCTGCTGTAGCAGTACCTATTTATCTACTTGCACTTTGACGTACTTTCGAACTGCTAGGAGCTGGGACTGAGCAACGGGAGCTCACCCTGTCGCGGGGATTCGAACCGCCGACCTTCTGATCGGCAAGCCCTAGGCTCAGTGGTTTAACCCACTGCGCCACTTTTTAATTTTTTTTTTGGTCATTCATGTTTTTCACCATAATTTGTATCTTGTTTTTGTTAAGTTTGAAACCTGCTACCTCTCCGAATTCAGAAATTTGTTCTAAAACACTTGGTACGCTGGCCATAGGTTCCTCTACGGATATCACTGCATCATCAACAAATGCCTTGAGCTGATATGCTCTCTGCCCCACTGTTATCCCTTTGATTTCATCACTAGATCTAATTCTTCTAGTCAGAACCTCTAAAACCAATATAAACAATAACAGTAACAGCCTTGTCTTGTCTTGTCCCCTTAGTTATTTTAATTTTTCCTGTTAAAACATTAAGAAACAATTGGAATTGGTCAGCCTGAGGGCTCCTTCACACACCAAAAGAGGTTTTAAGTGTAATGTGCAAATCCAACTCACGTTTTGTACAAATACACACATTAGGGATTAGTGTCACGTTCCCTTTGAGCATACACCTGATAGCAAATGCATGTTTGCCTTTGGATAATGTATGAAGTGGCTCCAAGTTAAATGAGAACATACAATACAGTTCTACAAGCTAAATGTTTGGGTGCATTCTTTTTATATTCTTTCAAAGCGTTCAGGGTGGGGTTTTGTGTATGTGTATTGAACCATTATGATAGAAAAGGAAAGGAATGGAAAGGGAAGAGAGCAATAACATCTGTAGGCCACCAACTCTTTCACACTGTTACATAATCTGCATTTAAGATTATCCAGGCAATGGTTTGGATTCCTGGTGGAGTGGTCAGTGCAGGAGGCAGTCCTGGAAGAGGAGCAGCTAAACAACTGTTGGTCCCAGCGAGGCCAATAGAAGGGGCCTCACTGTTCCTCTTCTTCCTGTGAAGCTGCTGATAGAAGCAGTTCTGGGAGAGGAGCCATAGGACAGTCCCTGCTAAGTTGATGTAGGGGGCTTCACTGCCTCCTCTTTTTCCCAGAAGCAGCAAATGAGACTGGTCTCTGGTGGAGACTGTTGTTTATAACTAAACAAAAGTGACTCATAACAGCTTATTAAAACAATATAAACACTTGAACCAGCTATAGCAAGCACAACCAAGCATCTGGAAGGCTCCAGGTGCTCCATCCCTGATCTTAAAAAAGGCTGCCAGGGTGGCAGGTAGACATCTAAAAAGATTGAAATGCAAAGCTCAAATGAAGCATGAGCATTACAAATTAGAGCCAGGCAAAAAGTGTTGGCATTCCCTACAGAAAAAACCTAAGGGCTCTATGCAGACTCAGAGCAGACTCATTGAAATGAATGCACCAAAGTTAGGCATGCTCATCAAAAATGGATCTAAAAGGTCTGGCCATTAAAAAAATGTATTTTGTCTAAAAAGAATTCTTTTGGTGCTATTGTAGTAAAGCTGGGCAACCTCAGTGAAATGGCTGCATCCCCATAGTTCAGTGGCAGAGTATCTGCCTTGCACACTGAGGGTCCCAAGTTCCATCTTGGCATCTCCAGGGAGGACTGGGAGATGCCCCTTGTCTGAAACCTTGGAGAGCTACTGCCCTTCAGTGTAAACATGCTGAACAGGATGGACCAGTGGACTCACTCAGTATAAGGCAGCTTCCTGTGTTAACCATTCATCTCACTTCTGAAGGTGGGCAAAAGAGGGCGTAGGGAAAGGCTTCTGAGAATGACCTCAAGGCTCTGGCAGGTTTGTGCAGGAGGCAGGTCAATTACAAATCAAACTAACTAACAGCTCTTATCAGATTTGTCTTAGGATGCCTTCCTTGTTGATCCCAATTTTTGTTCAGAGGTATCAGGCAATTGCATCCAGGTGAGTGTGATGTTCCGATGGAGGGGTGAATCTGTTCATTTGCACGTCTCGGGAAGAATTCTTGCAGCAAGGGGAACTTGGTGTCCTGGTTATCTGCTTTTTCAGATTAGGTTTCTTAGCTGAGTGATCGCCCAGCGTCATCCCTAAACTAATACACGGCTAGGAACATAATTATCCTTTGGGTTTCTCACTTCCCCTAATTTTTTTGTGCATCTCTTGGCTCAAGGAACATAACATACATCTTAAGATAAAATACATGCATGTATTGAGATAATATACTGGTATGTATTTTTGTTTTAGAGATAAGATTCATATTTGAATAAGATGCACATTTTCATATGGATGCAGAGCCAAGACAGTGCAGGCCATAAATAGACTGATCCATCTATCCCTGGAGCATGTACAGCCCCTTCTTCCCCATGGGAATGCTTGTCCCTCTGCATGCACAGTAAGGGCGTGTACCTCCTGAAGCCTTTCACGGGTTGGACATGTTTTCCCATTTGTTATGCATTCTTGTTCAGAGTAGGAATCCAGATCTTGATGACTAAGGCTGTATCTTGTTTCCTGCTTTGGAAAGAGGATCTTAAAGGGAAAAAGAGAATGTGTGCTCTTTTGTTTATCTGGAGAGTCTCTGTAGCATGAAAGGAGCAGCAATTCAACATGACGTGCCTTTGCCAACATTGGGAAAAGAACTAAAGGGGTGGGGTGGGGGGGTGTATTGGAGGTTTTTCATTCACATGCAACCCATGTTAGATAAGTTGCCTTGTTTGCCAATAAAGATCTGTATCTCCAAAGAGCTTCTCCATCTAGCGATCAAACTCTGAGCCACCTTGGCACAGGTTTATATAGGCCATCTCCCCTTTTCATCATTTAATTACAAGCCTTTGAAAGTACAAATTGAAACGGTCCTGTAGCTCAGCCTGTCTCAAATGCATACTTGCCCTAAGTATCTCATCCATTACAAACAAGCATAAGTACATTTCACACACACACACCTCTCCAGTTTAAAAGAAGTCAGTGGGTGGATATTGCTAATTTCAGCCATAGGTTTGCTTTGCTGTTGTAATTTGTGGCAACAAACGGGTTTGGCGCAACTTAGACCCCTGGAAGTTCTTAGTGGCTTCATCTATTGTTTTCTAGTAAGTTCAGACTTCTTTTAACTTTGAAGTCTTTTCATCCTCTTGGCTTTTTCTCCATTTCCCACCATTCCTGGAATACTAACCATATTAACCTTCAAGGGTTCCGGTGCTTCAAAGATGCAGGGCATGGGCCCTTGGGCCTACATTTGCAAAAAATGTGTTAATGCTACTGCATATGTGTATATGCAAATTAAGACTTTAAATGCCACAGAAAGTGAGCCAACTGATTTCCCAGCCAGATAATCCCATAGAAATTCTTCAGTTATGACTTACCACAAACAATTTCCTCTTCATGGCCCCACAGTATGCCAACATCTTCATGGCAGATTTAGAACAACGTTTCCTAAACTCCTACCCACTCAAACCTCTCTTGTACCTGCGATACATTGACAATATTTTTATTATCTGGACACATGGTCAACAGACCCTGGACACCTTCCACCAGACATTCAATGAATTTCACCCCACCATCAACCTAACAATGAACCAATCTATGCAAGAAATACACTTTTTGGACACTACTATAAAAATACAGGATGGGCGTATAGGCACCACCCTATACCGAAAACTAACTGACCACAAACATATCTACATGCTTCTAGCTACCATCCCAAACATACCAAACAATCCATTGTATACAGCCAGGCCCTACGTTACAGCTGCATCTGTTCCAACTCTACAGACAGAGACTCTCACCTAAGAGATCTACAGCAAACCTTTTTAGAACTAAAACATCTACCCGATGAAGTTAAACAACAGATCAACAGAGCCAGACTGATACCCAGAGAGAACTTGCTGCAAGACCACCAGCATTACGCTTTCCATTTTTAAGTTTGGAATAGAGTAGTTGCTTTGGTAGATGATAATCAGGCATCTGTACAACATGACCAGTCCAACGAAGTTGATGTTGAAGAATCATTGCTTCAATTCTGGTGATCTTTGCTTCTTCCAGTACACTGACATTAGTTCGCCTGTCTTCCCAAGTGATATGTAGAATTTTTCAGAGACACCATTGATGGAATCTTTCAAGGTGTAGGAGATGCCGTTTATAGTGGTCCATGTTTCACAAGTGTACAGTAAAGTTGGGAGTAAATAGTTTTGTAAACAAGCATCATGGTTTCCCTGCAAATGTCCCGGTCCTCAAACACTCTGCACTTCAATCGGGAGAAAGCTGCACTTGCAGAGCTTGGGTGATGCTGGATTTTGGCATCAATGTCAGCCATTGTGGAAAGATAGGTAGGAGCACTTTCCAACATTACACCATTGAGTTGGATTTGTGGCACTGCAGAGGGGTTGCGTTGTGCCTGTTGGTGCAGCACTTTTTTATGGATGTTGAGCAATAGGCCATGCTTTTCGTAAGCTTCTGTGAAGATACTGAAGGGGCAAAGTATGTTTCTAGGTGGGTGACTTGCATCCTACATTTTAAAATAACAGTGCATGTTAATGATAGAAGTTTAGCTATGTGGCAGGGGAGAAAGTGGGGAGGGAGCCCCCCCCCGCCCCCTCTGGTGACACCCATGGTCTTTTATAACACTAGCTGGGATATACTGATTGGAATTTTGATGGTGGTGGTCCTGCAATGTTGCCATTATTGGTTGTTGTTGTTTAGTCGTTTAGTCGTGTCCGACTCTTCGTGACCCCATGGACCATAGCACGCCAGGCACTCCTGTCTTCCACTGCCTCCCGCAGTTTGGTCAAACTCATGTTGGTAGCTTCGAGAATACTGTCCAACCATCTTGTCCTCTGACGTCCCCTTCTCCTAGTGCCCTCAATCTTTCCCAACATCAGGGTCTTTTCCAAGGATTCTTCTCTTCTCATGAGGTGGCCAAAGTATTGGAGCCTCAGCTTCACGATCTGTCCTTCCAGGGAGCACTCAGGGCTGATTTCCTTAAGAATGGATAGGTTTGATCTTCTTGCAGTCCATGGGACTCTCAAGAGTCTCCTCCAGCACCATAATTCAAAAGCATCAATTCTTCGGCGATCAGCCTTCTTTATGGTCCAGCTCTCACTTCCATACATCACTACTGGAAAAACCATAGCTTTAACTATACGGACCTTTGTCGGCAAGGTGATGTCTCTGCTTTTTAAGATGCTGTCTAGGTTTGTCATTGCTTTTCTCCCAAGAAGCAGGCGTCTTTTAATTTCGTGACTGCTGTCACCATCTGCAGTGATCAAGGAGCCCAAGAAGGTAAAATCTCTCACTGCCTCCATTTCTTCCCCTTCTATTTGCCAGGAGGTGATGGGACCAGTGGCCATGATCTTGGTTTTTTTGATGTTGAGCTTCAGACCATATTTTGCGCTCTCCTCTTTTACCCTCATTAAAAGGTTCTTTAATTCCTCCTCGCTTTCTGCCATCAAGGTTGTGTCATCTGCATATCTGAGGTTGTTGATATTTCTTCCGGCAATCTTAATTCCGGCTTGGGATTCATCTAGTCCAGCCTTTCGCATGATGAATTCTGCATATAAGTTAAATAAGCAGGGAGACAATATACAACCTTGTCGTACTCCTTTCCCAATTTTGAACCACTCAGTTGTTCCATATCCAGTTCTAACTGTAGCTTCTTGTCCCACATAGAGATTTCTCAGGAGACAGATGAGGTGATCAGGCACTCCCATTTCTTTAAGAACTTGCCATAGTTTGCTGTGGTCGACACAGTCAAAGGCTTTTGCATAGTCAATGAAGCAGAAGTAGACGTTTTTCTGGAACTCTCTAGCTTTCTCCATAATCCAGCGCATGTTTGCTATTTGGTCTCTGGTTCCTCTGCCCTTTCGAAATCCAGCTTGGTAGTATAAATCCATTATTGGTAGTATTTTTAAAAACAACAACAAAAACTGTGTTGCCTTTTCACTATGAATAGTGTAGCTCTGAGCCCCCTGTCAGTTGCCTTCCAAACCTCTTCAAAGAGTAATGTGCTCAGATCAGTCCTGTTGGCGCTGGCTCAGTAGCCGTGCCCATGGAAGTGATACTATTTCAGTTCAGGCCAAACATTCCCCTTTTTAGTTAGCTTGACTGATGACCCCCCTCCATACATTAGCAAGGCTTCATATTCCACCTCAAGTGTTTGGGGGCTTAATCTGGATACTGAAGTGAAACCCCCTTCTGCTTAAAGTGGGGACCATGCACAAAAGGTGCTAGATTTCACCTCCCAAGAAACTCTGCGTATTCTGTACCTATGCATGAATCACGATAAGAAAGGGGGGGGGAAGAACCCCAGCCCTTTGCATGTCTCCATTCGTGCCTTTAACACGTAAGTGCAAGGGAGGATCGCCCAGAATCACATCTGGTTTCCATCGGCTTGAAATATACTGTTAGACAAATGATTGTAAAGTTAATTCAAAATACAGTGGTGAAGAAACTGGGCCTATGAAATGTTGTGTTTGCATTACTTTATATACACTCCCATCGTCTAGACATCTTATTTGGGTATACAAGAGACTTTAATGGCATTAACGTAATTTACATTTGGTGAAACAAGTCATGCCAGCGTTTTGAGAAAGGCTTGGCTTTCCAGCCGTGAATTGTCTGGGTGTGTGTGTGTTGCTGTGTCTGAGCGCTTGCCCTTGCGCCTTCGTAGCCCCATAGCAGGCATCCATCTATGCTCTCTAGACTTAATGGCTCATCTTATTTATCTGTGATAAAACCAGCCAAGAAACCAGAAGGCAACTCACTAGGATCTGTTAATTTTGAGTGTGTGTCAACAGGATGCAGTAAACTTTTCACCCCGACCATAACTTTGACTAAATGTCTGTTGCCAGCTTATCATCCTATGGAGGGGGGGGGGGTGCTAGTTGGTCTAGTGGTCTGGCTGTAGAACAATTGCACTGAAAAGTTCGCATAAGAGGAGCTCTGCTGGATCAGGCCAATGAGAATCCGATGTGCAAGGTGTGAAGGCAACAGCCCTCCCTGGTTGTTTGACCACAGCAACTGGGATCCAGACTGCATCTGTACAGGGAGGTTTTATATTTCCATCATGAGCTATTGACAGACTTATCCAGACTTAGGCCAAGAATGCTAAGCATTGCCACATATGTAATAGTGACATCGCTCACACTAATTAGAATTCAGTATGAGTTTCTGTTGCTGAGTACTGTGAAAGAAAAGATTTACTGACCGAACCCAAAGGGTGCTCATCAATGGCTCCTCTTCATCCTGGAGAGAAGTGACTAGTGGGGTGCCACAGGGTTCTGTCTTGGGCCCAGTCTTATTCAAGATCTTTATAAACGACTTGGATGATGGGCTTGAGGGCATCCTGAGCAAGTTTGCAGATGACACGTAATTGGGAGGGGTGGCCAATACCCCAGAGGACAGGATCACACTTCAAAATGACCTTAACAGATTAGACAACTGGGCCAAAGCAAACAAGGTGAATTTTAACAGGGAGAAATGTAAAGTACTACACTTGGGCAAAATAATAATAATAATAATGAAAGGCACAAATACAGGATGGGTGACATCTGGCTTGAGAGCAGTACATGTGAAAAGGATCTAGGAGTCTTGGTAGACCGCAAACTTGACATGAGTCAACAGTGTGATGTTGACTCAAAAAGCCAATGCAATTCTGGGCTGCATCAATAGGAGTATAGCATCTAGATCAAGGGAAGTAATAGTACCACTGTATTCCGCTCTGGTCAGACCTCACCTGGAATACTGTGTCCAGTTCTGGGCACCACAGTTCAAGAAGGATACTGACAAGCTGGAATGTGTCCAGAAGAGGGCAACCAAAATGGTCAAAGGCCTGGAAACGATGCCTTATGAGGAACGGCTTAGGGAGCTGGGTATGTTTAGCCTGGAGAAGAGAAGGTTAAGGGGCAATATGAAAGCCATGTTCAAATATATAAAAGGATGTCATATAGAGGTGGGCGAAAGGTTGTTTTCTGCTGCTCCAGAGAAGGGAACATGGAGCAGTGGATTCAAACTACAAGAAAGAAGATTCCATCTAAACATTAGGAAGAACTTCCTGACAGTAAGAGTTGTTTGACAGTGTAATTTTCTGCCAAGGAGTGTGGTGGAGTCTCGTTCTTTGGAGGTCTTTAAGCGGAGGCTTGACAGCCATCTGTCAGGAATGCTTTGATGGTGTTTCCTGCTTAGCAGGGGGTTGGACTGGATGGCCCTTGTGGTCTCTTCCAACTCTATGATTCTACTGCAGAGCTGATCTGCACTTTTACTAGACCTGTAGTTTTACCAGATTGTGTACCGATCAATTCCCTCCAGGTATGAGAGCTTTTCTCGTTATTTCTTGGCTGTGCCTTGTGAAAAACCGATCTTACCAGCTGAATTGAGCAAAATCTCTCTTCAAATTTCCCATAGTATTTGCCAAAGTATTTGCCAAAAAAACCTGTATAATGAGGTTGTCAAACACCCCTTTGTTTGGGCTGATGCAGAGAATGTTCTCTCTTGGGCCACCACTATCTCCTGAGCTTCTGAGGGTCTGTTCTGCTGATCTGGATCCCTGAAAATGTTGTCACCTTTATTGGTATTGTTAGCTTTATTTTCAATTCCTTCCTCATGACCCCTAGCATGGAATTTGCTTTTTCTACAGCTGACTCGCACTCAGTCAGCATCTTCATTGAGAGCCAGTGTGCTGCAATGGTTAGGGTGTCGGAATAGGGCCTGGGAGACCAGGGTCCAAATCTTGGCCATGAAGCTCATTGGGTTACCTTGGGCCAGTCACTGCTTCTTGGCCTAAGCTACCTCACAGGGTTGTTGTGGGGATCAAATGAGAGAGAAAACCATGTACACCACCTTGAGCTTCTTGGAGAAAAGGGGAACTTAAATGCAATGAAACAAGTAAAAATTAAATACGACCCCAAGATCTCACTCCTGGTCAGTCACTACTAGTTCCTATGAGTGTATATGTGAAATGAAGAAAGAAAGAAAAAACCAACCCTGTGCTTCAGTTAATGCTTGTTTATATAGATTTGTATTTGCCGCTTTGCTGCCCATTCCTTCTGTTTGGAGAGATCCTTTTTTTTGGAGCTCTTTGCATTTTGTTCTAATGGCCCTGAAGAGTTTGTTAAGCGGTTTAGTAGAAAATCAACTTCACCTCAATTGAAAACGATTTCCAGCAGAAATCTGGCAGCATCTTCATACCTCATTAGGAGCTGAACTCTGCTTTGTCCTTGTTTCCCATAGCCTTCTGTATAGGTCTGCAACTATCTCAAGGCTGCATCTTGGCTTCTGAACGACTCAGTTACATGGAACTCGAGTGACAAACTAACCCCCCCCCCCCGCTAGCCTGTGTTTTTCTTCCTAGGCCAAGCAGACTTGGAATGTGGAGCCGCTTTTTACTCCTAGGATTGTTTGGTGGCAGGGACTATAAATCAGGGGAGGACAGAGCTAGCAAAGTTGGAACATCTGGCTTACCTTGACCAAAAAAGAACCTCTCAATTGCCAGAAAGAAATCCCCTGACTGTAGACTGCCTTTGTGAGCACGGAAAGGGCAAGCAAAGTTTAAAGTGCAACCAGAATAAGCCACCTTTCCCCTCATGAATCTGGATCTCCTCAGGTACCCTTCCTTCTCCAGGATCCCTACCTCTCTATCAGGTGAGAGCCTTCTGGGTTGTGGAATGCACTTACCCGTTTGGTTGTAAGTCACTTTGGGTTATCTTGGACAAGATAAATTGATTCATCATCATCATCATCATCTACTCTGCCTTTTTTAAGAGTACATCTCCCACCATCACAAACAGAAATCAGGGGTGTCATGCTCCTCTAAGGCTGCACCATCCATCCCATCCAGATTGTTTTAGCAGGAGGAAAGCCCTATTGAACTTAAGGAGACATTTAGTTTTTTAAATTATAAAACTATCCCACACCACTTTTGAGCTTTAGAAAGGTCTCCCAAGGTGGTGGCTATGAACACAGGAGCACCGCTGCCTTTTACTGAATTGGTCCATTTGGTCCATGTAGCTCAATATTGTCTACACTGACTGGCAGCAGCCCTTCAGGGTTTCAGGCAGGACTCTGTTCCAGCCCCACCTGGAGATGCTGGTGAATGAACCAGGGACTTACAGTGAGGGGGGAAAGTATTTGATCCCCTGCTAAATTTGCCCATTTGCCCTCTGACGAAGAAATGACCAGTCCATAATATTAATGGTAGGTTTATTGTATCTGTGAGAGACAGAATAACAACAGGGAAAACCCCAGAAACCCAGAAGACAAAAGTCAGAGATTGATGTGCGTTATAATGAGTGAAATTTGATCCCCTATCAACCAGCCAGATGTCACGCTACCTGGTATCTTCACTGTATGTAACGAGCTGAGATTAGAAGCACCTGCTGTAAGGGAGAGGTCTTACCTGTGATCCCAGCTCGTTACAGTACCTGTACAAAAGACACCTGTCGACAGAAGCTATCAATCCAGCAGATTCCAAAGTAGCCACCATGACCAAGACCAAAGAGCTGTCCAAGGATGTCAGGGACAAGATTCTAGACCTGCACAAGGCTGAACTGGGCTACAAGACTATTGCCAAGCAGCTTGGTGAGAAGGTGACAACAGTTGGTGCAATAATTCGCAAATGGAAGAAACACAAAATAACTGTCAACCTCCCTCGGCCTGGGTCTCCCTGCAAGATCTCATCTCATGGAGTTGCAATGCTCATGAGAACGGTGATGAAGCAGCCCAGAACTAAATGGGGGAACTTGTCAATGATCTCAGGGCATCTGGGACCATAGTCACCATGAAAACGGTTGGTAACACACTATGCTGTGAAGGACTGAGCTCTCTCAGAGTCCGCAAGGTCCCCTTGCTCAAGACAGCACATGTACAGGCCCATCTACAGTTTGCCAATGCACATCTGAATGACCCAGAGGAGAAGTGGGTGAAAGTGTTGTGGTCAGATGAGACCAAAATCAAGCTCTTTGGCATCAACTCAACTCGCCATGTTCGGAGGAGGAGGAATGCTGCCTATGACCCCAAGAACATCCCCACAGTCAAACATGGAGGGGGACATATTATGCTTTAGGGGTGTTTTTCTGCTAAGGGGACAGGACACCTTCACCACATCAAAGAGACGATGGCCAGGACCATGTATCGTCAAATCTGGTGTGAGCACCTCCTTCCCTCAGCCAGGGCATTGAAAATGGGTTGAGTATGGGTATTCCAGCATGACAATGACCCAAAACACACGGCCAAGGCAACAAAGGAGTGGCTCAAGAAGAAACACATTAAGGTCCTAGAGTGGGAGTGGCCTAGCCAGTCTCCAGACCTTAATCCCATCAAAAATCTGTGGAGGGAGCTGAAGGTTCGAGTAGCTACACATCAGCCTTGAAATCTTACTGACTTGGAGAGGATCTGCAAAGAGGAGTGGGACAAAATACCTCCTGAGGTGTGTGCAAACCCGGTGGCCACCTACAAGAAACGTCTGACCTCTGTAATTGCCAACAAGGGTTTTGCCACCAAGTACTAAGTCATCTTTTGCAAAGGGATCAAATACTTATTTCACTCATTATAATGCACATCCATCTCTGACTTTTGTCTTCTGGGTTTCTGGGGTTTTTCCTGTTGCTATTCTGTCTCTCACAGCTACAATAAACCTACCATTAAATTTATGGACTGGTCATATCTTCGTCAGAGGGCAAACGGGCAAATTTAGCAGGGGATCAAATACTTTCCCCCCTGACTGTACTGCACGCAAAGCAGATGCTCTAATATTTGTGAATTGCTTTGAGTTCAGGTTTAGTTTTCTCTGTCTCTCTTGTTGTAAAAGAAACCAGATAATACCAATAATTAAAATAATGCTCTGCCACTGAGCTGCAGCTCAGGGATGTAAAATATCAATACATTTTTTTTAAAAAAGCATTCAAGTCTCAGGTAAACAATTTCCAAGCAAATGTGCACAGAATTGCATTATAAGTCATCAACATGATCCTGATGCCTCTTCAAACAGGGCGGTTTATTTTGTGAAGTTTGCTGTTTTGATTCAATTATCCTTCAGACCTTTGCTAAAAAACTATTTTCACTGGCAGGAAGGGAGGTGCAGCCAGTGGCTTGCCTGAGTTCAGATATTTTTCTCCAGATGCAGCACTGATATTTCAGCTTTCCCACCGGCAGCTCCTTGCAGGGTTGCTCTGTGTGGTCTGGGCCAGAGCACAGAGGTTCTGTCCAAAGACTTTTTGCCCTGGTTAACCAGGAATGTCTATATGCTCCTCTTGAAGCAGAGCAATTACCCACTAAACTCTTTGCTTCTCTGGCCCGTCCTCAGTTGCCTTTCCCCCATCTCTGAAATGGAGCAACCACTCAGAAGTTTCTCTAAACTCCAATTGCCCATAGTAACTGCCATGGTGTTTCTTTGGAGGACTGTTAGAAGAGCCACCAGTGGAAATGAGGAATAGTGACTAACTCCTTGCTTGTGGAGCTCAGGGGGAATAAAACTTGCAATGCAAATATAAGGTGTGGCCGGAAAGTTCAGTAAATTGTCACAGAAATCAAACAGAGAGAAATACTCGAACATACATGCCTTACAGGCCTTCAAAGTAGGCCCCCTCTGATACAATTAACCATTGACAACGTTTGTAGAACTGTTGGAAACTTCTGGAGAAGTCCTCTTTTTGTTCTGCTTTCCGTTACCTCATCAAAGCAGCTTGGACGTGTGAAATATTGGGAAATCTTTGCCCTTTCAATGCATAGCCACCCTGGCTTCTTTAGGCACCTTCCAAGTTTCTGTCTCATTGGTATTGCCTCCAGTTGTGCTTTTAATGTCTCCCTTTTAACAAACTCCCAACCATCATGAACTCCCGTCCCTTTTAGTATTTCTCTCCATGGGATTTCACCCAGCGTTTCCCTAAGTTTTCTGAAGTCGGCTTTCTTAAAGTCTAGAATTTGGACCTTAGTATGCTTGGTTGCTCCTTTCCGCTGGATAATAAACTCCAGAAGAGCATGGTCACTCCCACCTAATGATTCTGCCACTTCTACCCCGCTAACCAGGTCATCACTATCGGTTAGGATCAGATCTAAAATGGCTGATCCTCTTGTTGCTTCTCCCATTTTCTGGACAATGAAGTTGTCTGCAAGGCCAGTGAGGAATCTGTTCGACCTTATGCTCTTGGCTGAGTTTGACATCCAACAAATATCAGGATAGTTGAAATCCCCCATTACTACTATCTCACTTCCTTTTGAATGCCTAGTCATCTGTTCCAGGAAGGCATCATCTGTGTCCTCAGTTTGGCTTGGGGATCTATAGTAAACTCCCACAATGAGATCACTGTTATTTTTCTCTCCCTTAATTTAGACCCAGATACTCTCAATATGGCTTTGAAGTTTTAAATGCTGGGTCTCTTCACAGGTATACACATCCCTGACATATAATGCCACTCCTCCTCCTTTCCTGTTTGGTCTGTTTCTCAAAAATAGATTGTATCCCTCTATTACTACATTCCAATCATGTGTCTCATCCCACCAGGTTTCAGTGATGCCTATTATGTCATATTTAGTTTGCTGTACCAAGAGCTCAAGTTCATCTTGTTTTTCCCCCATGCTCTGTGCATTAATATACAGACATTGAAGACCCCCATGTCTCTTATTTAAGGATTTTTCCTCCCACCACTAAGTCTGCGTGCTGTTGCTCCATTTCTCTCCCATTCCTATTAGATTGTTTGCTGGGGATCAGGGATCGTTTGCTGTTCTGCCATGGGGAGCACTTCTACTTGGGCCGGCCCTGTCAATTGACCACATACCTTTTGCTTCAGGCTTTTAAGGGATAAAACTTCTGTGGAGCTCAGCAGCTATTATTTAGCCTGCTGCCATACAGGAAGTGCTTATGCTTGTAATGTGTTTGCATCGGAAGGTTTTTTATTGTTTAAAATATTGTTTTGTGATGTTGTGTTTCATCTGATTATGTTGTGAGCTGCTATGGGAACTTATGGGAAGACACACAGTCCAAAAATGAAAACAAATAAGCAAATGATCTAGCAAACACACAAAATAAACTTCTAAGAATAAGATTGCTTTGCATCTTCTAGTCTTTTGCCCAGTGAAGGTACAGGAATGATCAGCAAGCACTAGGCACTTGTACTTTAAAATGCTCAAAATGTTCATAATCTTGAACAGACTATTTTAGGGCCCTCCTGAATACATTTCCCTATTTTGTTAGATCAGCTGGAGAGGCCTTGCTCCTCATATTTTTATTTCCATAAGCAAAATCTGCCAGGACATTGAATCAAATGTTCTTTATTGTAGAACCCACTCTGTGGCATTCCTTCCCCAGGGATATATGCAGGTCCAACTCTAGGGAGATGTGCCCTCAGGCAAAAAAAGGGCTGTATTTCTGATGTGTCCTGGGGGATGTTTGTTCACAACTCTGTCATTCCTTGCTGTTATTCATCTAACCTGCCTCACAGACTTGTTGTGAGGATGAACAATAGAAGTGAGGACCATGTTTCCACCTTGAGCTCCTTAAAAAACAAAAATGTTGTAAACAAATCTCCCCACATTAATCTCCCTCCCTAAACTCACGATTGCCCAGAAACTGGCTGGTCTTGAAATAACTTTGCTTTCCCATTGGTCAAGAATTTTGACATTTTTCTTTTACAGAATCAGCTTCTAAATTTAGTCTTCCTCTCTCTGTGTGTTTCATTTTTTAAATTTATTAGTGTGGCAATTCTACATGCTCCATCTTGCCAAAGCTGAAACAGAAGCCAAAGGTTTGACATAAGCAAGAGGCTTAACAAACACCATCTCTGGCTTGGCCTGCCTTGGCAGGGGGAGGTGGTTGATGGATGCTCCAAGATTTCATGCACGCCTGGTGTAGCCTGGTACCAGCTAAGGTGCTTGAGCAGAAACAAGAACAGCACGGGAAGCTGTTTGTATTCTTTAATCAATCTTTAGAACATGCTCTGGGTTCAAAAGATACATTCCTCCTTAGTTTTTGAGCTGAAGAGCTCTGGGAAAGTGTCTTCGTTGTACTTTAAATGTATGTTGTGGATGTGACCCATGACAACTAAACAAAACATTGACTGTGCAAAGGCAGTGAAGCAATGAGGGGCAGCTACAGGAAAGGCCCTGCTTGTGGGCTTCCTAGAGGCACCCTGATGGCCACTGCAAGGAAATGGGAGGTCAGATGTGGTAGACCCTCAGTTTCATCCAGCGGGGCTGTGTTTGTGCTATTAAAAAGCATCTGTCTGGTGGCCGCATTGGGAAGCAAGTTGTAACATCTGAATCCCAGTTGCTGGAGAACACAGGAGAGGAGTGTGTTGCTTGAATCCTGTTTTCTGGCTTCTCAAAAGTGGCATCTGGTTGGCCAGATTGAGAACTGGATACTGGGCGAGATGGGCCATTGGCCTGATCCTGCAGGCTCGTCTTATGTTCCTAAATCCAGCAGGGCTCTTGCATTGTGAAGTCTTAATATCCTCTGATAATGGAATCATTTCTACAGATATCCAGGGCAGCTTGAGACGTTGTTAGCCAGAGGCAAAATGCACCACTGCTGGCCCCACAATTGTGAGGCTTTGCAAGGGCTCCCCCCCCCTCTCCTGGTGGCAACACTGGGTGGCAGAACATCTCTCCTCTCCCTCATTTGGTGAGGGAAGGCATCCTGCAGAGCTTTGCTGCTGGTCCCTCTCTCTGCCCCCCCCCCAATTGGGGAGATCACTGGCAAAGCAGAGCTGCAGTGGTGGGGTGGGGTGGGGTGGGGTGGGGTGGGGTGGGGAATGCACCTCCTCTTAGATTTTCACTGCCTGAGTCGGCTCATTCACCCTGCCTCACCTGTGGGCTGGCTCTAAAACTATCACTACTATCTTGTGTATGAAGAAGCATTTCTAGGGAACAAATTTCCTTTGCTTTCCCTACTGGAGACCACTGATCTAATTAAAAACCAAAAACTTCTCTTAAAACTGTCAAAATCTAAAGACTGAATGCTCAGAAGCTTTAGTGCTTGGTTTTACCTAGCACTATCAAGAACCCTCAAATTCTTTTCTCTGTTTACATTTCTCTGCTCAAGAGAAAGATTTAGTGTTTAAGGTCCTATCCATCAAAACAGAATCTAACTTTTAGCATTTAGGTGCAACAGATAGGAATGTGTTATATAGG
This sequence comes from Zootoca vivipara, assembly GCF_963506605.1. NCBI lineage: Eukaryota > Metazoa > Chordata > Lepidosauria > Squamata > Lacertidae > Zootoca > Zootoca vivipara. The sequence goes on along the minus strand of NC_083289.1, from coordinate 2,748,074 downwards.
GATGCCACCCTAGACACCCCAAGTTTTAAGACGAGTCCCACGAATGAGCTCATCAATCCTGAGAAGGCAGCCCTGCCATTCTCTCTGAGCAGGTGAGATTTGCTCTGTCCTGTCTCTGCTAATGAGGACTCTCAAGGGATTAAAGGCTATCTACGTGGGTAATGCAAGTGGAAGGGAGAAAGATGCAGGTCTTCAAACTGATGGTACGTGTTGTGCAAGTCCAGTGTGCAAAATTCAGACATATAAAAAGGTCAAGTGGGAACTGCATAGCTGCCAAGTATCCCGTTTCCGCCAGGAAAACCCCTTTTTTCTTACCGTTTCCCGGCGGTCTCCCGTTTAGTGAAAAATCCCGGTATTGTCCCTTAAATCAGCTTCTGCCCGGCGGCCATTTTTCTGGTGCCGCTTTGCCTTTCTATGGGCACCAGAAAATGGCGGCGCCGGCACCGGAAGTCGCTTCCGCGCATGACCGGAAGTTGCGTGACGCGATTTCCGGTGGCGATTTGCCCTTCTATGGGCATCAGAAAATGGCGGCGCCGGCGCCGGCAGTCGCTTTTACATGTTTCCGTTCATGCGCGGAAGCGACTTCAGACGCTGGCGCCGCCATTTTCTGGTGCCCATAGAAGGGCGAAGCTCCACCGGAAGTTGCGTCACGCAACTTACGGTCATGCGCGCACTGCCGATCCCGGATCTTTACGTCCCGAACTTGGCAGGTATGGGGACTGCAGCAAAGCATTACAGCACATCCTCACCTTTCCCTTTCCATAGTTCTAGCCCAGTAGCTGCACCCTCCTCCATCACTTGGATGATGGGCTTGAGGGCATCCTGATCAAGTTTGCAGATGACACCAAATTGGGAGGGGTAGCTAATACCCCAGAGGACAGGATTACACTTCAAAATGACCTTAACAGATTAGACAACTGGGCCAAAGCAAACAAGATGAATTTTAACAGGGATGGGTGACACCTGGCTTGAGAGCAGTACATGTGAAAAGGATCTAGGAGTCTTGGTAGACCACAAACTTGACATGAGTCAACAGTGTGATGCAGCAGCTAAAAAAGCCAATGCAATTCTGGGCTGCATCAATAGGTGTATAGCATCTAGATCAAGGGAAGTAATAGTACCACTGTATTCCGCTCTGGTCAGACCTCACTGGAGAACTGTGTCCAGTTCTGGGCACCACAGTTCAAGGAGGATACTGACAAGCTGGAACGTGTCCAGAAGAGGGCAACCAAAATGGTCAAAGGCCTGGAAACAATGCCTTATGAGGAACGGCTTAGGGAGCTGGGTATGTTTAGCCTGGAGAAGAGAAGGTTAAGGGGTGATATGATAGCCATGTTCAAATATATGAAAGGATGTCATATGGAGGAGGGAGAAAGATTGTTTTCTGCTGCGCCAGAGAAGTGGACACGGAGCAATGGATTCAAACTTCAAGAAAGAAGATTCCACCTAAACATTAGGAAGAACTTCCTGACAGTAAGAGCTGTTCGGCAGTGGAATTTGCTACCAAGGAGTGTGGTGGAGTCTCGTTCTTTGGAGGTCTTTAAGCAGAGGCTTGACAGGGATATGTCAAGAATGCTTTGATGGTGTTTCCTGCTTGGCAGGGGGTTGGACTGGATGGCCCTTGTGGTCTCTTCCAACTCTATGATTCTATGATTCTATCCTTCTTTGGAGGTCTTTAAGCGGAGGCCTTTAGTCCTTGTCTGAGGTTTTTTTTTAGGGGGAGGGGAGGCGGAGAGGGTTGTGCCTCATTTTTTCCTCCAATGCAGTTTTTTTTTTTTTGCAAATGTCAGCATTCCTCTGAGCATAAAAAGAGCCTTCTGGATCAGACCCACCTAGTGTAGCATCCTGTTCTCACATTGGCCACCCAGATACCATTGGGAAACCTGAAAGCAGGATTTGCGCATCAGAGCAGCTCTCTTCCCTCCTTCCAGTCACTAGTATCAGAAGCACGGCTGCCTCTGACCATGAAGGCGGAGCATTGCCATCATGGCTAGTATTCCTCCATGAATTGATCTAATCCTCTTTTAAAGCCATCCAAGTTAGGGGCCGTCTTTGCCCCTGTGGGAGAGAGTTCCCTTCTCAGTAGCTTCCCTTTGGACTGTTTCTGTTGGCACTTCCCACCTGAACTAGCTATTAGATCACGTATTAGAACAATGGAGAATTCAAATTCATTAGTCCTGATCTTTTGCGGGATAGGAAGAGACTTTAAACACCAGTGAGAAATACAAATGAGGAAAATTTTGGAAGCATGGCTAAATTGTTTTAGGAGGTATTTGAGTTCGATGCCTGGGCACACCCTCTAACCATGAAATGGCAACAAGTCCTCGTTTCCATGAGCGACCTTGAGAAATCTTGCACTACTAAGTTTGGCAAACATTTTAGAACTCCCGGTGGGTTGTTGGTTTTTTAAACGGTCATTGTAAAACCCCTCTTGCCGTGCCTAACTGTAAATAAAACCCCACTGCCAAGAAGACTTCATTAGTGTAGTTTGCATTTTAATAGGTAGCTTTTGGCTAAAGCACAACCTCTCTGAAGATGTGCATGTATGTCTGCTTGGCACACCTTGCTTCATGAGGTAAATGCTCATGCCGTCAAATGTCCCCTCCTCTGCCCCCTTTGCCTGCTTGGCTTTGTAACAGGCTTTAATTAACCACACCGAAAGAACTGTAATCTGTGGGAGGAGGAATTTTGGAATGAACCCTCAGCGCTTCCCTCAAAGGCCAGGGGTTAGGACTTCCTTTCTGGATGCTCTACAAACACCATTGATCAAAGCTATGAGCCAGTTTCTCCTTGAGCCTGTGCAGCTGTGGGCACATTGTGGAGACTGCAACATTACCCTCTTCATACCGTGTGTAAGAAATGTCAGACAAATGAATAAAACTACATTTTCACCACCACCTGAAACTTTTGACACATTTCTCCATCAGAACAGCCAATGAGGTAATTCATTAATCCTTTGGAGACTGGGGTAAATAGGCAGGCTCTTAAAGAGAGGGGAGGGGCATTCAATGCCATAGCCATTTCCTGAAAAGTTTTCACTGGTTCTGTCGTTGGTTCCACAACTGGAAATAGGCCAACTTTCACCTCACACACTGAAGCACTGTAGTAAATGTTAAACGGCCAGAAGATCCTAAGAAGCAGCAGAGGAAAGAGCTATTTCTCCAACCGTTGCTCAGTCCGCAAATAAAGTCTTTTCACGACTAGGAGGACTTGAAGACTTCAGGTTTATAATGTGGACCTTGCAGAGACCTTGTCCTCTTGGAATCAAGTAACTTCTTTGGAGAGATAAATATTTCTGGTGTCCTCCTAGTGGTGTTCCCTTCAGAGGAAAATATCTGAAACGGGACATGATGTGGAAGCTCTTCTCAGCTGCTTACAGCATTCTGCAATACACTAGTAATTCTTTTGTGCTACATGGTTCTTTGTAAGCACCACTGAAAAATGTGCACTTTGTAACTAATGCTGTTTTCTCTCTTGTCTTCTCGCCATCAATGCATTGTTGTTATGCTCCTGTGTCTTTCTGCATTTTTGTGGTGGTTATTTTAGGAAAACTGGAGTGTAGATGCACATAAATTACATGTATAATACATTACTCATATAATGCAGCATATAATCAGTGCACACAATAATATGTATAATAATGTGTGAGAATTTGTACTTAAATGGAACCCAGGGGAAAAAAATCTTGCTCCATCTTCCATGTGACAATCAGTCCTTCAGATATTTGAAGGTGGCTATGGTATCACCTGAGGGATGCAGGTGGCGCTGTGGTGTAAACCACTGAGCCTTGGGCTTGCTGATCGAAATGTTGGCGGTTCAAATCCCTGTGACGAGGTGAGCTCCCGTTGTTTGGTCCCAGCTCCTGGGACCGTTGTTCAGAACGTGTCCAGAGGAGGGCAACCAAAATGGTCAAAGGCCTGGAAACAATGCCTTATGAGGAACGGCTTAGGGAGCTGAGTATGTTTAGCCTGGAGAAGAGAAGGTTAAGGGGTGATATGATAGCCATGTTCAAATATATAAAAGGATGTCATATAGAGGAGGGAGAAAGGTTGTTTTCTGCTGCAGGGACGTACCCAGGATCAAATGGGGGGGGGAGCCATAGTCGTTATGGGGCGGGGCCAAGGCACGGGAGGGGCGGGGCCACAAAGTGGGAATGTGGGCGGGGCTACAGAACCCCCCCACCTTGAACTCTGGGCAGCGAGGAAAACAGCAGCAGCAGCAGTGCCGACAGAAACTGAAAAGCAAAGCGAAAGAGTGCGCCCAGGAAACAACTCGACGGGAAGGGAGCAGCAGCGGCAGCGCTTTTCTGGCCAAGGGGCGTGCACCGTTTGTGCGCTCCGCGAGCTACCAGGCCCCGCTTCGATCCACTCCCTTCGCCTCCGGCAGCCGCCTCCGTTGCAGCTGGGCTTGCCGCCGCGCTGCTGTGCTCCCTGGCGCTTCTGCCGCTTCGCCCCCCTCGCCTCCGGCAGCCACCTCCATGGCCGCTGGGCTTGAAGTTGCGCTGCTGCGCTCCCTCCGGTGTGCGCGTGGGCGGGCGCTTCCCGCTGATCAGCTGTGAGCGGATGTGCGCAGCCTTATTCAAGCCCGCCCCGCCCCACATCTCCTAGCATGGGGGACGCCTGTTTCCACCACCGCCAGTCTTTTGAAGCACCACCGCGCTTCTGCAGTTAGGCCCGCTGCTGCCGTGCTCCTTGGGGGGGGGCTTGCTTTCAGCTGTGTCCCCGCCGACCGTGGCAATCTCCTATCGTGCCGCAAAGCTGCGTCACCTCAGAAGCTCCGCTGAGAAGAAGGCGGGGGGGGGGGGGAGAAGCATGGGCGTACCCACCACCCTGCTTCTAGGGAGGGGCGGCTGCCCCCTCCTGCCCCATGGTGGGTACACCCATGTTCTGCTGCTCCAGAGAAGCGGACACAGAGCAATGGATTCAAGCTACAAGAAAGAAGATTCCACCTAAACATGAGGAAGAACTTCCTGACAGTAAGAGCTGTCCGACAGTGTAATTTGCTGCCAAGGAGTGTGGTGGAGTCTCCTTCTTTGGAGGTCTTTAATAATAATAATATTTTATTATTTATACCCCGCCCATCTGGCCGGGTTTCTCCAGCCACTCTGGGTGGCTTCCAAAAGAAAAATGAAATAAAATAATCTATTAAACATTAAAGTGGAGGCTTGACAGCCATCTGTCAGGAATGCTTTGGTGGTGTTTCCTGCTTGGCAGGGGGTTGGACTGGATGGCCCTTGTGGTCTCTTCCAACTCAAAGTGCAAGTATCTCCTACGTATGTCACAGGAACATCCATCTCACTTGTCTGCCTTAATCTCCAGCAGAACCAGAGACCTACAGCAGGAGAGTCATGTCCCAAAGTTGCTGGCTTGCATCTGCTTTGCATCTCCACATGAGAAGAGTGACGGTTCAGCAACAGTTTCGCTGTCTGCTTGACATTACACTGGCCTGCTGCATCATGAAGGAAGGGAGGTATTGAATGTTGATTAATATATATTCTTCAACAACTTGGGAAATAGCTATGTCTTAAAAGATACATTACATATTTTGGAAAGTGGTTTTTCTGCCTATCTGCCATTTGTTCTCCACAGGTTCGGCCACCTCTCAAGATACCATCACCAAAATCGGCAAGAGGGTTCCCCAAGGTCCTCATGGACACCATTTTGATTCCATATAGCAGACTGAAACATGTTCTTGCATGACTTCACCCATGTTTTGACATACTAGTTTTGGCTGCCTCTTGACATACTGCTGCCAAACTCAGCATGAGGGCTCCTGAGGTGGGAGTGGCCATATTCATGGATGTTTGGATGCCCTGCACCATTTTGAATCAAGAGGGTGGACCAAAATGTGACTTTGGTATGACTTTGTCTGATTTTTGGCATGACAGATCCAAACTCACAAATTGCACTATCCATTTAAAAAACACAGTATTTGATGGTCTCTACAAATTCCCAAGCAGCACAGGGCAATCGCTACTAGTAAAATAAGAAGTAAGCAAATAATGGATATTTTTTCCTTTTTTTTTGAGGGTGAGAAGTGCACAGAACACTGATAGAGAAGGCTAAGGACTATCTATCCCAAATCCCCAGCCACAAGAGGATAGGTATTTTTTGACAAAATATTGGAACACATCAGATAAAAGCTTCAGCATTTATTTCATCCATGATGGTAAAAGAGACATCTGAATTGCTCACAAATTGACAGAGGAAGAACTTTGATCTCTGTGTCCCAAATTAACTGATGGAAATCATTACCCACAGGATGAGGCCCTGGCCACTTTTGATAGCAATTTCTTTTCAAAGGATTAGATGCATTAATGCAGTGTTTCTCAACCTTTTTTGGGCCACGGCACACTTGTTCCGTGAAAAAAATCACGAGGCACACCACCATTAAAAAAGTTTAAAAAATTAACTCTGTGCCGCCCTATATTGACTATAATTATGACTGTAAGAAACACTTGCCAATTGCTGTGTTGGTTGCAATCTCCTGTAATAAGGCTTCACAAGCCGTCCGGTGGGTTAGCACTGTTTATTGGCAGCCGCCAGGCTCGTTTGCACTGAGCTTTGGGAAAGAGGAGGAGAAATATTGCTTTCCGGCGGGTTAGTGTTGTTTATTGGCGGCCGCCAGGCACGTGACAATGCAAATCGCCCTTCTCGTCGCCGCACGTCGCGGCACACCAGCCAGCGTCTCGCGGCACACTAGTGTGCCGCGGAACAGCGGTTGAGAAACGCTGCATTAATGGACCATTAACATTAGAGCCTTGGGCAGCTGCTATATAAGAGTGTGGAATTATAGATTTCTGAGACACAAACCAGGAATGGGTAGCCCTGGCTACACTTGTGTGGATTGCAGCCACAGCCAGGAGATAATTCTTTTAGTCTTTCATGAGAAAGGAGAACCCACCGCAAGAGGTGAAGAAACACATTTTTGACTTTACATTTCCTTTGGGTGCCTCAAAAACGTCTGTTGGGAAAACACTGTAGGCAAACTGCTTCCTGTTTTCACGTGTGTGCCCTGAGGACTTTGTTGTTCTGGGATTTAAGGGTCAAATCTGTCTCTTCTGCCCCCTCACCATTCATTCAACCCACCTCTGCCTAGTCTAATGAGATCACCCAGGCAAGTTTACACAACTCCTTCTGTCATTCAGCAAGGTTAATCCAGGTAAATGAATAGAAATCCCTAAGCTTCAACAGTGATATAACTTGAGGGAGTACAATCCACATTCCATCTCTACCCACTCACAAAGGAAAGAATCTTGGAGGGGACAAATCTGTGCTGGCATCAAGCATGCTTCTCCCTGTCAGTAAACAGGTTGTGCCAAAGGTGATGAGTGATTTGCTTACCTGGACTGATTATGAGAGGCCCAAGGGTACGCCTCACCTCGCCTCAGTTTTATTTCTGCTGGGAAGGATAGAAAGGATAGATGGTAGAGAGGGAATGGAATGGAGTACTGTGCAAAAGGGGCATGACTTCAGCCCCAAACTGGACTGGAGGCACTCCATGCTGCAACATTTGGTTGTAGGTTCCTCTCCTTTGCGTGGATTTCCATTGCATATACTTGGCTTTAGTTATAGCAGGGCAGGAGGCGGTCAATGGAACATGCTGGAGTCCACTTTAGGCAGGTGGGCAGGGCCACTTGCATGCCAATCACCTGATGCCATGAGACAGGAGAACCCCTACCAGTGGCTACCAGCTACAATGGCTATACAGTAATGCCATTTGCTGGAGACGGAGGCAGATTCAGGGCAGTGTGACCGATTCCCCCACCCTGGATACCCAGCCTAGGAGCGGTGCAGCGTGTTGCAATGGTGACGTAGTGAATTGAGCAGAACAGAAGGCATTGGCCTAGATGGGTCAAGGGCTTCTCATGTTCTTACCACAAGCTGCTTTGGTTTTGTTTTGCATATTTTCTTATTTTCAGCCTAGAACTATAATGGACTTAATTACAAGGCTGGATTAACCCCCCCATTCCACCCCAATTGTTACAATAAAGTTAAAAAATACATGATATTTGAACAATGCAGACTATGAAATTCATGGCACAAGAATTCCCCCTTTAGCTTTTTTGAAACCTATCTGTCTATATTCACAGGCCTTTCTGCAACAATGAACCAGTCTCTAACTCCAGACTCCGTATTAGCCCTCCTGGCCATTGGAAGTGATTTAAATCCCACCCTTGTTCACAAGGCTCTTTTGCTGGTTGCAAATGGACTCAAAATAATCAAACACTGGAAGTCTGGATCAGGTTGCTCTAGGGATTGATAGTTTGAGAGGGTGTGGGGCACAGTGGTGTAGCATGGGGCACCTCAGATATGCACCTCAGATATGCTGATGACACAACCTTGATGGCAGAAAGTGAGGAGGAATTAAAGAATCTTTTAATGAGGATGAAGGAGGAGAGCACAAAATATGGTCTGAAGCTCAACATCAAAAAAACCAAGATCATGGCCACTAGTCCCATCACCTCCTGGCAAATTGAAGGGGAAGAAACGGAGGCAGTGAGAGATTTACTTTCTTGGGTTCCATGATCACTGCAGATGGTGACAGCAGTCACGAAATTAAAAGACGCCTGCCTCTTGGGACAAAAGCAATGGGAAACCTAGACAGCATCTTAAAAAGCAGAGCCATCACCTTGCCGACAAAGGTCCATACAGTTAAAGCTATGGTTTTCCCAGTAGTGATGTACGGAAGTGAGAGCTGGACCATAAAGAAGGCTGATCGCCGAAGAATTGATGCTTTTGAATTATGGTGCTGAAGGAGACTCTTGAGAGTCCCATGGACTGCAAGAAGATCAAAGCTATCCATTCTGAAGGAAATCAGCCCTGAGTGCTCACTGGAAGGACAGATCCTGAAGCTGAGGCTCCAATATTTTGGCTACCTCATGAGAAGAGAAGAATCCTTGGAAAAGACCCTGATGTTGGGAAAGATTGAGGGCACTAGGAGAAGGTGACGACAGAGGATGAGATGGTTGGACAGTGTTCTCGAAGCTACGAACATGAGTTTGACCAAACTGTGGGAGGCAGTGGAAGACAGGAGTGCCTGGCATGCTCTGGGTCATGGGGTCATGAAGAGTCGGACACAACTAAATGACTAAACAACAACAACAAAAACGACAACAACAACAGGACGGTTCTAAGAGACGGTACAAAATGAGACCATTTTTATGTTGCCTGGCTTCTTACATCCTTCATAAAGAGAAGCAGCTTGCTTCATAGACCCCCAACGACATATTGCTCCACTGAATGCCAACTTGAATAAAATATGGGGGGAGTTAAGCCCCGCCCCACATGATCACCTGATGCGGTGCACACACACCATTTGAATGACAATGCCCTTAAACTTTGGGGGCAGGGTTGGCCCCCTCAAATATTTTATTGGAGGGCTGAAGACCCCTTGGCCCCTAGAAGCTGATTCCTATGTTGTGCCAGGCAGAGAAGCTCCCTTATTGCACAATTTGACTCTTCCTTCCAAAATGTCCCTTTGAGGAATCTGTTTTATGACTCTGTGTCTGCAACGGTGTTCTGACCCTTATGTTCAGTTCCAGCTGCAGTGATGTGTTCCTCTCTGCCCTTGTTCTTTGTTTTGTATTGCTTTTATTGCATATTGCTTTTGAAAACTCAGTGAAGCATTTTTAAAAACCCAAACTGTCTGTTCACTGGGTTTTTACCTGCCATATTCTGTCTGCCTCACTTCTGTTACGGTGATTGTCCTTTAAGGATGCAAGTTTAAATGTTCTACCTTAGAGACTGAGAGGCCTGAGGCTGAAATGTGGCTGTCAAGTCTCTCTGGAGGCCTCCCCCCTCCCTCCAAGAAGACCCCCCTCCCTCCTCACCCTCCCCAGTGCTCTGGCTGGGCTGCAACTGTGAAACTGCCTCCTGCTTACCTGGGTGAGATGGATGCAGATCAAAACCTCTCTGACCTTTTGGCAGGGCTGGAATGTCCGTTGCTTGGTCCACTTTTGCCTTTGGCACAACCAGCCAAAGGTTGTGGCCCCGGAAGCTCCCTTGGGAGGGAATGTGGCTTTTGGGGCGGAAAAAGCTCCTCCTTCCTTTAACACCATTAATTTAGTTGAAAATGTGGCAAGGCTTGATAGAAACTGCCTTGGAATGTGTGTTGCGGGGTGTGTGTGTGTGTGTGTGTGACAAAAGGAAAGTGTTTATTTTTATTTCTTTAAGAAGTCAATTTACTGAGTCAGTTTATAGGTGAAGACAGGTGCATATCTATTTACAAACTTTGGATATGTGCCAGCGTTCTATCTTACCTGTGTGTGTTTATGCACTTATTCCCTAAACTTGAAGATGAAATGAAAAACACGACGGTCGGTGTGAAAATACCCCAAATAGCAAGCAAGCGAGCAAACAAAACAATATTGGGCGGGTCGAAGGCCTCACCTGTAGGTTTACCTGCCCTGAAAGCTCCCGGAGGCTCTGCGAAGGCGCTATTCCCCGTGGCGGCCACCAGGTGGCGTGTGCAGCAGCCGGTGCGGTTGCGCGAGAGAGTCCGCGCGCGCGGCCGGGAGGAGAAGGGCTTCTTCCCTGGCAAGCGCGGGAGGAAAGGCGCCTGCGGATCCCACGGGGCTTCTTCTCCCCGTCCTGGGCTCTGGGATTGACTGCAAGGAGCAGGAGCGCTCGCTCCGCATCCCATGTGGAGCTCTTGGAGCAGCGACTTCAGCCTGGAAATCTCCCGGAGAGCCCAGAGATATTGACAAGGTAAGGAAAGGAATGGGGACTTCGCTGCTGCAGCCCTAGACTCGGTCCCTGCTGCGCCTCGCCTCCTTTTCGCTAGGAAGCCGGGGGTGGGTGGGTGATGAAGGGGGCCTGCGGGGGCTCCCTCTGATCAGGTGCTTGGGATACTAATTCTGCCAAACCTTTTTGTGTGTGTGTGGGGGGGGAGTTGGATTTAGGGAGAACGGCAGACGACCGCTTGAGCAGAGCAAAGGGGATTCCAGGCTCGGAACTGTATTGGGAAGCACTTTCCAAAAAGAGTGGAGGTTGTCTGTGTGTAACAGGTCGCAGCCCCTGAACTCTCTTGATTTCAAACATGTTCCTAACTCTCCCCGTGAAATCCAGGTGATTTGCAGCCTAAGGAGCCTTATGCGGAAAGCCCATTGCATTTCCCCTTCATATGTGTGCATTTACTTGGAGAATTGCTGCCTTAAGGTGTGTAATTTCAGTTGGATCAGGTCCTCATTTGGCCAGAGGAGTTGCTCTGGCGTGGCACACCTGTTGTGTAGCTCCCTGATCCTGCACAAAAGCGATATACAGGGTGAGTCTTTTAAAAGAGGCCCCGTGGAACGTGTACTCTGTATCCCGGGGCCTCTTTTAAAGGACTCGCCCTGTATATATGATTCCATGCTGTTGCTTCAAAGGCTTCCTGTTTTATCTGCACACTCCCCTTTACCTCCCAAATTATGGCTGCATCCCCCACCTTCTCCTCTTGCAAGTGATCATTTCAGAATCACTCCCCCCCTTTGCCCCCAGGCTCCAGCCATTGGAGGTATCCTAGTCACAGCAAGTGATAAATATGTGTGTCTAAAATGACTGGGGATGGGTGGGGGGCGGGGGCGTGAACATGCCTTCCCCTTGGCTTTGCTCCACAGTTGAAGTTTGAAGTCTCTCATGATGGAAGGAGATAATGAGGAAGCTGGCTCCAGACGCATGAAAGCAAAATGTCTGATTTTTAAAAAGAGCACACACCATTAACTACTCCAGATTTTTTGCACTCTGGCAAGATCCATGCCTTGGGGCCAAGGAATGTGTCTCCAGTGAAAATGTGTGGCCTGCCTTGAAAGATGCACATGGACAGATTTGGCAGGACTTGCCTCCTTCCTCCACAGATCGCACCAGAATGAATGCACTCTGTGTGCACCTTTTGCAGGTTTTCTTACTTTTGTTTAATTGCATTTTTATCTTGCTGTTGTGTGAAGGCAGCATTCAGGACAGCATGCAATCACTTAACCCTCTTAGGGAAGCAGGATGTTGGATTGCAGGTAGCTTTTGGAAAGGTGTGCTCTTTAAGAAAGACAGCCCCCCTCCAATGAGGGTATCTGCTCCCTGCTGTGTTTCAGATCCCCTGTGTTTATTTCTGAGGACAGCTTGTATCTCCACCCCCCACCCCAGGATTATAAATCATTCAATGGAGCTACATATTACCGCCAGGTGTGAATGCCAGCAGCTCAGGTCCATGTGTTTTTCCTTTTTCTTTCTGTTTTACCTGTGATTGTACCATGTTATGGAGTACAGTGGTGCCTCGCTTAACGAATGCCCTGCTTAACGAAATTTCCACTTAACGAAAGGTTTTTTCCAGTGGAGGTTGCCTCGCTAGACGAATTCGTTTTACGAAAAATTCGCCTAGTGAATCGCGGTTTCCCATAGGAATGCATTGAAATTCAATTAATGCGTTCCTATGGGCAAAAAAAAAAATATCAAAAAAATTCAATGCATTCCTATGGGATTCACTAGATGAATTTTTCGTTATAAGAAAAAACCCGTGGAACGAATTAAAATCGTCTAGCGAGGCACCACTGTATACCGTAATTTGGTAACCATAAGAAATGCTCCTGGAAGTCATTGCTGCTTCAGGAAATTAATCTTTGCCCAAAGTGGGCTTTTTATTCATTGCCAAGAAGCATCCCTTTGCCAAACAAAGATTATTATTATTTAATTGTCCTCTTCTGAAGACTAAAATCCAGATATGGATTTTTCATGCAGCAATAAACAAAGAATGTAGCTTTCTCATTCAAATATTTCTTATTCAACATCTTTATCAATGACTTGGATGATGGGCTTGAGTCCCTGAGCAAGTTTGCATATGACACCAAATTGGGAGGGGTGGCTAATACCCCAGAGGACAGAATCACACAAGATGAATTATAACAAGGAAAAATGTAAGGTACTATACTTGGGCAAAAAAAATGAAAGGCACAAATATAGGATGGGAGACACCTGGCTTGAGAGCAGTACATGTGAAAAGGATCTAGGAGTCCTGGTAGACCACAAACTTGACATGAGTCAACAGTGTGATGCAGCAGCTAAAAAAGCCAATGCAATTCTGGGCTGCATCAATAGGAGTATAGCATCTAGATCAAGGAAAGTAATAGTACCACTGTATTCTGCTCTGGTCAGACCTCACCTGGAGTACTGTGTCCAGTTCTGGGCACCACAGTTCAAGAAGGATACTGACAAGCTGGAACGTGTCCAGAGGAGGGCAACCAGAATGGTCAAAGGCCTGGAAACAATGTCTTATGGGGAACGGCTTAGGGAGCTGGGTATGTTTAGCCTGGAGATATGATAGCCATATCTGGAGATATGATAGCCAGGGGTGATATGATAGCCATGTTCAAATATATAAAAGGATGTCATATAGAGGAGGGAGGAAGATTGTTTTCTGCTGCGCCAGAGAAGTGGACACGGAGCAATGGCTTCAAACTACAAGAAAGAAGATTCCACCTAGACATTAGGAAGAACTTCCTGACAGTAAGAGCTGTTCAACAGTGGAATTTGCTGCCAATGAGTGTGGTGGAGTCTCCTCCTTTGGAGGTCTTTAAGCAGAGGCTTGACAGCCATATGTCAGGAATGCTTTGGTGGTGTTTCCTGCTTGGACTGGATGGCCCTTGTAGTCTCATCCAACTCTATGATTCTATGATTCTACTAGCTGGCCTGGCCACGTGTTGCTGTAGTTCTTCCCTGTGATTCCCCCCACTCTGTCCAGACACATGACTTATCCTGCCCCCTCCTCCCTCCACCCCTGGTTCATCCCTGTGACTGCCCCCACCCTGTCCTGATTCATGAGCTATCGAGCCCCTCCTTCCCCCACCCCCCTGTCTGAGCCCTCTGTTGTCTCCGGGAAGTTTTGCCCCCTCTCTCCTGTTTCCCCATACCTCCAAGGCCCCCACCCTTGGAGAAGGAACTGTCAACTTCTGGGTTCTGTTTCCCATCATGCACTTTTGTATGAGCCCTCTGTTGTCCCCGGGGAGTGTTGCTCCCTCCCCCCTGTATTTCCATACTTGGGCCCCCACCCTTGGAGAAGGAACTGTCAGTTTCTGGGTTCTATTTTCCAGTATTTACATTTGTCTGAGCCCTCTATTGTGCCCGGAGAGTGCTGTCCCCTCCCCCCTGTATACATTGGCTACTGCGCATGCATCATGAACATTTAAATATATATATAGATTAATTTTTTTGAAATAAGAACATGAGAAGCAGAAGTTACTATTGTTAAGTTTTATTTTAGGGATTGTAATTTCTTTTGGTGGGTTTGTATGATTTGGGCGTTTTTTTTTGTTATTTCGATTTTCTAATTTTGGAGTAGGTATTTTGAATGTAGGATGTGGTGTTGGTTTTTTTTATTGTGCTGTTTGCAATGTTTTATTTCTCTACTTGGGGTTGTCATTTATTTTGGCATGTAGTGTATGATTTTGGTGTGGGTGGTTGTTTTTTGGTTTTTTAATTTTTGGTGTAATTTTTTGGAATGCAGGATGGGATGTATTTTGTTTTTTTAATGTGTTGTTTGTAACTTTTTTATTTTTATGGTTTTTATTGTGGGTATAATTGAGTTGTATTTGGTGTTGAGGAAGGTGGGGAGAGGTCTGTTTGGTCAAAGAAAAGAATCGGGGGTGATGATGCACCCCGGGCCGAGAGAGCTACTTTAAAAATCCCAACCGGGGGGGGGATCAAATAGCGAAGCCCCACAGCCCCGTAGCAACAGAAGGCGCGTTCCGAAGCGCCCGAGCTGTTCGGTTTCATAAAAAACCTAGGAAATGGCGAGGGGAAGGTAGGGGATTGCAAATAGGGTGGGGGATTGGCCACTGCAAATATCCAAGGACTTAAACTGGGGAGAGAAAGTGCATGGTGGTTGTTTTTTTTAAAGACACAGAGGCTGGCAATCATAGTATAAAGCCTAGATTAAAAGGGGCACAACTGCCCTTACTTAAAATGGCCGCCGTAGCCTCGCATGTGACACAACGCCCACTAAATTAAAAAGCAAAAAACCCTCGCCGTGCCCCCAAGTGCGTGTTAGGAGAAATGATGAACGACTGCCTAATGCTGCCAGGTGTTTATTAATGCAGCTGCCGGGAGAGGCTTTGGGCTTGGGCTTTGGAGGTGGAATGGCCGTTTTGGCAGTCGGCCTACTCAGTTTTCCCTGTACCAACCCACCCCCCACTGCTTTGGCTGACTCAGAATCCTCGCTTCCCCCCATGGCTATGTGTCCCCCCTCCCTTTGTTGTGCCTCATCCCTGTGCCCCCCCCCCGTTGTGAAAGGCCCTACTGCAAAAGGACTGTTGGTTGCTGTGGAGTTTTGTGATGTCATCTGGCAGCGCAGCTTTGGAGGCAGCAGAGTGTGATCTGCCTTTCTATTGGATGCTGCTGGAGTCTTGAGAGCTTCTGGTGGTGATGTCTAATTTGGGCGCCACTTTTTGTATTTAATCATTATTTTAGGTGTGAAAGGTGTGGTTTTTTGATAATTTTTAAAATGCCAGATCCCTCCCTGATGGGCAAGGTACGTTCTGCCCAAATTGGTTTCAATTTGGTTCAGCGGTTATGGAGAAAGGCTGTTTCATCCGCGTGCGCAATGCCTACATTTATATATATATAGATTCTATTTAGCCACAGCAGCAGCGACTGGACTTAACTGTCAGGGGTCCTTTACCTTTACCTTACTTCACACAGCACAGTTAAGCTATGGAACTCACTGCCACAGGAGGCAGTCATGCCCTCCACCTTGGATGGCTTTCAAAGAGGATTGGGCAAATTCATGGAGGATCAAAGTATATCAAACTTGGGGCTTTCTCTAGGCAAAACATGTGCCCTACCATGGAGCTATAGCCCCCTCCCAAGTTTTCAGGACCTCTCAAATTCTTTGGTTCCTGCTCTCTTCCGTTTCAGGTGCTGAAAGACATCTCTCTGCCTGAGATTCTGGGGAGCTACTGCTAGCCAGCATAGACCAGGGATGGGAGCTTGTGGCCCTCAAAGCCTTGCCAGATTCTGAACTCCAAGAAGCCCACTGTGGCTAATGGGCAGGGAGATGAGAGTTGGACCATAGGAAGGACTTCTGGACTACGCAAACCAATAGCTACAGATTTTCAGCAAACTGTTCTGAAGTGCTTGGGGAACCAGATTTTGAAAAGCAGGTAATTTGGCTGTAACCCCTACCTGCGGAACCAGCGCTAGTAGAGGCTACTCCCTTGGGACTGTGCGTGGAAGGCAGCAGGCGGCACTAGAGCCAATGGCAGGACCAGGCAACTAATTCCAGTTTGCCCCCATCCTCTTCCCTGCTGGCACAGGAGCCAACTGCTAGGGGCTGAAGTCCCTTGTCCCCCAATAAAATATTAGCGTGGGCTGGGTCCCCCAAAGTTGTCAGGCATTGCCATTCATATAGCGTGCATGCCCTGCGCCTCGTCATCGATTATGTGGGGGCAGGGCTTACCTTCCTCCCAATATTATACTGTATTCAAGTTGGCATCCCTGCCTGCTGGGTTCTGTGTGGCACAACAGCAAGACTAAAGAAGAGGCAGAAGCTGCTTGCCTGGGCCCCCGGTGAACTGGGTATGAATAAAGCAAGTGGGTGGGGCTGGCTGGCTGGCTGGTTTAGGACAGGCTAAAGTTGGCGGAGCAGCTTCCCATTTGCCCTCATGGACCAGCCTCCACTGACCAGAACCCTGTGTATGTGTGTATGTATGTTACAAATACTATTGCAGCATTGGCGAAAAACCTTGCATTGTTCTATCATTAAGCAAACTGCTAAAATATGACATAGCAACCATTTAGAAAGCAGTTTCCTCAAATATCTCATCTCTGCCTTTATTTTTGTGAAGGCAATCCAGGCAATTGTCTTGCCTTCCCCAGGGGTTTTGGCTGATAGGCCAAATCTAATGACAGCTGAGAAATGTCAGCCAAGCAGGATCGTGCCTCCCACTCTCTGGGGCAGGAATTATTTAATTTAATTTATTGCAGGCAAGTGCTTGTGTGTAACTTTATGTGCATGTTTATGGTTTCTAAACACCCATCCAGTTTGAAAACCAATGTAGGGTACCAATATCTACTACTATATGTTTCAGAATGTGGTTTTGACAACCTGTTCTCTATAGATTTGGCTGCCTTTCAAGGTGTCGTTGCCGAATATGGCACAAGGGTTCCCGAGGTGGGGGCAGCAGTTGCTATTTATGTTTGGGTGCTGGGTGCCATTCTGAAGCAAGATGGTGGACCCGAATGTGACTTTTGGTCGCCTGCTTTTTTTGGCACGATGGGTGCAAACTCACAAATAGCATGGTGCAGTTAAAAACACAGAATTTTTGGGTTTCTACAAATTCCTGGGCAGCACTGGGCCCTCTGCGCTAGTTGCTGATAAACAACACTTGAAGAATCGCAGCTTGGTGGCATTGGATTAGGGGAAGCGGGGAAATCCCTGAAAGGCATGGATGCTGTGCACAGGCCTCAAAGTCTGATCAGCTGTGCTTGAACCAGGTGAGGCCCAGGCAGTTTTAGCAATATGTGGACCACTGGTCTGACTTGGTATAAAGCAGCTCCCTGTAATGGAGCAAATAATGATTCCTGAACACACGTGTGAATAAAACTGTCCCTTGACAGATTACTTTTTGCATTTTTATACACGCTTCCCTTCCACCTCGGCCACGTTCAGAGGAGAAAGGTTGTTGTCTGCTGCTCCAGAGAAGCGGACACGGAGCAATGGATTCAAACTACAAGAAAGAAGATTCCACCTAAACATTAGGAAGAACTTCCTGACAGTAAGAGCTGTTCGACAGTGGAATTTGCTGCCAAGGAGTACGATGGAGTCTCCTTCTTTGGAGGTCTTTAAGCAGAGGCTTGACAGCCATATGTCAAGAATGCTTTGATGGTGTTTCCTGCTTGGCAGGGGGTTGGACTGGATGGCCCTTGTGGTCTCTTCCAACTCTATGATTCTATGAGAGAGCCAGTCTTTGTCAGGTTAGCGCTTAGAAGCACAATTTTGGGCTGTAGGATTTGCTGTCTGTCTGCCTGTGGTGCATGTTGAATGAGGGATGTCATCAACGCTGGCACATCTGCATTGAGTTAATGTTTCTGTTGGCTTTAGCTCCATTGCTTTGTACAGCTCCCTGGGTTCTCTCTCTCTGTGATTTGGTTTCTGAGCAAAGTGAGAACCTTTGGGTTCTTCTGTTTTTTTTTTTAATATAATTTTTATTGATTTTACAGATTACAAAAAGAAACATATATAAAAGAAACACTTTCATAGACAAATTTTCCACCTTCTTTCCACCCCCCCCTCCCATGGGCCCTCCCCTGCCACAGGAGTATCCCATGCAGGCAGGCAGTTGAAGATGTTCCATTTTGTAGATGAGTTTATGTCCCCCCCTCCCCCACCCCCCCAGAGTCCCCCCCTGCCACCAGAGAGCTCCAGGAGCAGAAAGCAGAGAGACAACCACCCAGCAATCCAAAAAGAAAAAAGCTACACTAAAAGAAAAAAGAAAAAGAAAATTTCAAAAAAAGAATAATAAAAAAGAAAAAAGACAAAAGACAATAATAAAAACAATCTTTTTCAAATTTACATTGATAAACCATATTTTGTGGGCTTCCCCTACCTCCCCCCTTTCCCAGTTTTCATCCCTTTACTATCCTCTTTAACAGTTTCCATATCTATAAACAACTTACTTTTCCTCTTCATAAAATTTTTAAACTTAGCTAATACCATTTTCACTGAATCTCTTAATCCTTATAATTCATTATCCAATTTTTCTTCCCTTGCCTAATTTTTCCCCCCTCAATAGACTTCTTAAAATTTTAAATCCCTAAACTTCTTTTATTTTAACTTTTCCCATAATTAACTCTTACACTCTAAAAAATCCCAATATAACCTTTCTTCCCCAAATTCCGACTACCTCCCTCCAATCCAGCAAGTTCCGTAATCAACAATCCTAATTTGCTCTTGATAATCCGTCCTAATAATTACACTCCCATTTTTCCTTCATCCCACCCCCTTTTTCCAATGTTTTGTCCCCCAGATATCCATGGGGCCCCCCTGAATTTCTCCCCTTCTTAAGTTATTCATGTCCTTCTCCTTGTGGGAAATCTGTAATTCCATTGGTTCCTGTCGTTCCCTCCTCAAAGGAGGGGTACTCCGCTTCTCTTTTTGTAAAGCAATATCAACTTTTTCCTTGTGGTGTGCTTCATTTTGTGTTGTATTGTCCCAGTCATCATCGTTGTTCTCTTCATGCTCCACGTCAGAGTCCACCTCATTGACCAGATCATCCAAATTGCTATCGCTATCATTGTCGCTATCTTCCTCCTCCATTTCCATTTCAATATCCTCATCATCTGAAAAATCATATTCAGCAATCACCATCTGAAATTGCTGCTTTAGTTCTTGCTGTTGAATCTCATCTCGGCATAGTCCTATTTTTAGTTCCCACATGGCTGTCAAAACAATCCGCTGGAACTCAGGCGAGTAACTTTTTGTTGACATAGTTCCGTCTTGTCAAGGTCACTGCTTATCGTGTGGGGTGGAAAATGGTCACTGCTTATTTTCCCAGTCTCAGCAAAGTAGTTGCATTTTCCAATTCCAGATTCACAAAGGTCCAAACCAACATTTCACAATTCAAACATTTCAAAAGCATATACTCCTAGCTTCTTGAGAGTCTAAATAAAGTAAAACTCATTTATAAATCCTCGTCAGCTCGCTGGGTTGTCTGGGCTGCCGGCTCCCGGGGAAACAAAAGGTTTTCCTCTTTCTTTTTCATCATTCTGCAGAGAATCGTCCTTCTCCCCTTTTACCCTGCATCCAGGGGAGAACTTTTTATGTCTTTTGAGGAAACCTTTTAAACATTCAGTTCGTGGCTTCGGGTATTTATTTTACTGTTCCTTAGCTACCGGTGGGAGGGGGTGGCTTCCGTTTTATTTCCCTCTCTCCCAAATCCAAATTAGTCCAGATTAATATTCAAAATCCAATCCAAATTTGAGAACTACTTACAGTCTTAATTTCTAATTCTTTCTTTTGGAAGAATCCAGCGCTCTCCGCCTCCGGCTCGGAGCTTCTCCCGGCTAGAGCGACGATGGTGCTCAAAATGCCCCCCGCGACTTCGACCCTTCTCACTCCGGCGCTCTTACTAGGGCAGCCGGACGGTTGGGGAGTCCGGTTTTGGGCTCTGCCGAGCAGTTTTGCCCCCGGGACGCCCGACCCGGGGTTCTATGGGATGCAGCGTTGCTTTCGCTGCCCTCCCTCCTCTAGCAAAGACGGGCTGTCTCGGAGCGAGACAAAGACCCCGCCGATCGGCGCTGGCGCTGGACCGGAAGCCCCTTTGGGTTCTTCTGGTCTCAGAGACATCTAATTAGTAGTGACTTGAAAGTGAGTAATAAATCCTGCATGTGGCATCATTCTTAGAGCTTTGCTTCTGAATGTGAAGAGCATACTACGGAATGACCAGTGCCACCAGGGTGCATGCTGCCCTAGAAAAGCACCGGCCAACACGGCGCTCTCAGGATGTGTTGGACTACAATACCTATCTCCTCTATCCAGCACGGCAAATGGGCAGAAATGATGGGAATTGTAATTGGTAAATAATAATAATAATAATAATAATAATAATAATAATACAATAATAATAATAATACAATGATAATACTGTAATGAGAATAATAATAAGAAGAAGTAGTGTGGGTGTTTCTTTTAGCTGGTACATGCCAGTACTTTGTAGTGGCACCTCTTTTTTGCCAGGGAAAGCTCTGGGGATGGCTTCTCAGGGAGCAAATCAATTCCCTGGGCTGAGCTTGCTGCCTGGAAAATTGATCCATCCGTTCTGTCAATTCTGAGCGGGCAAGGGGGCAGGGAGCAAATGGACAAAGCCTAGAGCATTACTCAACAGGCCCAAGGCAGGCAGGCAAGCAGGCGAGGAAAGCACACACTAGCATAGACGTTATATTAAAAAAAAAAATAGAGTGATGATTGCATGGTTTAGAGATGGAGCTTCCTGGATTCTTTTGCTGGCAATTCCCCACTTCCACCCAGACTCTTCTGTTGGAGAGGAAAGCAACGGCAGAGGGGAATCCAGGATTTCAGTGTAGTTGTGATTGGGAAACAGCGTGGTTGGGAAAAAAGTTGTGATTGGAACAGATGCCTGAGTTGCTGTTCATGTTGTTTCTAACTCAGGTCTTGTTTTTGTAAAATGTATTTGTTTTAAGCAACACATTTTTAAGCATTAAAATGGTTATGCTGATGAATATATAATACAGTTATCATGCCCATGCTGCAGATTAGGGAGTAGTAGCTAAGAACTAATGGCTTAACGACAAGCCTGCGGTGCAGTCCACTGCTGGTATTGTCAACTGGAGATGCAGCTGAGGCTGAAGGGAGATTGTCCACAAATGCTGAGCACCCCACTTCTTTTTCTAGAAAAAGGGCCCTGGTAATTGTAGCCCAGCAACATCGAGGGGGGGGTACCACATTGGCTACTCCTGCCTTGGAGAGTACAGGAAGGCAGGTGTCTGGCCCAAGGAGTCTAAAATTAGAGGCAGGGATAATAATAATATATGCTGCCACTCTGGGCGGCTTACAGCATATCTAAAAACATAAAATATCAAGTGTTAAAATCCTCCCGATACAGGGCTGCCTTCCGATGTCTTCTAAAAGTTGTATAGTTATTTATCTCCTTGGCATCTGATGGGAGGGCGTTCCACAGGGCGGGCACCACTACCAAGAAGGCCCTTTGCCTGGTTCCCTGTAACCTCACTTCTCCCAGGGAGGGAACCGCCAGAAGGCCCTCGGCGCTGGACCTCAGTGCCCAGGCTGAACAACGGGGGTGGAGACGCTCCTTCAGATATCCTGGGCCGAGGCCATTTACCCTGTTTCTCATATTTTAAGACATACCCATAAAATAAGCCATAGCAGGATTTTTAAGCATTCAAGGAATATAAGCCATACCCCGAAAATAAGACATAATGATAGGCGCAGCAGCAATGGCAGCCGCGGCAGGAGGAGGAGGAAAAAAATAAGACATCCCTTGAAAATAAGCCATAGTGTGTTTTTTTGAGGAAAAAATAAATATAAGACATGTCTTATAATATGAGAAACACGGTAGGGCTTTAAAGGTCAGCATCAACACTTTGAATTGTGCTTGGAAACTTCCTGGGAGCCAATGTAGGTCTTTCGGTGGCCGCTCCCAGTCAGCAGTCTAGCTGCCGCATTCTGGATTAGTTGCAGTTTCCGAGTCACCTTCAAAGTAGCCCCACTGAAAGTCAAGGGAATGGCCCTACAGGGGCCCATTCATAGCACTGCATGCAGATTCTGCCCTAACCTTTTATCTTCACAGCAACCCTGCAAGGTGGGTTGGGGGGGGGAGGGAAATTCTCCCTGGATATCAAATCCTGGTAATGTCTGGGAAAATCTGGACGTATGGCACCCTAACTCTGAGCTTGGTGGCCGCAGCACTGGTGGGGGAACTAGGGACATTCCAGGATCAGATTAGAAGCCAGAGTAGCTTTTGTAATTCTGAGACGGTCCCTGGAGAATTGGGACACCTGGAGGGTATGAAGCACCAGGTCAAACTCATTGAGGCTTTGTTTCTGGGAATTGCGGGATAATCTCTTCCATCCTTCTTGCCTTCACTGGAAGCACATCAAGAGCAGGGATACCTTTTGTGAGATAATGTTGCCACAAATGTATCAAAACGATTCTCTGCTTGAAAATGACTCACCCAGCCTTTTCACCATGCCAGTAAATCTGCTAGCAGTTGTGTGCGTGACCAGATGTTTTAATAAGATCATATGGTATAAGCTCTTTTAAAAGGAACGCAATATATGTTGCATTCATTGGCGTGGTTGACCTGACGCAGCTGAATGTATGAGGGGAGCCATTTTACCAAGGGTGAGGAGTTACAATTCAGAGACCAGCCTTCACCACTCTGGTGCCCTCCTTATGTTTGGGACTACAACTCACATTGACCAGGGCTGATGGGAACTGTAGTCCAAAACGTCAGGATTATTATTTACCTGCCCCTTCACCCTAAGGTCCCAGGGTGGATTACAACATAAAAACACAGTATTAAACACATCTTAAAGCAGCTTACAGTCACACCCCAAAATGCACCCTCAACTGTCAAGAGCCAGGGCAAAGAATTGCTATACTGTATACTGAAGGTGCCTGGTGCAGAAAAGCAGGAAGCAAAATCTCAGCAAAACCTGGGATTCCCTCACCCTTTATTTTAAAAACAAAACAACTGAGTGTCAGGAGTATAATGTGGCAACAATATTATAGAGCAACACAAATGGATGTGTGATTAACGGAGGCACATGTAACAACCACGAGCACCAGAAATGTCCTGAGTATGTGCCCTGGTCCCTGACATGCTTGCTTTCCACAACCAGGGGATTTTTTGCTGTTTGAGAGCATTTGGTCATATGATTCCTGCACTTGCATGTTGAAGTGGTACACTTCCAGCAGACCTGTACCTTTTGCATGTAGATCAAGACAGCACTGCTTCCCTACCAGTGTGTGGAAACCACGGGAGAGATTGCTTTGTGCTCAGTTCCTGTTTGCAGGTTCCTCGCAGGCATCTGGTTGGCCCTTGTGAGAACAGGATGCTGGACTGGATTGGTCACTGGCCTGATCCAGCAGGCTCCTCTAATGTTCTTAAACCAGAGGAAGACCACCTTGGAAGTTAGATGCTTCACTTTTGTCACTTGATAGCAGCGTTCAACCCATGCCAAACAAGGCTGTGCTTGAAGGGCTGCAACCTAAGAGTCAGTCTTCCCCTTTCTCAGAATGAAGCTGCCACTAAAAATGTTCATGGTATTCTGCTTTCAGGAAAGGGAGTGGAAGCTTTAGTATAGCCTGATAGATGCAAAACATTTGCTTTAGAAACAGAAAAAGGTAGCTCCTCGTCACATCTCAGACAGTGGTTGTCATTAACAGGGTGAGGTTGTGGAATAATGTTTCCTGCCACACTTTTTTTCCATGGTCCTGTACGGAAGTACCTTTGACCATGGCAACATAATTTTTCACTGGGTTTTGGGTTGGCCCTACATCACCCTGACAGGCACTGTACTTTAATCTCTGTGTACACATGCTTGCAATTAGCCGCGTGGAAGTATTTATTGTTTCCTAAGGTCTTGCTAATAAGATGGATCATAAACTTTTAAGAGAAGCTAGCAAGCTAGGCTTTGGTTCCATCCAGAATATTAATACTGCAGCTGAACCACAAATCCTCTGAGAATGGCAATTTGCTTTGGGATACCATCATGTTGCTGTTGGCACTCTCTGGTTCCTGAAAAGTTCATGGTGGTGAAGGGTGGGATCGCTCAGCTTCAGATGTTCCAAGCAAGCAGAACAGGAGGAAGTGCTGCATTTTGGTTTTTTCTACATGCCTCTATGCAATCTTTGGAAGTAGTTACAGATTAGTGCATTTGGGCATATTTCAAGTTTGCAAGCTTTGATTGGTTTTAATTGGTAGATAATTGGACTCAAGCTTTGGCTGGTTGATTGGTAGCAAACTTTGAGAATTAGCAGTGCAACTCTAAGCCCCAGATTTGCTGGCTGGAAGGGGTAGGGAGGAGTGGAGGGGTCTGTCCACTACGGAGTCTCCTCCCATGCTTGCATATGAGCATGGAGCTAGCATGGCAGTAGGCCTTGAAATGAGCCATTCTTGGGGCAAATGCCCCAAAGGATTTTCAGCCTTGAAACCAAGATGGATTTGATTGTTAGACCCCAGAATCCCACCCTCCCTCTTGCTTGACTGATTCCCCATGAGAACTGGAACTGGAGGTGGGCAGGTAGCAGTCTTCCGGCTATTGCTGTTCATGTAGGCTGCCCCCCCCGGACCTTCCTTGCTGCAGCCAGCCAGCCCCACTTTGGGGGGCACCTGTAAGAGCTTGGCCACAGCTGCCGTTGCTTGCAGGGAGGAGTCCATGGCTGGGACAGTTGTGTTGTGGTGAGAGCACAAATGAGCTCATTGTCACTGGTAGTTTGCATAATATATTTTCCACAGTAAATTTGTGCTCAAAGCAGTTCACAGAAAAATCAAAGTCTCAGCGCTGTAATACAATGACAATACATAAGAACTAAAAGTTTGCAAAGCGTAGAGCTCAGGGGATCTTTTTTAGCTAGGTGGCATGGTTTTATTTCTTATACAAATATAGAGAGCCACCAGTATATGCCAACATCTGGCTCATCTAAGATTCTATAGAACTTTTATTCTCAATAATGATGGAACTAATTGGCGGAGAATACGTTTATCTGTTTTCATCTTTATTAATTTTAAAGGGAATCTTTGTAGGACTTAATAAAAAACAATACTTAAGAAGACATATAATATCAGTGCACCACAACACTAACAAACCAACAATTACCCATTTAACCATGCCTACAGTTTGCTAGTATATCAGATAAAAATACCCCTTAAAGTGCCTCATTTGTGAAGGCTCCTTGGGCTGGAGGGTGAGCCAGGCAGGTGGAAAAAGCCACCATGACTGCATCAAGTATGATTCATGGTGCGCCTGTGTTGATGCTTGTGAGGGACAGGGGATATCGCGAAGTCCCTCCCCTCCTGAGTTCAAGCCCATCCCCGAGCACAGGGGAAAGCAGAGGGAGCTCCGATTCCAGTGAGGAAGCAGGAAGTCGTGTCCGAGGCTCAGGCAAGGTAGCGGAGCCAGGGTCCCAGGTGGGACAGGAAGGGGCAAATAAGGGGGGGAGACCCATCCCCCCAACTCCGGAATTACGGAGAAAGAGGAGGGGAAAGAGGATGGGTCTGCCAAGGCTTTTGTGTTGGGGAAAGACGCGCCAAAAGCCATTCGGAGGTTCTGCAACGTAATGACCCCATCGTTCCGTGTAAATAGCAATGACTTCAGCACTGTAAATACGCAGCACCAATAAAAGAATAAAATGCAGAGCTGCGTAGCGTCGTTACTCTGAAGTAGCCTGCTCCGCCCACTGTGACAGCAACCTCCGAATCTTTTTTTTGGGCTACTTTGGAGTTGCCGGGATGAGTGTGTCAGAGGCGGAGAAATGGCGGCAGATCGCGGAGAAAGCCCAGCAAGACCTGCAGCAGCTGGCGCAGCAGGCGCAGGGGGAATTAAAGGCAGCTAAAGAAGAAACCAAGAAGGTCCAGGACGACCGGCTACAACTTGCGGAACAGGTGAGAGCGCTCCAGGAAAGAGAGCAGCAATTAAGGGCGGTGGCGGTAGACCTCCAAAACAAGCTGGATGCAGAGAAAAACAAGGCGGGAGGGGCACCCCAAGTCCAAGTGCTGCCAGGAAGGAGAGCCGGGACCCTAGTAAGCAAGTTCAATGGAGACCCGAGGGAATATCATGGCTTTGAGACTGAGATTGTGTATGCTCTTGAGCTGCACCATGATGACTTCCCTGATGATGAGCACAGGGTAGCGTTTATTGTGGAGCACCTTACCGGGGCAGCCAGGGAGTGGCTAAGACCGTTAATCGCAACAAAGAATCCTTGCATGAAGAATGTCAAACTATTTCTAGAAGGTTTGAAAACGATGTATTCGTCCGATAGTCATATGGACCAGACTAAGGAGGAACTTCATAATTTAAGCCAAGGAAATATGACAGTTCGCGCATATTGGGCGAAATTCACCATGCTGGTGCACAGACTGGGGTGGGAACTAGAGTCAGCCCCAATGCAAGCGGCGTTCTACTTGGGTTTGCATGAGGAGGTGAAGGATGAGCTCTCGAGAGGTCCAAAGCCCAGTAGTATGGATCAGCTGAGCAAAGCGGCTCTGGCGGTGGAGGTGAGACAGGAATCCCGATGGAGCGACAAGCAAGCAACGCGCGCAAAGCGGGCTTGGTTCCCACGGTCGCAGGAGAAGCCACTCCCCCAACAACCCTTTCAAGCCACGCCTGGGGCCAGCCAGGACCAGGAACCCATGCAGATTGATAGCGCGCGCGCGCGCGGGCTTTTCAAACCCCAGCGGCGCCAAAACGCAAGGAGGGAAGGGGCGGGAATTGCTTTCTCTGCAACTCCCCCCAGCATCTCGTCAGAGACTGCCCACATCGCAGGGAGTGGCAAGGAAAGGCGGGAACGGTTGTGCCCTCCCCCACTGACGCAGCACCACAGCAGGGAAACGGGAAAGCCTGGCTGCAGGAAACAAGGGGCAGCAGCCAGGCACAGTCAGCAGACAACAGCCCCAGCCCGCCCACCCGCACAGAGAGGAGCAGAGCCAGCCCACCCCTCCCAGAGCAGGAGTGGTTCTAGAAGTCACGCTAACGCTCCCAAATGGCTATCCATTGACGGTCCTCGCCCTAATTGACAGTGGTGCCTCAGCCAACTTCTTCTCGAGAACCTTTGCAGAAGAGCACCAGATCCAGCTTCTGCAGCTGGATTTTCCTCTGCACGTGGCAACCATTGACGGCAGAGAGTTGCTGGGAGGGGCCATCACTCATCAACCCCCCCCCATGAGAATGACGGTGGGAAGGCACTCAGAGACACTGGCATTCAACGTCACCACCATCTCAGACCCCCCCATCGTCTTGGGCATGAGCTGGCTGGCGCGCCACGACCCCTCCATCAGTTGGCACCAGAGATGCATCACTTTTGGATCGGACTTTTGCCTGGAACATTGCATGCAGCACCAACCAGGGGAGGGGCCTCCGATAGCCACGGTGGCCACCATGCACGTCAAAGGGGGTGAGGCGATACCCAAGCCGTACTGGGACCTGCAGGAGGTCTTCAGCGAAGCGGAGTCCGACCACCTACCCCCGCACAGGCCTTTTGACTGCCAGATCAACCTGGTGCCAGGGGCAACTATACCCCCAGCCAAGCTGTACGCCATGTCAGACCAGGAACTGGAGGATCTGCGCGCTTTCATCGACAAGAACCTCAAGCGGGGGTTCATCAGAGAAAGCAAGGCAGCAGGGGGCAGCCCGGTCTTCTGGGTGGACAAGAAAGACACGCAACAGCGCCGTCTTGTGGTGGATTTTAGACGGCTGAATTCAGTGACAGAGCCAGTGGCTTTCCCCATGCCCAGAGTGGATGATCTCCTGACAGCGGCACGCAGGGGTAAGATTTTCACCAAGCTAGACCTGAGGGGGGCGTACAACTTGATCAGGATCCGGGAAGGCGATGAATGGAAAACCACGATGTTCACGCCTCTGGGCTCTTTTGAATATCTGGTGATGCCCTTCGGGTTGCAAGGGGGCTCAGCATGCTTCCAGGCCTTCATGCACCACGTCCTCGGGTCCCTCCTTTTCAAGAACTGCTTGGTCTTCCTAGATGACATCCTTATCTATTCCGCTGACCCAGTGCAGCATGTGAAAGACGTCAGGGAGGTGCTGCAGCGCCTGAAGGAGAACCACCTGTATGTGAAGCTGGAGAAGTGCAAGTTTCACACCAAAGAGGTGGACTTCCTGGGCTACAAGCTGTCAGACAAGGGGTTAGCGATGGACAAGGACAAGGTGCAGGCCATCCTGGACTGGCACAGCCCCAGGACGCGCAAGGATGCCCAACGCCTACTAGGCTTCGCCAACTTCTACAGGAAGTTCATCAAGAACTTCTCTCGCGTTACGGCTCCCATCACTGACTGCCTGAGAGGCAAGCAGAAGTTCAGGTGGACACCAGAGGCGCAAGCAGCGTTCGAAAGCCTCAAGAGGGTGTTCGCCTCGGACCAGAACCTGTTCCACGTGGTTCAGGACGCGCCCCTACGCGTTGAGACAGATGCTTCTGATAAAGCTATGGGCGCCATTTTGTTGCAACTGGACGCCAACAGAGAGTGGAGACCCTGTGCCTTCTTCTCCAGGAAGTTGACCCAGCCAGAGCGAAACTACACGGTGTTTGATAGGGAACTTCTTGCGATCCACGCTGCGTTCCAGCACTGGAGACACTTCCTGGTGGGCGCAAAGCACCCCATCCAGGTGTGCACAGACCACAAGAACCTGGAGTTCTGGAGAAATGCCAGGGTGCTCAACCAGCGGCAGATACGGTGGGCAGAGTTCTTCTCGAACTTCAACTTCTCCATCCACTACATCCCGGGGGAGCAGAATGTCAGGGCGGATGCCCTCTCCCGCAAACCGGAGTACATGGAGGAGGAGGCGCCACCAGCACCCAGGCACATTTTCCCCCCGTCAGCATGGTCCTGCGGAGCAGCAGTGGTGAGCGAGGCAGAACTCACAGCACTGACGGCAGCGGATGAGTTTGCCAACCGCATCTTCAGAGAACTGAGAGGGGGGAGGGAGCAGGCAAAAGACTTTGCAGAACGCAGGGGGCTGCTTTTCTACAAGGGTGCACTGTACCTGCCCACCAACCAGCTTAGACGTAAGGTCCTCAAGCAGATGCACGACAACCCAACTGCGGGGCATTTTGGAAGGGACAAGACCGCTCACCTAGTCATGAGACACTTCTGGTGGCCAGGGGTGCGGGAGGATGTCAGAGACTATGTAAGGGGCTGTGACACCTGCCAGCGGGCAAAGGTGGTCAGAGCAGCGCCAGCAGGATTGCTGGAGCCCTTAGCCACACCACACAGGCCATGGGAAGTGGTGTCCATGGACTTCATCACAGACCTGCCTTCTTCCAGGGGCAAGACCGCAGTGTTGGTGGTGGTGGACCTCATGTCCAAAATGTGCCACTTTATACCGTGTGCCAGAGCGGTCTCTGCAGAAGAGACAGCCAAACTGTTTGTTGACCACGTATTCAGACTGCATGGCTTACCTTTAAGAGTTATTTCGGATAGAGGCCGCCAATTTGTGTCCAGGTTCTGGCGGCGGCTCATGAACCTCCTGCAGGTGGAGGTCAGCTTGTCGACGGCTAGACACCCGCAGACCAATGGACAGGCGGAGAGGGTCAACGCCATTCTGCAGCAGTACCTGAGATGCTACGTCAGCCAGAGGCAAACGGACTGGGTGGATCGCCTGCCACTGGCAGAATTTGCCTACAACAATGCAGTGCACGTCTCCACAGGGGTGTCGCCCTTTAAGGCCAACTACGGGCGCGACCTCAGATCTTTCCCGGAGAGGGAGGGGGAGGAGGAGGAGGAGGAGGAGGGCCCGCAAGCTGAGGATTGGGCAGAGGAACTGGAGATGGTGCACCAGCAGCTCAGAGAACACTTGGAGAGAGCCAAGGAAGCATACAAGAAGGGGGCAGATCGCCACAGGCGACAGGGGGAGGTCATCAGGGTGGGGGACAAGGTTTGGCTGTCCTCGGAGGGCCTTCCCACCAGAGGGAGGTGCAAGAAACTGGCACCCAGAAGGTTGGGCCCCTTCACGGTCACGCAACAGGTCAACCCGGTGGCCTTCAGACTGGCACTGCCAGAGGACATGAGGGTGCACCCAGTGTTTCATAGATCGCTGCTGTCGCCGTACAGGGAAAGCAGCAGGCTCCGAGACAGCGAACAAACCCCAGAGGGAGGGGGGGAGAGGGAAGGCAGGGAGCAACTCAATGAGGCCACGGCCATCCTGGATTCACGGAGAGGGGTGGGGGGCCTGGAGTACCTCATGGCATGGGAGGATGCTCCGCAGTCCCAGAATGAATGGGTCCCGGCCACTCAGATACAGGAGGAATTCTTGGTGGAAGAATTTCACGCCCTCTATCCCCACAGACCCAAGCCCTGGCACATGGAAAGGGAGGGGGAGGAGGAGGAGGCACGGGAGAGCAGCTCACCATGGCGCTGGGAAGCGGAGTTTGAGGAACCGGGAGACGAGGTATGGGTGTCACCGAGATCCACCCAGTCAGAGGCAGAAGCAGATTGGCAGCACATTTTTACCCCCACCAGCTCGGACGCCACGGACTTTTTGGGATTCCAGTCCTCCCAGGCGGAAGGGGGGGGGCTCGCAGGACTGGGGGGAGGTGTTCACACCGACGGGCTCGGAAGGTACTGAGTTCTTAGGCTTCGAGTCGTCCCCGACACCTGGGGGGGACTTGGGGAGGGGAGAAGGAGAGCTTGGGAGGGGGGTGGATGTGAGGGACAGGGGATATCGCGAAGTCCCTCCCCTCCTGAGTTCAAGCCCATCCCCGAGCACAGGGGAAAGCAGAGGGAGCTCCGATTCCAGTGAGGAAGCAGGAAGTCGTGTCCGAGGCTCAGGCAAGGTAGCGGAGCCAGGGTCCCAGGTGGGACAGGAAGGGGCAAATAAGGGGGGGAGACCCATCCCCCCAACTCCGGAATTACGGAGAAAGAGGAGGGGAAAGAGGATGGGTCTGCCAAGGCTTTTGTGTTGGGGAAAGACGCGCCAAAAGCCATTCGGAGGTTCTGCAACATAATGACCCCATCGTTCCGTGTAAATAGCAATGACTTCAGCACTGTAAATACGCAGCACCAATAAAAGAATAAAATGCAGAGCTGCGTAGCGTCGTTACTCTGAAGTAGCCTGCTCCGGCCACTGTGACAATGCTATTTAGTCTTTTTATTGATTTATTGTAGTATATTCCCATTTTTAGACTTACTGTAGTTTCATTGTATTTCCATCTTGCAGCCATTGTTCAGCCTCATTCCCCATGATTTTTTTCTGATACTCTTTTAAAACCATTCAAGTGGATGGCCACCACTCCATTCTATGGAAGGTGAGCTCCATAATTTACGTGTTGTGCAAAAAAAATTCTGTCCTGAATTTCCCAACGTTTGCTTCATGGGATGTCCTTGAGTTCTAGTGTTATAAGAGAGGGAGAAACCTTTCCCCTACCACAGTGGTGTCCAAACTTTTTTCAAAGAGGGCCAGATTTGATGAAGTGAAGGGCCAACCAAAGTTGTTGACCTTTTTGGGGATTAAAGTTGTTGAGCTTTTTTTTTTTACCCCAAAGTTGTTGAGCTTCTTTTAGGCTTCTTTTACCCCAGGAAATAAACTGCCACAGGGGCTGGATTAGGCTCCCAAAATGGACTTTGGACATGCCTGCCCTCCCGGCTTTCTCCACCCCATAGAACCTATCCTCCCTTTCAGGACTGCTGTGAAGATAAAATGGGACTGCCCCAAAGTACAGATTGTGTACTGTATTGCAAGATGACCCTAAGATCACCCCTAGGGTACACTGAAATTCTCAGATTTTTTTTTTCCAAATGTGCAGGACACTCTTGAAATGTAGTTTCAATGTGGCCTTTTCACAGGCAAGTCTGGGTGTGCAAACTATCTTTTTACAGGAAGTTGGCAATTTTGCTTTTCTTCACCATATTTTGAGGATGGATGTCAGCATACTCCCAAACAACTTACTGAACAAATATGCAAAGATATATTTTCCCAAGGATTTAATAATTTCCCCAGCAATCTTTCTTCATGCAAATACCAACATTTTAGCCAATGTCTGAAATTGTAGTTGGAAAATAGGCATGACAACTTAGTGGCTTTATAGTGTTTCTGTATCACCTTGCCGACAAAGGTCCGTATAGTGAAAGCTATCGTTTTCCCAGTAGTGATGTATGGAAGTGAGAGCTGGACCATAAAGAAGGCTGATCGCCAAAGAATTGATGCTTTTGAATTATGGTGCTGGAGGAGACTCTTGAGAGGGTCTTTTCCAGGGAGTCTTCTCTTCTCATGAGGTGGCCAAGGTATTGGAGCCTCAGCTTCACGATCTGTCCTTCCAGTGAGCACTCAGGGCTGATTTCCTTAAGAATGGATAGGTTTGATCTTCTTGCAGTCCATGGGACTCTCAAGAGTCTCCTCCAGCACCAGAATTCAAAAGCATCAGTTCTTCACCATCTGCAGTGATCATGGAACCCAAGAAAGTAAAATCTCTCACTGCCTCCATTTCTTCCCCTTCTATTTGCCAGGAGGTGATGGGACCAGTGGCCATGATCTTGTTGTTTTTTTTATGTTGAGCTTCAGACCATATTTTGCTCTCTCCTCTTTCACCCTCATTAAAAGGTTCTTTAATTCTTCCTCACTTTCTGCCATCAAGGTTGTGTCATCTGCATATCTGAGGTTGTTGATATTTCTTCCGGCAATCTTAATTCCAGCTTGGGATTCATCCAGTCCAGCCTTTTGCATGATGAATTCTGCATATAAGTTAAATAAGAGCAGGGAGACAATATACAGCCTTGTCGTACTCCTTTCCCAATATATATTATCGACATAATTATGTATATAGACATTATATATATATATATATATATATATATATATATATATATATATATATATATAATATAGAATATTTTGTTATCTATGTCGTATTTATATATGGTACTTTATTAGTTGCTTTGATGGATTCCTCTGGAGCAGAGACGAGGAAGGTATATTTTCTACATTGTACTACATCCACACCCCACTTTTCCTCCACTTTCCACATCCATATTTCATTTTTTAATACTTGCAACAACCCTGTGAGGTAAGTTAGGCGTATTGGGGATTTGAACCCAGCTCTGCCAGACCCAAGTCCAGTACTCTAACTATTGCACTATGATTTGTTCCTATATTGCACAATGCATATCAGCATTCACAAAATTTTGAGTGTTTACTGCAATGCACATACACACACTTCTTGAAAGGGATGGCACTTTTTTCTGTTCCCTGAAAAGCTATTTGCTTGGCCTGGTTGGCCATTGAATTTAAACAAAAGGAACAGGGTTATAAATCAAAGGGAAATAGTCCTTTGAAAGGAAAGAAAAAGCAAGCAAGCCCTGAAGTTTCTTTGCTACTTCCACTAGAATTGTTAGTAGCAGCTGGAAAGGCACACACCCTAAGCAGAAAGATAAATACCAAGGGAAATTTGGCTTGGCATGGCAGACATTTAAGTCAACAAGACAAAATGGATTACATAGCACAGACCTATCCTGCACCTGACTGAGTAGAAGCACAGTTGCTGCAGGTGAACTTTTTTGATCCATGTTTGCATCTAGAGAGATTAAAAGAGGCTGGGGAGTTTGAGGGGTGGCAGTTTAAAGACAGCAGTGATACAGGAAGAGTGATACAGGAAGAGTTTTCATGTGTGACCTGTCGCCTCTTGGGAGTTCTAAAAAGTGAAATTTGTCTGCTTTCAATAAACAAAGGGTAAAGTCATATAATCCCACAGGAGCTGCCTCGAGGAAATCAAAATTACCAATTAGGAAGTCGGTGTTTTCCTTCTCTTACCTTTTGCATCATAATTTACAGGATCTTGTTTAAGGCTGTAGCCCCATGGAGCTCAATGAAGCAGATGCCTGAGGAGGCATCCAGGGGCAGGATTGTGCCATTTTGGGTAATTAACGGTGGTGTGTTGTCTCTATTGCTGACCCTCAAAGTTTTCAATTTTTTGGAAATTCAAATCTTACTGGGTTGGATGCAAAAATACCCTTCTGTAGGTCAGAGTCTTCCATCAATGTTGAACTTCTGTGGGTGCAAGGATTCCTTTCCTAAGCAGAAGGGCATATTTTGGATTCAGCCCATTGTATTTCCACCTCTATGATGCATGTAGGTTTGCTGCTTTCACGGTGGCAAATCCACCCAACCGAAGAACATTAATGGGCAGGTGGCCTCCTTCCTTATCTACTCTTCTTACACACACAGATCAGTTTCAGAGATATTGCTCTGCATTCCCTTGCCATTTGGAGGCAGGACCTTCTTGGTTGTCGCACCTGGGCTATGGAATACCTTACCTGGTGTAATTGTGTTGTTGTGGCTACTCTCGAGTAAAGATGCCCAAGTCCGTGCTTGTCTTTAACGGTTTTAATGTTCATAATATTTACAGTGCAGAGATAGCAGAAAACATGACCTCTCAGTCACTCACAGAATCCGGGAGTGGATGTTTCCTGTTGCGTGATCAGCATAAGAGCTTAGGCACCCCGAAACGCCTCCCCCGACCTTACGTTTAGTGGCGCACCTTAATTTGGGTGCCGGAAGGGGCTGCCTGTTCCCCTCCACCTGTTGGTCAAGGCAGCGCAAGGGCTCTCCCCCTAACTTCCTCATTCCTCCCACCTGACCCGCTGCTGCTGCTGCTGCTCTCACTGGGCAAAGTGCTGGTCAGCAGGATGTGGGGAGGTTCCCTGTAGGAAGGTCTCCTGACACCTGGGGTTGCACATCTGGCCTCTTCCTTATTTCTTCTTCTTCTTGAAGTGAAAGTTTAAATAGTAATTCTTCCTTCTCCTCCTCTGGTACCGGTAATACTACTACAGTACTAATAAAACTGTTTCCATCACACGGAGGCTCTCTATGTGCTGTGTGAAGAAGTCCTTTATTTTTTTCTGTCCCAAATCTTCCAACATTCAGCTTCATGGGGTGTCCACTAGTTCAAGAGTTATGAACTTTGTCTACTTTCTCCAGGCCATGAATAATTTTATAATCTTCTATCCTGTCGCCTCTTACTAGTCTTTTCTCTAAATGAAACAACCACGTTGTTTACACATTAAGGAGGGATCCTGGTTTGGTGCAGAGTTGCCTTCAGGTACGTATGACGTATTGAGGCATGCACAAACTTTCGAATTAGCCTTAGCTATTGATTTATAGAAACGTTTAGTGTTCAGTGGAAAGAAAAACCATTGACTGGTGATTTAACCTTGAACAAAACCAGATATTTAACGTGTAGTATATTGAAATGGAAATGCACTAGAAAAGTGTAGGTTATGTTTACCTCTTTGTTTTTACTATCTGTGTTTTGTTTAAGGATGTGGATGTCCCTGTAAATATCCTTTCGCAATGACTCTCATTCTGCATCTTCAAGAGCACTTAAAAACCTCAGGGTCAAGCAAGATTTTCTGTAATTTATGCATGCTTACTAGGAAGAGAATTCCATTTGAACTCGCTGGTGCTGACTCTGAATTAAATGGAATACGTTTCAACTTATTCAGAGTTCAGATTTACAATTTCCTTGGCATGGATCTTGGACTTCCCTGAACTGGCACAGGCCTGGCTGCCCACTTGAGTTAAGAGAGGTGTCAAAAGCTGCTTTGCTTTTTTCCTTTTTCTTTTTGCAAAATTACAAGCCACAATTGTCTTGGGCAGATGATTAAAAACCAATGTTATCTGGCTGATAATGTCAAAGTTTGTATAATAAACTGGTTGTAAGCTTTGTACTGAGCTGTGCACATGGCAAGTTTGTAAGATAAACCCAGGCTTCCTTTGGCCACCTTGTGGTTATATGATTGGGTGACAGAAATGGATAACATCTTATCTACAAGGAATGATGCTGTAATGTTTCACTTCACAGCCCTAGGCTCTGTTCAAACACTGTGCTAGTTGTAAGCAGCAAAAGGCACCAAAACCCGGCTCTGTAGAAGAAGCAGAGCCTGTCTACACCTTATTCAACAGAGACAGCAACAACAGTTGAAAAAGGTTTACATAGACTTTTCCAGTGACAGAGAAGAATTTCGTTTGGTCTGCAATTTTAAGTGACCTGATCTAATTTGCACCTCCTGGATTAATACAAAACAATTATCCATCAGATTTTGCACTTCTTTCAAGTTTTAATAACACATAATGATGACAAGACGGGCAAGTATAAAGTGTAAAATATTAACTAAACATTTAGGTACATATTTAAATATATGGCTGGGATAACCTAGTCTGGCTGAGGTATAAGTAGTAATTAATAATGATGATGATGATGATGATGATTGTATGGATTTCTTTTTTATGTGGGAACAGGACAGAACAGATTTATGAATGAATGCAAAATTGATGTCGGCTGGGGAAACACTGATCTGTCCCTCTTTGAATCCTTTCAACATAGGATTGAACATTAGGAAAAGTGCCTGATTGATTGATTGATTTAATTAATTTCCAGTTCTTCCACCCCAAGGAGTCTGCGGCAACAAACAGATGCACTATTAGAATCCAAAACCAACTTTTTAAAACTTAATCTGTTTTAAAATTCTAAAACATTCTTAAAACCATTACAATTAAAAGCACCAAAAATCACGTACTTTTTTTAAAATACAGGAAAGCATTCTAAAAGCAATTAAACACAGTTATAAAAACATTCTTCCATGCAATAATCTTAGGGTTTCCTGGAACGGTCTTTAACCACCAAATGCCTGGGTAAACAGGACTTTCCCCCAATGCCTCCTGACAGTTAATAATGAGGAAGACATTTCACCATCAGGGAGCCACCACTGAAAAGGCCCTGTCACAGGTCTGCACCAACCAGGCAGCTCCTGGCTGTGGCACCACTACCAAGACCAGGGGTCCCCAGACTTACCGCGCAGTGGGCCGGTGCCCGCCGCGCAGACCGCGCGGCGGGCCGGAGGGCAGGGGAGTGCGCGCCCGTGCGCATGCGCACACGCACACGGGCGGGGGGGAAATCGCCGAAAATCGCTTGTGCGCATGCGTATGGGCCTCCCCCGACCCGGAAGTGCATCGGAAATGACCTCTTCTGGGTCGGGAGAGGCCCATACGCATGCGCAAAATGGATTTTCGGCGATTTTTTGCCCATTTTTCTGATCGTCGCCGCGCCGCGCGCCGTAAGAGCGGGCGGCGGCAGCGGGCGGCGGGGGTCGTCGCGGGCCGGATTGGGAGGCCGATTGGGCCGCATCCGGCCCGGGGGCCGTAGTTTGGGGACCCCTGACCAAGACCATGCTTTGCTGATGGTAAGAGCAGCCCCCAAATTGGACCACTTACCTAGAGGGGTAGTGGGCTTTCTGTTGTGACATGCTGAAAAGTAATCTATCTTGTTTTTGTTGTTTCCCTAGGAGCTTACTGTAACCCACCCTGAATTTCTTTATCACACTGGACACATCACATTAAGAGTCACTAACCATGGCACACAATTTTAAAGGCTTTTTAAGGTGAGTATTGCTATCCCCCTCCCCTCTTCAAGTGCCTTACATTGAACATTGTACCTTGGGGAATCTCGCATGGAGGTTGCCCAGTGTTGAACAGAGACAGTTTGGAAGACAATTTGTTTGCTGTGCTTCCTGCATTGCAGGGGTTGGACTCGATGCAGGGGCATTCCTTGGGGCTGGCCAGGAATGACGGCGACGGCCCAGGCCCAGGGTGGGTGGGTGGGTGTAAAAGTGGCACCTCTACCCTCTGGCTTAGAGTGGCTAGGAGTCCGTCTGCCTGGCTGCGCACTCTCTGGGCCGCTGCTCTGGGTGGCTGGGTGAGGTGTGCAGGCTCCTCTGGGAGGAGGAATCCAGCCACTGGAATGGGCCATTGCAGCAGCCCTCTGGGACCCCCTCTCCAGTCAGCTGGTGGCACTATTAGAAGTGTGAGAGGAACTCAGGGGGAAGGAAGACTGAGAGAGCAGGCGAAAGTTGCAGGAAGAGGAAAAAAGGAAATGGGGGGGGGAGGCAGATGGACTGGAGGAGGAGGAGGAGTGCAAAAGAAGGGCCTTTTGAGTTTCTGGTTTGTCCCTTCTTTGGAGGCTCCCATACAACTCCTGGCCAAGTGCACATGGGA
This sequence comes from Zootoca vivipara, assembly GCF_963506605.1. NCBI lineage: Eukaryota > Metazoa > Chordata > Lepidosauria > Squamata > Lacertidae > Zootoca > Zootoca vivipara. The sequence continues at coordinate 2,709,858 of NC_083289.1, read as the reverse complement.
GCCTAGGTTTCAAGATTCAGGTTACTGACTCATCATCCATTGTAAGCCCCATCACCGGGTAAAACATGTCTATGGGGAGGACGGGGTGAAGTGCATGGCTGGTGGTGGCTGGAGCTCCGATGGCAGCAGGGCCTGAGGCAGGGTCCCAATGGAGGCAGGGACAGTGGTGGCCCCTTCTGGCCGGTAGAGCTCAGGCACATGCCCAGCCAGGCCAGAGCCTCGCCAGGGAAATGCAAATCTCTCCCCCCCCCCCCCGCTTCCAGTATTCTCCTGAGAGGCAGGCGTGAGGCGAGTGCAAGGGCTGCTTTCCTTAGGCCAGGGAGCCATATGCCGGGGTGGGGGTGGCAAAAGGGGCAAAGCAACAGATAGGACCCTTACTTCTGAACCATCAGCAAAAGTTGGTGGTTTACACGCATCCAGCCATCTACCCCCCCCCCCCGCACCCTCCATCCAGGCAAGCAAGAGGTTGGGGACACAGAGAATGGCCAGTGAGGGGGGGTGTCTACAAGGAAGGGGGTGGCCTGAGCAGGGGGCATAGCTAGGGTAGAGTTCAGAAAGCCAAGCAGAGAGACCTGGAGGGCATCATTTGCGCCCTGGGCCTGAGGGTTCCTACCCCTCCCCCCGCTATAGGGTGGAATGTTAGCATGGAGTGTGGAGGACTAAGCCTGTCAGGTGTTTATATTGCTTTATTTATTTATTAAAACACACACGTTTATATACCACTATTTCACAAAAACTCCAAAGCACCAACTCACCAGTGATGCTTCTGCAGGTGGATCTCAGTGACTGAGCTGGGGAGAAAGGGTTCAGGAGGTCCCCGAGGGACCCAAGTTGATTGGGGCTTTGCCAATGGATCCAAGGATGGTGAACCTGGCACTTGCCCTCCAGAATGTGGATTACTTGTCAGATTAGTAATACAACGGCCAATTGGTAACCCTGTTCACAAGATGCCCTTGGAGTACAATCCCATGTTTACTCAGAAGTCAGTGCTACTGTGTTCAGTGGGGGCTAACACCCCGGCAAGTATTTTTTAGGATTGCATCTTCAGTGTACAGGTCTATGTTTTTGTACTTTCCAGATATGTTAATTGAATGCAGCTGGCCCCTTTGACTAAAAGTGAGACTGCTGTCTCCTTTGGAATGTCTTTTCCTGCTTTCCTAAATCAACCAACATTTACAAGCGACACACCCAGAGCATTTTTGGTGTGATTTGTGGAAGCATCTTACTCCTTGGCTGTGAGACACATCCATGTTCCCATTCCAAAGGGCTGCAAGGATGGAATCCCCCCCCCCCCCAGCCCAAGTTTTATTTAGCTCTGTTTTATGGCATTCTTGCATTTTAAGACTGCCAGTATGTAGCAAACCTTCTGGATTAGGAAGACTTTTGGGTTGTTGTTTTTTTTAAAGAAAGAAGCCTCCTTCCTTTTTAAAATAGAGCATGGCAAAGCATTTAAGAGGCAGTTAATACAGCCAAAGCAAACCATCATTTGATGGAACATGAAATATACCAATATATTTTTTAAAATCACAACACACTGAATCAAAATGGAGATCCCTGCCAAATTTCCTATGTGCATGAAGCTGAAAGTTGATAACAGCTTTGCAACTTGAGTCTACCAGACTGTACACCCAGGGCTTGCTAGAAAGTAGCCCCATTGTCCAACTGGGTTTCCATGCACATCCACCGACAGGCCCTGATTATGTTCTCTTTGGAAAAATGATTGGGATAAGCTTGGCACAGAATAATCACCCCAGTCCTGAGGACTTTTAGATCTGGAGAAAGAACTTTTAATCCGTTAAGTAATTTGCTTTGAAGATTAAGGGCTCTGCTCACTCCCAAATGGTTGCCCCCCCTTGTGTGGGATTTTTTGCAGAATGTATTCATGGAAACGCACATCTCCACACACAGATTAGGAACTGCTGAGCCTTTTTCTCTCTTTGAAATGCAAGCTGTAGAACCATTTTCCTCCTACCTGTGTTGAACTTTCTACTGAATGAACGGTGTGAGTGAGTGAGAGAGAGAACGCAAGAGGGCACAGAGAAGTTAAAAGCAACTGCTCATTGGTGCAGGGGGTGGAATTGTTTAATCCCCGAATTTGCATAACACCACCTTCAATTCATGGGACCCAGGTGGCGCTGTGGTTAAACCACTGAGCCTAGGGCTTGCTGATCAGAAGGTTGGCGGTTCGAATCCCTGTGACGGGGTGAGCTCCCGTTGCTCGGTCCCAGCTCCTGCCAACCTAGCAGTTCGAAAGCACGTCAAAAATGCAAGTAGATAAATAGGGACCGCTACAGCGGGAAGGTAAACGGCGTTTCCGTGTGCTGCTCTGGTTCGCCAGAAGCGGCTTAGTCATGCTGGCCACATGACCCGGAAGCTGTACGCCGGCTCCCTCGGCCAATAATGTGAGATGAGTGCGCAACCCCAGAGTCGGTCACGACTGGACCTAATGGTCAGGGGTCCCTTTACCTTTACCTTCAATTCATAGAATCATAGCATTGGAAGGGATCATGTGGGTCCTTTAGGCCAACCCCTTGCAATGCAGGAATATTTTGCCCAATGTGGGGCTCAAACCCACAACCCTGAGATTAAGAGTCTCCTGCTCTACCAACTGGGCTATCCTTCTATGCACTGGAACACTTCACAGAGGACAAAAGGGACACATGTACGGGTAGTTGGTTCAACAGCTACAGCCATTCTGGGACCAGGACAGCCTGGCCACAGTACTGTAGTAGTTCATGCATTGGTCACTTCAAGATTGGAATGTTGCAATGAGCTGCATGGGTGACTTTGACCCAGAAGCTGCAGTTAGTGCAGAATGCTGCAGCACGATTGCTGACAGGAGTGAAGCCTTGCCAGGATATAATACTGCTGCTCAGAACTCTGCACTGATTTGCTGCCTGACCGAGTTCAAGATGTTACTACCGGTATTAGTATGTAAAGCCCTTAAGAGATTGGGATCCAGTTTTCCAGTGAAATTGTCTGACCCCATGTATGCCCAATTGACCACTTCAATCTGCAGAACTGACACTGTTCCATGTGCCAAAGAGGACCCCTTCTGCATTTGCAATGAATCAGTCTCTTAGTGTGGCAGTGCCTACACTTTGGAACTCCCTGCCTATTGATCTTAGCCAGGCACCTTCACTATACTTTTTCCGGTGCCCTCTAAAACCATTTTTGTTTAGACAAGTCTATTCAGATGCTTAGACTGTTGATGTGTGTTTTTATCCATTTTTTGTTTGTTGTTAACTTTAAACTTTTTGAATTGTTTAAATTGTGGTTGTTAACTTTTAAAGATAATTCTGTTGTTTTATCTTTCTTGTAAATTTCTTTGATTCCCCCCCCCCAATCAAGCAACGTAGGAGTGTTAGTTAGTAAATAATGAATGAATGAATGAATAAATGCTATAACATCCCTACATGTTCATGCCAAGTCTCACTTCCCATCAGGGGTGAACCTGTAGCCCAAGTAGGATATTGGCTCCCCACAAATGATTTAAGGCATGTCTAACTGCGCCCTGTTTATGGGCCATTGCTCAGGGTTAAAATGCCCAGCAGGGAGTGTGTGTGAGCCAAACATGTGACAAGGAAACAGAGGCATTGTGGAGCTCACTGTAATCTATTCAGTGTGCGTATTTACCTATCTATATCTAACAAAACTAAGATTAATCTCTTCCAGGAAAATGTCTCAAATTTCCCCTTCAGCTACTCTCTGTGGGTTGTATCCAACCTTCTCCATCTGCTAGCACAAGCGGGAAAGCCCCGGCTGTTCAAAGCGGCATCATAGTGCTGTAAATGCAAGGTGTGGATGTGCCCTGAAGCTATGACAATGCCTTTTGCCCACTTGGAGGATGGAGGATGCATGTGCAGAAACCTCTGGCTTTTGAGCGTCTATACAAAGCTAAGACCCACTGCTGCCTCTGCCTCGTCCACCAGCAGCATGCTGAAGGGGGCTGCCAAGCAGTGCGGATCATGGGCTGTAGAATCCCCCCCCCCCGCCCCAGTTCGCAGCACAGCTCATCTGGACTTCTCAGTAGAGGGAGGGCTGCAATGCGGAACAAACAGAATCTGGTGTCCCTCTGCCAGCAGCAGAAGGCTATTTTATTCTGATAGGCCTTTGGGAACAGACTGACTTTTCTTAAGCAAAATGCTTAAATAGCGCAGTGCTGTTTTGATCACCTGTATTTTAATAGATTTGGGTTTTTAAATATTTTATTTCAATTTGAGTTTAATTAATTTTTGATTATTGTCTTTCATAATTTTTTGTTACTTCCTTTTTGGATTTAAACTATGCCTGTTTTAATTTGTGTAAGGCACTTTAAGTCCCAATCTGGGAAAAAGGTGGATATAAATAAGTACAATAACAACAATAACAATGGAATGAAGGGCAGCATCTGGAAGAGAGGGAAAAGCAAAATCATAGTTTGTGTTAGTTTGCCCCCCCCTAAATAAATATTTCTTTATTTATATATGCTCTCTTAGACCTTCACACCCTTTTGAGATGGTTCCAGAAGGATCTGACTTGCGGTGGTGTAATTTACCTGGGAGGAATGGGGGGGCAGTGGTTAATTTCTAAATAGGAAAGTGTCATGGTTCAACCTTTCACAGGAGCTGTTTCCTCTCTGACCTAGAATCCCCGTTGTGTGGTCTGTGGCTGATTAGGGGTGTCGTTGCCGGGGGGGGGGAGCTGAGTGGAAGCAAAAGAAACCATAACCGTTGCTTGTGGTTTTCCTTGACTCCTGGAACTCAGCAGAAACTATTTTGTCCTGCAGGCTTCTGAGCTCCATTGTGGTCCTTGGATTTCAGCTTGTCATTCCGCAGCCCTCCATCGAACACAGAAAGGTAAGTGACCCACACAGTATTTCAGGACAATCTATTACACTTTATCTCCTGATAATTGTGAGGCTGTTGCTGCAAAACAGCTGCCTTGTGTCATGTTAGGCTCCTTCATATGTCCAAGTGGAGAGAGATTTCAGGGGTTCCAGACATACTTACCCTTTTGGGTTTGGTTTCCTTGGGATGAAGGTCAGGGGAGTCTGGGGTGTCTTTAGGATATGTGGTTTTATTTACACAAACATACGATGTGAACATAAGATGGAGGGGTTTACAGCATTAGCACCCCAACAGAAATTTCTTCTCCATGAGTCACAGCTTTGGATCCAGCACAGAGCAAGCAGCTCTCTGCATCTCCAGTTTCCAAGCCTGCTTCCCCTTCTGGCTATTGTTCTTCTGCCTAGGAGGCAGGCGAGGGGGGTGGAGGAAAGGTCCCCCCCCCCGTTAGCCCCCCTTAGCTGCAGCTCTTGCAGGCTAGCTTATTCTTTTGGGATGTGGATGAAGACACTTAAGTGACCTGCTAAGGTTCTTGTCCTACAAAGAAACTTGTCTGACTCCTTCAGTGATGGAATCCTCTATTTAGGTTCTCAGGACCCAAAGAATGGGAAGGGACTCGAAGCGTCATCCAAACTGACCCCAACAACCCACAACAGTATTTCTAGAGCTTTTTCTTATAGGGCGCGAATTTAGTAGAGAAAAAAAAAAGCACTAAAGTTCCTAATCATAGATTTCCAGGCCCCAAAGGCAGACCCAAAAGTGTGCTTTCTGAGCATGGCAGTAGGTGGCCCAGTAAGATTTGCATTCCACAGATGGGGAACTGGGGCAGAGGAGAAGGAAGCATTTGACCGACCACAAGTCTATGGCAGAGGTGAGGTTAGCACCCAGCAGCCCCAGAACTCTGTATTCACGCTGGCTTTCAAATGAAGTGGTGCTCACTGCTCAACCTGCAAAGCTGTCCCAGACAGAAATTCCATTTCAGTTTGATCTCTGGGCTCAATCCTGCAATAACACCCTGATCTGGTTGTTAATCCCCCTAGATGAATGTATGTTTTTCATCCTTAAGAATTGACCTATTGTGGGTAAGCAAGTGACATTTTTGTCCCGAAGGCACAGTGAGGTCCACAACGCCTTTAATCTCTGCTGAGGGATGGACCCCCCCTTCTTGCTACAGCCTAGTAATAACCATATGCTGACCTCTGAGAAATGCAGTGTTTCCTTTGGGTGGCACTCCCCCCCTCCCTGCGCACAAACACACCTTGGGATTGACATTTCCATTGTTCCTAAAGAATGTGGTTGTCATGCTAAGGTACTCAGGTTCTCTGCACAGGTTAAACAGGGTTACGAGAAACTTTTAACAGCTTATATTTTCAAAACGTGTATGGTCCTGACTTGCTTCCTTTTGTGTTGAGCTGGTTAGTCAGGGCCCCTCAGAGCATGTTGCTCTTGAAATGATTGCATTGCCTGGACTGAGATGGGCAGGCTTCTCTGGTCAGTACTGGCTCTATTATTTTTCCTGCCCTTCCACAATGCCAGCACTGGTGAGAACAGCATAATTAAGATACTTAAGAAAAAAGGGGGGAAAGTGCCCAGACTAAGAGCAACCCCCCCCCCCCGGGTTGCTACTTCATTCAAAGCTCCAGAGTGGTGTGATAAAACTGTAAATGGTTTCTTTGGGTATGTTGGAGTAGTAAACGAAATAAATTGCAAGTTCAGAGACTCCTTCTGAATTCGCTTAAAATGCCTGGCATTGTTGTTGTTTAGTCATTTAGTCGTGTCCGACTCTTCGTGACCCATGGACCAGAGCATGCCAGGCACTCCTGTCTTCCACTGCCTCCCACAGTTCGGTCAAACGCACCTTAGTAGCTTCGAGAACACTGTCCAACCATCTCATCCTCTGTCGTCCCCTTCTCCTTGTGCCTCCCATCTTTCCCAACATCAGGGTCTTTTCCAAGGATTCTTCTCTTCTCATGAGGTGGCCAAAGTATTGGAGCCTCAGCTTCACGATCTGTCCTTCCAGTGAGCACTCAGGGCTGATTTCCTTCAGAATGGAGAGGTTTGATCTTCTTGCAGTCCATGGGACTCTCAAGAGTCTCCTCCAGCACCATAGTTCGAAAGCATCAATTCTTCGGCGATCAGCTCTCTTATGGTCCAGCTCTCACTTCCATACATCACTACTGGGAAAACCATAGCTTTAACTAAACGGACCTTTGAAGTCAAGGTGATGTCTCTGCTTTTTAAGATGCTGTCTGGGTTTGTCATTGCTTTTCTCCCAAGCAGCAGGCATCTTCTAATTTCGTGACTGCTGTCACCATGTGCAGTGATCAAGGAGCCCAAGAAAGTAAAATCTCTCTCTGCCTCCATGCTTGTAGTAACAACAAAACAAAGACAAAGAAGAGCTCATGTATTAACATGATTAGCGTATGTAGCTTCTCTCCCCAAAATGGTGGCGTTTTAAAATGTGGGGTGCCCTCCTTTTTATCCTGATGTGTAGAGCCCTGGAATACTGTGCTGATGAATCACTGCCTTGTTCTTAAGTGCATCTTATCTTGCATCATGATATCACATAATTGAAAGTTTCCCCACCCAAATTCTGTGGCACTCATGGGCATAGCCAGGATTTATGTTGGGGTGTGTGTGTGTGCAAGACACCCACCTGGCATCATCCTCTGTCTGGCTCTGTCGAACAGATTTGGAATGAAATGTATCAATAACAGTTGTTTGAAATTACTTTATTTTGACCCCAAGTGGTCAGAACAATCTGTCAAAATCTTTCTACAATTTCTGCTTTTAAGTTACATATTTTTATTTATTTACTTGATTGGGGGGGGCAGCTGCCCCCTTGACCCCATGGCTAAGTCCATGGTGGCACTCACAGCAGCTGAAAAAGAGAGAACCCTAAATAGGTTTTAAAATGATGCACTTTCCCCTAAAATATCCATGATGTATACATTCTTTCTTTAAAGTACATATTTCTGCATTCTCTCCTAAAACATGCTGTTTTGTATGCATTTCCCCAGAAAATCTGCACTTTCCCAATGCATTTCATAAAATACACATTTCTGTATGCATCCCCCCCCAGCCCTGAAAAAACACAATTTCCATCCCACCCTCACAACTGAACCAAATTCGGTCAGGTCACTTAAAAATGTGTCCTAATGAATTTTGCCTCCATCCCTAAGAAGCAGAAGGAATCAACTTTTGGTTAGCACATGCTCTTCCAACCAGTGCTAGATCAAGGTTAGGTTCCCTAGGCTTAGGTTGCTCAGTGTTGGCATCCCCCCCCCCCCCCGGTAATTTTATCCACTGGCTACAGGGAAAGCTTTGTACATAAATCAATCTAGAGAATGAATATATTCTGCCTCGAAAGTGGGATTCCTTGCAATCATAGCACTGAAACAATATGAAACTGACAGACTGATCTGTGCTAACATTTTTTTAAAGGTGTATTTTAAAGCTGAACAATGACCAACCTTGACCCACGGAGCCTTCAACACTGCTTTGGCAGAATGAATTTGAGTTAAACCAGCCTCACTTTCTTACCCCCCCCACCAAACACATGTGCTTTCCCTTAAACCTAAAGCAAGGCATGTAGTTCTTAAGGATCAGAGTGTTCAGTTTTTGGTGAAGGAAATGCTAGGATCCCTCTGTGTGCACCTCATACATCTGGTTTTGCTCTGGAAGGTAAGCACAGGAAATATAATCAGGCTTTGAGGCTTGGATCGTTGAGGGAATTTTCCATTAAGATATTTGTAAATAGTTTGATATTTCTTTATGGCAAAGTTCATTGGAAAATGAAGTGACAACAAGAAAATCTGCAGCGTATTGGACAGGAATCAACTGACTTGCCAGTTCAGTTTCCCCGGACACCATTCTTTACGGAGAATTTATTTGTGGGTGTGTTTTCATTTTATTTACATTAAAAAACCACTTCTATCCTGTCTTTTCAGTTTTATGAATACCCAAAGCAGCGTTAGTAAATATTGGAATTAATTAGTAGTGATAGTATCTCTGCATTATGCGTAATTACTATGAACAAGTTCCAAAAGAGATCAGCAGGTAAAATGAACCCTGGAGAGCAGAAGAGTCCAGGGCCAGGGGCCGAGTCCTCCCTTCTCTAAAGCCGCTCTGACGGAACGAAATGGAAGTCTGGTTAGGAACTCTGATATTCTGCATCTCTTGGCAGCACCTTTTAAATAATTTTACTTATTCTATTTAAAAAGCATTTTTAAACTGCTTAATATTTAGACATGCCTAGGTGGCACACAGGAATACAACATAAAACATAAAAGGGTATAATTAAAAACAGAAATTCAGTAACAGCATTATGGGTCAGGGGGAAGCAACTGATAGGCGGCACTTCCCATATGGTAGAAAGAAAGAAAGGGTATTCCTGAGTGCAGGTGCAATGGCAGAAAAGATACTCATAGCTGTTGTTTTTCTTACCATAAAACTCCAATCCAAAATTGTGCATGTAACCAGAAATAAATGGATCACAGAATAATAGAGGCGTAGGGCTGAAAAGGACCCCAAGGGTCACCTAGCCCAAGCCTCTCGAAAGGCAGGAATGACAGCTGAGTGAAAGTAGGTGCACCACTGACATCATTTACGTAAATGGAAAAGAAAAAAGACCCATAAAGCTAAAGCCATAATAGAAGTGAAAACCAATCAATCAAAGTTCACTAGCATCACAAGCAACCAAAGGCCTTCCTGAACAGGAAAGTCTTCACACTACTGCAAAATTTAGAGCAGGAGTGAGGAACATTTTGTTGCAGGCAGATCACATCCTTATCTCCCCAGGGCCATCTTAAGCCCATCCAGTGCCCTGGCACTAAGGTCCCTCCAGCGCCCCCCTCCAGAGCCCCTCCAAGGACCCGGGAGTGCCAAGCGGACCACGGCAGCAGCGGGAGGCCACCTCTGAGGACTCTGCGCTGTGCCTCCTTCTAATTTCCCCAGCGCTGGGTTCCGCTCAGTCAAGCTTTGCCACCAGCGCGCGCACCGCGGGACCAGCAAGAGCTGCTTGGGCGCTGGGGAAATGAGAAGGAGGCGCAGCGCGGAGTCCTCGGAGAAGGAGAGAGACGTGGCGCAGCCTCAGCTCGTGGAGTGCAGTCCTGGCCAGATCGCCGGAACCCTGCGCTCACTTGGCGCCCTCCCAGCGCCCTCCAGCGCCGTGGTTCTCCGCGCCACTAGCCTCTATGGCTAAGACGGGCCTGTATCTCCCCATCCCTGGAGGGCCACAGTTGACATCACCTGGTGTCAGTGGGATGCCAGGTGATGCTACATTCTGAAGGCCCAACACTGGGGCCTTTAAAGCACAGTGTGGAGCTGCATGGAAGCCTTTTTGCAAAGAGCCCCACTCTGTCAGTGTGGCTCATGGGCAGGCGAGTCCCGACTACTGATCAAGATGTATTATTTCCTCCCAGCTTTAAGGGCTGAACTTCTGGAGAAGCTGCGGAAGGAGCTGAAACCTGAAGGATGGCAACTAGCAGTAATGCATTTTATTAAAATCTTTGCAAAATGCAGGATTGGGAAGAGTAGTCCATTAAGGGGAATGCAGCTCTGCCCCACTAAGCTCAATCTGCCCTCACCCAGCCGTCACCTGCCTGTCTTCTTAGTCATCATCATCATCATCATTTAATACCAACTCTTTACCCTAAGGTTCCAGGGCGGGTTACAGCCATTGTTTAGAACAATTTACAATCACAAATACTAAGGTGGGTCCTAAAATATATACCTCAAGTTTCAAAAGCTAGGATTAAGAGGGGCGTTTTCAGCATCACCCAAAAGCTGTATAGTGAAGGTGTAAGGTACACCTCTGTGCATGCGGAGTTTCACAATTGGAGGCAACCCCAGATAATGCCCTCTCCCAGGCTGCTGCCCCCTAAGGCTCTGAGGGCAGAGGAACTACCTAGAGGGCCCCCTTTGCTGACCTCGTCACCTGAGAGGGTCTGTAGGGAAGGGTAGGTGAAGCCTGTGTTATGTTTGACTTCAAACACAAATGTGAGCACCTTGAATTGAACACTGAAACAAACTGGCAACCAGTGTAATGGTTTTAAACCAGGGGTTATGTGGGATCTAAGCAGAACCCCTGCCAGTAATCCAGCCCTTTCATTGTGGACCACTTGAAATTTCTGAGTCGTCTTAAACCAGTCCAGGGGGTGAACTGTCAGGGGACCTCCAGGGGGCAGCGGAGACTCCATGAAGTGCGGACAAGGGGTCCCTGATGCAGGGAGAGCCCAGGATGGCAGTGCTTCAGAGCTGTCCGTGGAAGGTGGTACTGACCCTCAGACAGTGGTGCAGACCCTTGAGGATGCTGAGAGGGAAAGGTTCCCAGCGGGAAGTGTTGGAGGGTCAGACCAGAGCGCTCAGGAAGGGGAGGTGCCAGGGGAGACAACACTGGCTCCCTGGTGGGGCAGTTCCAGTGGGGAGGGTTCTCCATCAGCCCCATCACCTCAACAGCGGAGGGGTGAAAAGAGGCACGCAAAGAGGAGGAGGTTCCGAACGCCCAGCGTGTTCTTTTGGCGGAAGTCACAAAGGGCGGTGCTTCCGGATTCTGATTCGGGATAGAACAGTCATGCCTTTTGTAGCTCTGTCTTGTAAATATGTACAGTGGTACCTCTACTTACGAATTCAATGTGTTCCGAACACACCTTTGTAAGTCAAAAAAAATTGTAAGTCGAATCCCATAGGAATGCATTGGGAGAAAAAATTTGTAAGTCGAAGCAACCCTATCTAAAAATTCGTAAGTAGAAAAAATCCTATCTAAACCGCATCCAAGATGGCGGGCGGAGCTCCATTTGTAAGTAGAAAAAATTGTAAGTAGAGTTATTTGTAAGTAGAGGTACCACTGTATATAATACAACTCTGTAAAAACCAGCCACAGAGTTTGGAGTGGATTACTTGTGAGGAAGCAGCCAGCACCATTACATGAACTGCCTGCATAGCTGCCAAGTTTTCCCTTTTCTCGCGAGGAAGCCTATTCAGCATAATGGAAAATCCCTTAAAAAAAGGGATAACTTGGCAGCTATGAGCAGCTATGACTGCCTGCCAGCTTCCCCCTCTTACGTCTCAACGCTGCCCTTGTCAAACTCAGCAGTGAGAAGCACGTGGGCAAAACTAGCATTAGCATTAGCATTCCCCCTGTCTATTGGGAAATGATTTATAATGAGGTTTTTTTTTTAATGTTTCAAGTGGTGATTCCCAAGAAACCTGAGGCCTTTCTGTTAGGTAATTGGACCAGAGCTTCCGAAGGAACTGTTTCATCTGTTTATGTGTGCTACAACAGCAGCAACAAGAATACACACAAAAATGGAAAGAAGAAGTCACAATGAAAGAAGATGGATGGAATATGCTGAGGTGGCTAGACTAACTGTGAGAATGAGACAACAAAATGAGAAATAAAATTGACAAATGGAAATATTTTGTGGAATATTTGAAAAAAGATCACGGTTATGCAGGATTTGAAGTATTGAGAATTTGCAGTTTAATAATTTAGAATTAATGTATATAATGGATAAAATATAACTAACATAGCATCTTTATCCTATATAATAATGTCCATGTTGTCCCTGCGTCCAGTTGTCCCGTGTGTCCCTGGGGTACTGCGCATGTCCCCCAGAGACACAGGGATTGGACGGAGGGACAACCAGGGACACAGGGATTGGACCCGCGCTCTCGGGACACAGGGAACAGCCAACTGCCGCTCCGCCAACCGCCGCTCCGAAGCCCAGTCTCATGCTGGAGGTGCGCGGTGAGGCGGCGGGGGAGAGAAGCGCTCCCCCCCCCGGCAGCCTTGCCGCACACCTCCGGCATGGGACGGCGCTTCCTCGGGGAACCCGAGGAAGCCGAAGCGGCAGCGGGCGCGGAGGGAAGCCCGCTTTGGCTTGGCGGCGGCGGGAAGAAGGGGAGGAATTCCTCCCCTTTTTCCCGCCGCCGCCAAGCCAGTCCCGGAGCCGAATTGCGGCGCGGCGGGGTTTTTCGCCGTTTGCCTCCCCCTCGGGGGAAGGCAAACGGCGAAAAGCCCCCGCTGCGGACTGGCTTGGCGGTGGCGGGAACATCCCGCCACCGCCAAGCCAGTCCCGGAGCCAAATTGCGGCGCGGCGGGGTTTTTCGCTGTTTGCCTCCCCCAGGGGAAGGCAAACGGCGAAAAAACCCCGCTGCGGACTAGCTTGGCGGTGGCGGGAAGACCCGCCACCGCCAAACCAGTCCCGGAGCCGAATTGCGGCGCGGCGAGGTTTTTCGCCGTTTGCCTCCCCCAGGGGGAGGCAAACGGCGAAAAGCCCCCGCTGCGGACTGGCTTGGCGGTGGCGGGAAGACCCGCCACCGCCAAGCCAGTCCCGGCAGGCCGCTTCCTCTAGCGCCCGTTTTTAAACGGGCTAAAATCCACTAGTATGGGAATAAAAGAACACAATGGAAGGGTGGGTGGGAAGTCAACTTATTCTAATAGAGTTGGTAAAATTTGAAAATTTAATGAAAATATTATAAAAGAATAATTGGCTCCTCCTGCCATGGGCTCTTGGTGCCACCTCCTGTTGGTCTCCCTGGCATGTGCCCTACCAGTCCCAATCGACATCATCCACTGCTGGAGAAAGAACTGCCAGAATTAGAACTTCCACTAGCAAATAGGAATGGCTGGAATGCAGGAAACTGCACCTAGCTTAATTGCATGAGATGCAAGACTCGGTGTCTTAAATACCAGCCCACAGTGCCTATATTGTTTTGTTTGGTATGGGAGGCTAGGTTTGAGGAAGCTCTGGAGGCAAGAGGGCATGCATGGAATTGATTCAGGGTGGCTTTCCCTATCAAGAGTTTCAGTAGTGCTTAAGTCCCTGGTGGTGCTTCCCAGACCTTGCTGGCCACCACAGGAGGTCTGTGGCCACAAAGATACTCTGTTTCCAGTATTTTTAATGTAAAAAGAGTTGAAATGTAGATCAGTTTAGGAAGGAAGAAGCATTAGGAACACTGGAAGCTGCCTTAGACTGAGTCAGGCCAGTGGTGTCTCTAGCTCAGTATTGTCTCTACACTGACTGGCAGCCACTCTCCACGGTTTCAGGCCCTATCTGGTAATGCTGGGGATTGAATCTGAGAGCAGGTGCTCTAAAACTGAGCTGAGGACCTTCCTTTTCCGTTTTTAAACTGTTTGTTTCACTCTGTGAAAATGAGTGCTTGTATCTGGTATTATATATTCTCAAATATTCTCTAGATCACACTCCAAATGATGATGACACCCATCAGTAGAGTTAGTAGTGTCCAAACACTGAACTGCTAATGTGTGTCAAAACCTTTGGGTGAACATATTCATGTGCTCGTCCCTGTGCCTTGCTGAAGCCTTGCACCATGTTAGAAAATTAGAATTTCTGAACCCTTGTTATGTATTCCGTTTCTTGTAGCACAAGTTAGTTTTGGAATAATTGTGGCTTCTAATTCCAGTGATATTTTTTCCTCAGGGGTGTTCTTGCATAGTGAAGTTTCAACAAAAGTAGACCAAGTCCCAAGACATAGCTCCCATTTCCTCTATGTCTAGATGGAAGTGCTGTTACAATTTAAAACAGCAGTTTAAATAGCTTATGAACTGCTGTGCTTAGTGGAAATATTTGAATGGATTCCAGAGCCAAGGTGTGTGTTTGGAGAAATCGATGCAAGTCTTGAGAAATTATTGGTCTATTATTCCCTGTTTAGCAAACATCTTAAGTCAATCTACCACAGGCATAATTCTGAAATGTACAAAGGAAGTCCATGAGTGCTACTTCTGAGTGATAATCAACATAATCTTTTGTCATTAAGAGATTTTTCATCTAATAGTAACACACAGTTTTGGCAAATGAGGAGGTTGAGCTAATGGTGGCCTATTTCAAAATCCAAAAAGGAATGCAAATTTCATAGGTCTGCTTAACATTTAACCTCCATTTCCTTACTCGACCCCAACAAGCGCACGCAAAACCTCAGGTGTCTGGAAAATATAAGAATAGTTAAGGGAAGCAGCTGTTGAGCAATGGCTACTCTAGATCCAGATTACTTAGTACTTTATGGCCCCAATCCAAGTCTGGAGCTCTGTATGTGTGTAAGAGAGACTATATCCTCTTTATTCATCAGTTTATTTCAGTCAATAGACCAGAAATAAAAACCATAAAGAACAGGGCCGTCTTAAGGTCATCGGGCGCCCTGGTGCAGGGATCCCTCGGGCGCCCCCCACTCTTAAAAAAAGAGGAAAATTCTTACCTGGCGTGCCGGGCGGCGGGAGCCTCACGGTGGCCCCCGCACCTCACAGCAGGGCCGCACTGTGCCGGAGGCCGCCTGCCTGTCCAATGCCGCCGGATTGAGTGGGGGAGGGGGTGCTGCTGCTCCGTGCGGCCTTCCTCCCTTCTCCCAGCGGAGCGGGGTTCCTGGGCAGGCCGGGCCACGCTGGGTTCCTTCCCGCCAATAGGGTGCTGCGTTTCATTGGTAGAGGTGCTGCCATGTGGCGTCACCTCTACCAATGAAACGCAGCGCCGGGGTGAGGGATGACCCTGGCGCTGCAGAGCGGAACAGGGTCCTAGTGCCCCCTTCTGCTCGCTTCCCTTCCTGCTCTCGCGGCGTGGCTGGTGGAGGGAAAAGGGAGGCCGCCACGAAGCTCCCCCACTTGCTGGGGCACCCCTCAGCGCCCCCTGATCGCCCAGGCACCGTGGTGCATTGCGCCACTAGAGTCAATGGGCCTGATAAAGAACACAAGAATCTCAGAACAAAACATATTGTAAGATGCATTGCAATAGGAACTAACAGAAAAGAAGAGCCTGCTGGATCAGGCCAATGGCCCATCTAGTCCAGCCTCCTGTTCTCACAGGGGCCAACCGAATGCCCCTGTGCTGAGCAAGAGCTGAGCACAAGAACGCCCTCCCCTCCTGGGTCTCCAGCCACTGAGATTCAGAAGCATTACTGCCTCTGACCATGGAATCCGGGCACAGTTATCATGACTAGTAGCCGTTTCGAACCTTATTGTCCTCCCTGAATTTGTCTAGGTAAAGGTAAAGGGACCCCTTACTGTTAAGTCCAGTTGCGAACAAACACTGGGGTTGCGGCGCTCATCACTATATGTGGGGATCTGGTGACTTCTGTTTCAGTGTATCTGAAGAAGTGTGCATGCACACGAAAGCTCATACCAATGACAAACTTAGTTGGTCTCTAAGGTGCTAATGGAAGAAATAATTTTTTTAAAATTTTGTTTCGACTACACCAGACCAACACAGCTACCTACCTGTAAGCAGAATCTATTGTTATGGTTGGACAAGGGGTTATACTTGTTATTGCAGGCAGACTCTAACCTTAGGATAGGCTTTCTTTAGCATGGAGTTATGGCAATTTGCACTGCTCAGTGATGACTTATGCACCCATCCTGAACTCCTGCTGGCCATGTCCTCAACTTCAAATGTTAGTATTTTCATCCATGTTCTTAAGAGTCTGCATGGGTTCGTCCCAGCCTGCACCCAGTTCTTAAACTGGTAGTCCAACTTGCCTGAGCATTTAATTTTGTTTCATCTGTGCCTCTCCAATGAGGGAATGAAAAATTGTTATTTCCCATTTGGGTTTGACAAAAAGCAAAGAAACACTTAGATGACTTCGCAGCTCCATCCAAAACACTTGGGCTGTGAAGCAACCATTGTTGCCTTTTAGTCACTGGGCAGGGCAGGATCCTCTACTTATAACATTACTGTGGAGAACCAAATAATCTAGATGGCTTATATGTCTCAAATCAGAGAGCAAGAATAAAGGAGGTGGATCAGGAAGTAAGCCACAGCTTAGCAACCAAGTTATTGCAGATTTCCAATCATTCACACTCTCTTCAGTAAAATACTGTAGATTGGAGTGCATTTTTAATTTACCAAGTGTGTGGTCTTTTTCTAGGCTGGGGGAAGAGGGGACTATTTTGGAACTCACAAGGGCACAATCTAAAAGTCTAACACAGGGGTCAGCAAACTTTTTCAACAGGGGGCTGGTCTACTGTCCCTCAGACCTTGTGGGGGGGCGGCGGACTACATTTTGAAAAAAAATATGAATGAATTCCTATGCCCCACAAATAACCCAGGGATGCATTTTAAATAAAAGGACACATTCTACTCATGTAAAAACATGCTGATTCCCGGTCCGTCTGCGGGCCAGATTTAGAAGGCGATTGGGCCGCATCCGGCCCCTGGGCCTTACTTTGGGGACCCCTGGTCTAACAGCCTATATTTCCATGCTTTAGTTTGGTACGTATTTTGTTACAGTGGTACCTTGGGTTACAAATGCTTCAGGTTACTGACTCCACTAACCCAGAAACAGTACCTCGGGTTAAGAACTTCGGCGGCGTGGCAGGAGCAGGAGGCCCCATTAGCTAAAGTGGTGCTTCAGGTTAAGAACAGTTTCAGGTTAAGAACGGACCTCCAGAATGAATTAAGTTCTTTTTTTAAAAAACATAATTTTTATTGATTTTACAGATTACAAAAAACGGTACATACATGAACACCTTTTCCACCTTCTTCCCACCCCCCTCCATGGGTCCTCCCCTGCCACAGAAGTATCCCACGCAGGTGAACAGTCAGAGATGGTCCATTTTATGGTTGGATTTCTGTCCTCCTCCCCCTCCCCTGCCCCAAAGCCCCCCCCCTGCCACCAGAGAGCTCCAGGAAATCAGGACAGTGCGCAGGATGGCATCCATCCAACCATCTATTCTCATACCAAAAAGAATAAATATATATATATGTATATATACAAAAAAAAGAAAAGAAAAAAAAAGAACAGAAATAATCTTTTTTTCACTCATAATTAACAAACCATATTTTGTGGGCTTCCCCAACCTCCCCCCTTCCCCGGTTTTCGTCCCTTTTTTATCTTCTTCAACAGTTTCTTAATCTATAAAATAATTACCTTTATACCTCATACTATTTTAAAACTTGACTATTATCATTTTCACCGAATATCTAAATCACTAAAAAACCAAACTCCCATTTTTCTTCCCGTGCCTAATTTCCCCCCCCCTCTATAAGCCTCCATATTTTCACCTTTTTCCAAAATCAAGAATGAATTAAGTTCTTAACCAGAGGTACCACTGGTTCTCTGCTGGGGTTCTCTCACCAGAGAGAATGTGCCTAAATGTGGATATTGGCATCCATTAATTCTCATTTAATACTTATTTTGTTCCTTGCCAATGTTCAGGGAGCCAATGTGTTGCGGTGGGCAGAGTACTGAACTAGGATATAGAAGACCAGAGTTCAAATCTCCACTCTGCCATGAAGCTTACTGGGTGACCTTGGGCCAGTCACTGTTTCTCAGGGTAACCTACCTCACAGGGTGGTTGTGTGGATTATATAAGGAGACAGAGAACCACGTATGACACCTGGAGCTCCTTAGAGGAAAAGGTGACATACAAGTTACGGTAAATAAATAAATAAATAAATAAATAAATAAATAAATAAATAAATACATACATACATACATACATACATACATACATACATACATACATACTTTGCTGTAACCAAAGCATTAAATAAATTGGGGGGGGGAATTTCCTGTAACTCAGGCATAGGCAACCTCAGCCCTCCAGATGTTTTGGGACTACAATTCCCATCAACCCTGACCACTGGTCCTGTTAGCTAGGGATCATGGGAGTTGTAGTTCCAAAACATCTGGAGGGCCAAGTTTGCCTATGCCTGCTGTAACTCAACCAGACACCTGGTGAAAACGTTCCTCTTCAACCAGGCCTTGGGCTGGCTATCATCCTATATATCATTCACCTTACATTTTACCAACTCATCAGCAAGAATATCACGGGGGATTTTGTCAAAAGCCTTACTGAAATCAAGATACATCCACAGAATTCCCCTGATCTACCAAGCTTCTAACTGCATCAAAAAAAAGAAATGAGATTTTTCTGGCATGACTTGTTTTTGAGAAATCCATGCTGGGTCTTGGTAATCGCAGCAACCTTTTCTAAGTGCTCACAGACCATCTGTTGAATTATCTGTTATAGGAGCTTTTCTGGAATCTATATTAAGCTCACCAGTCAATAGTTACCTGGATCTCCCCCCCCCCCTTTTTGAAAATTTGCGTGCCTCTGGCCTGCAGGGACCTCTCTTGTTATCCAAAAATTATCAAAGATTATAGACTCTGAGAGGCTCTGATTACATCCTCAAGCTCCTTTAGTACTCTCGGGTGCAGCCCATCAGGCCCTGGAGATTTGAATTCATTTGAAGTACAGTGGTGCTTCAGGTTACAGATGCTTTAGGTTATAGACACTTCAGATTACAGACTCTGCTAACCCATAAATAGTACTTCAGGTTAAGAACTTTGCTTCAGGATGAGAACAGAAATCTCGCGGCAGCAGCAGGAGCCTCCATTAGCTAAAGTGGTACTTTAGGTTAAGAACAGTTTCAGGTTAAGAATGGACCTCCAGAACAAATTAAGTTCTTAACCAGAGGTACCACTATATCCTGGTGTACCCTGACCACCTCTTTTCCTGTCTTAGGCTATAAGGTTGGGCACACAATACTTGCTTGTTCTTGCTCTCGCTTCAAATATAGCTGAAGAAACCTTTAAGCCTGAGTTCATTCTGACCTCGTCCCTGCAACTGTTGGCTACTTGCATACATACGCTCTTCCTTCATTTATTTCTCCTTTCATTTCTTATACATGCCCTTCTTAAATTTCATCTCATTTGTAAGCTCCTTACACAGCCACACTGATTTCTTCAGATGCCTCCCACTTTTCTTTCTTGTTGAAATTTTCTGCCTTTGATTCTCCAATATTTCACCGTTAAGAAACTCCCATGCATTTTGAACTCCCTTTTCTTTGAATATTTCTAATATTCCTTTTACACTGCAATATCTGTTGAGTTATGGAACTGCGTCTTTACGAGCAATTTACCAGCATGTTATGCTAAACTCTGTTTGCACCAGTGGGCACAATGTGGCACAACAGCAAGTTTCAATGGATGGCGTTGCTGCTTCCCAAACCTTTTCCACATTTGTGTACTTCTGTTTCCCCATGAAAACAGTAGGAAAGGACTGCATGCCAGAATACTGCCTGAAATTTCATCATTGAACTCCTGTGGTTTTCCAAGTTGAGGGGCTGCAATTGGATTTTCTGGAATCAAACAACATGGAAATGAGCGCCGAACATGTGCTAGATTCCATTAATTTTTCATAAGTTTTTTTTACATCATGTGAAAGCTAAAGTATAATGCAGAAATCAACAGTTAGGAAAATGCTGAGGAAATGAAATAAACTACTTGTGCTCCCATCCAGATTGTGCTTATATGGGAACTTTGCAGATTTATAGCAGGGCTGTTGAGCCGGTGTCCCTCCGGAGTTACAGTTCTACGCCCAGCAGGCCCAACCAGCATGGCCAATGGCCAGGGAACAGCTGGGTTGCAGTCAGCCACCGAAGGGCCTCTGCTGTTTTGGCCATGCGTAGTAGAAATCAGGACTCTCACTTAAAATCTCTACCAATTAGCCACAGAGGTTTTACTCAACTTATCCATTTAAAGTGCACAAATCAATTAAAACATGCATGTGGGTAAACAAAATAGTCCCAAAGTGAGAAACATACTTCATTTGTTCCTGGATGGTGCATGCAAGTCTCACAAGAGAAAAAGTGGGCATGTGCCATTATTAAGAGTATGGTTTGCAAGGTGTGTGTGTGTGTGTGTGTGTGTGTGTGTGTGTGAGAGAGAGAGAGAGAGAGAGAGAGAGAGAGAGAGAGAGAGAGAGAGATGGAGAGCCACAGCCCTGGACAAATCTGTATTCTTGCGTTGAGCCTTTCTGCATTACAAATGATTAGATTTCAGTACCTAGGATTCTGCTTGCAGTCATTTGCCAGCAGATCTTGAGCTCCGGGATTAACATGTGTGAAACTGTACCTTTTCTGACTTGCCTGGAGCTCTTCCAGCATATCCTTTTTATCTCAAACCTGCTCCTGATGACTTCAGGCTTTAGCAGCTGCTGGGGGCCTGCCCCCACCTCCTTTGCCTCTGCTGCAGGCCAGCACTTGTCACTTATCAGCTTCCCTCTCCGCCCTGGATAACTGAATAATTTTAATGGTTACAGGTAGGTAGCCGTGTTGGTCTGGATCGAAGTAAAATAAAAAAATTCCTTCAGTAGCACCTTAAAGACCAACTAAGTTTTTATTTTGGTATGAGCTTTCGTGTGCATGCACACTTCTTCAGATACAGTGAAATGGAAGTTTCCAGGCACTTATGTAGAGAAGGGGTGGGGAGGGGTGGGGATGGGGAGGGGGGATCACTCAGAAGGGTGGTGGAAATGGGTGATTGACTGACTGATAGCTGTTGATGACCGCAAACGACTGCAAATGGTTTTGCATGAAAAAGCAAGGGTTGAGATGGCTGAAGATCGCTTATCATGTATAATGAGATAAGAACCCGATATCTCTGTTCAAACCAGGTCCCTCCATGGTTTTGAGCTTGGTGATAAGTTGCAATTCAGCAACTTCTCTTTCCAGTCTATTTCTGAAATTCTTTTGTAGTAAGACAGCTACTTTGAGATCTTGTATAGAATGTCCTGGGAGATTGAAGTGTTCTCCTACTGGTTTTTCTGTCTTCTGGTTCCTGATGTCAGATTTATGTCCATTTATCCTTTGGCGTAGGGTTTGGCCTGTTTGTCCAATATAGAGAGCTGAAGGGCACTGTTGGCATTTGATGGCATACACAATGTTAGAGGATGAGCAATTAAATAGTCCTGAGATGGTATGTTGGATGTTGTTGGGGCCAGTAATGGTGTTGTCTGGGTGTATGTGGCAGCAAAGTTGGCATCTGGGTTTATTGCAGGCTCTGGTACCAGTGTCCATGTTAAGTCTGGTGGTTGTATTATTGTGGGTGAGGAGTTGTTTAAGATTGGGTGGCTGTCTGTAGGCAATGAAAGGTCTTCCTCCCAGAGCTTGAGAAAGGGAGCGGTCATTGTCCAGGAGAGGCTGTAGATCTCTGATGATGCGTTGTACTGTTTTAGCTTGAGAGCTGTATGTGATGACTAGTGGTGTTCTGTTATTTTCTTTTTTGGGTCTGTCTTGCAGCAGGTTCTCTCTAGGTATCTGTCTGGCTCTGTTGATCTGTTGTTTAACTTCATCAGGTGGATATTTTAGTTCTAAAAAGGTTTGCTGTAGATCTCTTAGGTGAGATTCTCTGTCTGTAGAGTTGGAACAGATGCGGTTGTAACGTAAGGCCTGGCTGTATACGATGGATTGTTTGGTATGTTTGGGATGGTAGCTAGAAGCATGTAGATATGTTTGTCGGTCAGTTGGTTTTCTGTATAAGGTGGTGTCTATACGTCCATCCTGTATTTTTATAGTAGTGTCCAAAAAATGTATTTCTTGCATAGATTGGTTCATTGTTAGGTTGATGGTGGGGTGAAAGTCATTGAATGTCTGGTGGAAGGTTTCCAGGGTCTGTTGTCCATGTGTCCAGATAATAAAAATATCGTCAATGTATCGCAGGTACAGGAGAGGTTTGAGTGGGTAGGAGTTAAGGAAACGTTGTTCTAAATCTGCCATGAAGATGTTGGCATACTGTGGGGCCATGCGGGTGCCCATGGCTGTGCCGCTGATCTGGAGGAACAGGTCATCACCAAATTTGAAGTGGTTGTGGGTAAGGACAAAGTGGCAGAGTTTGGTAGCAAAGTCCGCTGTGGTTTTATCTGAAATGGTGTTCCTTATGGCTTGTAAACCATCATTGTGTGGGATGTTGGTATATAGAGATTCCACATCCATAGTGGCTAGTATAGTATTGTTAGGAAGATTGTTCAAATATTGTATTTTCCTCAGAAAATCTGTGGTGTCACGTACGTAGCTGGGAGCACTGATAGCATATGGTTTCAGAACAGAGTCCATATAGCCGGAAACACCCACTGTAATGGTGCCAATACCTGAGATGATGGGGCGTCCTGGGTTTCCCAGATGCCAACTTTGCTGCCACATACCCAGATGCCAACTTTGCTGCCACATACACCCAGACAACACCATTACTGGCCCCAACAACATCCAACATACCATCTCAGGACTATTTAATTGCTCATCCTCTAACATTGTGTATGCCATCAAATGCCAACAGTGCCCTTCAGCTCTCTATATTGGACAAACAGGCCAAACCCTACGCCAAAGGATAAATGGACATAAATCTGACATCAGGAACCAGAAGACAGAAAAACCAGTAGGAGAACACTTCAATCTCCCAGGACATTCTATACAAGATCTCAAAGTAGCTGTCTTACTACAAAAGAATTTCAGAAATAGACTGGAAAGAGAAGTTGCTGAATTGCAACTTATCACCAAGCTCAAAACCATGGAGGGACCTGGTTTGAACAGAGATATCGGGTTCTTATCTCATTATACATGATAAGCGATCTTCAGCCATCTCAACCCTTGCTTTTTCATGCAAAACCATTTGCAGTCGTTTGCGGTCATCAACAGCTATCAGTCAGTCAATCACCCATTTCCACCACCCTTCTGAGTGATCCCCCCTCCCCATCCCCACCCCTCCCCACCCCTTCTCTACATAAGTGCCTGGAAACTTCCATTTCACTGTATCTGAAGAAGTGTGCATGCACACGAAAGCTCATACCAAAATAAAAACTTAGTTGGTCTTTAAGGTGCTACTGAAGGAATTTTTGAATAATTTTAAGTGATAGTTTTTAGGCGCTGGCAATCTGATGAATGTCTTGTGGTTTTGCAAGTGGTGCTGTGGGCAGAGCAGACCCACAGACTGAAATTCAAGCTGATTCTGATAAAAATGGACTTCTCAGCCTGTTGAGCAGGGTGAAGCGCATGTTTGTGACTGTAGGTGACCATGATAGTTAAAATCCCCCATTACTACTATCTCACTTCCTTTTGAATGCCTAGTCATCTGTTCCAGGAAGGCTTCATCTGTGTCCTCAGTTTGGCTTGGGGATCTATAGTAAACTCCTACAATGAGATCACTGTTATTTTTCTCTCCCTTAATTTTGACCCAGTTACTCTCAATTTGGCTTTGAAGTTTTAAATCCTGGATCTCTTCACAGGTATACACATCCCTGACGTATAACACCACTCCTCCTCCTTTCCTGTTTGGTCTGTTTCTCTGAAATAGATTGTATATTACTACATTCCAATCATGAGACTCATCCCACCAGGTTTCAGTGATGCCTATTATGTCGTATTTAGTTTGCTGTACCAAGAGCTCAAGTTCATCTTGTTTATTTCCCATGCTCTGTGCATTAGTATACAGACATTGAAGACCATTGATCATTCCCCAATCTCTCTTATTTAAGGATATTTTCCTCCCATCACTAGGTCTGCGTGCTGTTTGCTCCATTTGGTCCTTGACATTTGGATGATCATCTTCATCTTCTCCACCTGGTTGAGGGAGGGGTGGGTTGCAGGTAGTATCTGGGGTTTCCAGGACACAATGGATTCAGTACTACTGCAAGTACTTTTCTTTTCTTTCCAAGTCCTATCTTCTTCAGAACCCCCTCCTTTCCACTGTAAAATGAAGCTCACATTTAAAGATCTTTTATATTCTGGAGATACCGAGCCAGAAGGTGGCTATATTGGCCTCAACTAGGGCCAGGGCCTTTTCAGTGTTGGCTCCAACTGGGTGGAACACTCTTTCACAGGAGACCAGGGCCTTGCGGGATTTGTCATCTTTCTGCAGGGCCTGCAAGACAGAGCTGTTCCGCCTGGCCTTTGGGTTGGATTCAGTCTGACCCCTGTGTTTTCCTCCCTCATGGTTTGGATTTATGGACTACTTAAAATGAGGCTGCATTTTAAATTTTAATATTGTAGTTTAATCTGTATTTTAATAATTTGTTTTCTTTTATGTCTTATTGTAATTTTATTGGTGTTAGCCGCCCTGAGCCTGGTTTTGACTGGGGAGGGCGGGGTATAAATTAAAATTTATTATTATTATTATTAACTTTCAGCACCCTTAAAAAAAAACAACAGCTCCCACGACTCTTTGGGGGAAGCCGTGACTGAAGAAGTATAGCACTGCCTTGAAAGTGTGCTGCAGATGTTGCCTTAAGCCAGGGGTCCCCAAACTTACCTTGCTGAGGGCTGGTGCTGCCAGCGCCAATTGCGCTGCGGGCCGGAGCGCGCACCCAAACACGTGCGCACACGCAAATTTCGTCGCACTTCTGGGTTGCCGGAACAATGGAAATAGCTTGTGCGCATGTGCATGGGCCTCTGGCCTGGAAGCGCACCGGAAATGATGCTGGCACATGCGCACAAGCTATTTCCGGTGCTCCGGTGACCTGGAAGTGGGCAGCTGCACCGCACTGCGCTGTTAAGAGCGGGTGGTGGCAGCGGGCGGTGGTTGTCGCCGGGGCCCACGTAAAAGAGCCTCGCGGGCCACGTCCGGCCCCCAGGCCTTAGTTTGGGGAAGCCTGCCTTAAGCCACAGTGGCCTCTGAACAAAGGGCAGTGTGAGCAACAGCAATGGCTAGCACACAGTCTGTGTGTAAATAGTGAGTTTTATTCCAAATAGTCAAAACAAAGGCAAGTAACCACAAGAAAGACTGCAACTTCCTGCTCAAGACCACTAGTTAATCAGATGATGACTCATCTAGCTCTCTAGCGTGAGTCCACCTCCTTTTATTCCTACGCTCGAACAACGCCCTCTGCCTCTCTCTCTGTAATTGCCATTTCCTCTTATCCTGTAACCCTCCCCTCCTACGTTCCTGTAACTTTAAAGAACTAGGACCAGACTCGGACAAACTCTCTTCTGAGGTTTGAGTTATTTCTGCCATTTGCTCACCCCTCCCAGCCAGTTCCTTTATCAAAGCAAGCCTCCCTTCCAGTTCCGGGCTATCAGCCAAGTCCGACAGCTGAGCCTCATTAGTTATCGGCTCTAACCTAACATCATCCCCCCCTCTAGGGGCCTCCTCTCCTTCCTCCCGCCTCCGCACTTCCTTACTTGGGGCGTTATGAGATACCTCCCACCATTCTCCCTCTTCACTTCCCCAATAACTGCAACCCGGTTGCGACTCTTCTACTTCTTCCTCCTCTTCAAACCCACCATTCACTTCAGCTTCCCAGTCTGCCTGTTCTGCCTGCTCCTCTACCCAACCCCGGGGTTTGGGTTTATTTGGGTACCTATGGTGAAACTCTCTCTGCAGCCTAGATGCATGTATATCACTCGCATTCACCCATGAGTTCTCCTCTGGTCCGTACCCTTTCCAAGCCACCAAATACTGTACCCCCCTGCCCCTTCTACGAGAGTCCAATAGCTGAACCACTTCATATTCCGGTTCACCCTCCACCCAGATGGGCAAAGGTGGTGGCTCCTTCCTCTTCTGATACCGGTGTCTTGGCGTTACTGGCGATAAGAGTGACCGATGGAACACCGGATACATCTTCATTGAAGTCGGTAAACGTAACTTATATGAAACAGGATTTATTTGTTCCAACACTTCGAATGGCCCTACCCGTTGCGGCAGTAACTTCTTACAACGTCCCTTGCTCGGCCAATCTTTAGTGGATAGCCAAACTTGGTCCCCTACCCTTATCTCCTTGCCCACTTGCCGGTGTTTATCAGCTTCTGCCTTATACAGAGCCTTCGCTTTTTCTAGCTGTTCTCGCAGAATACTGTGCAACGCTTCCATTTCTTCTGCGAACTGTTCAGCTGCAGGCACTGCCAGTCCATCTCCCTGACCTGGAAACACCCGTGGATGTCGCCCATGGCAGGCAAAAAATGGCGTCTGCTGTGTAGAAGCGTGCACAGCATTATTATAAGCAAACTCAGCCAACGCTAGTTTCCCAACCCAGTCATCCTGTTGATAATTCACGTAACAACGTAGGTACTGTTGCAACGTCGCGTTCGTCCGTTCGGCCTCTCCATTTGTCTGAGGATGCCGAGCCGATGAGAGGCACACCTCCACCTTCAGCAATTGCATCAGTCTCCTCCAAAACTGGGAGGTAAACTGCGTTCCCCTATCAGACACAATCTTCTGCGGCAATCCATGCAATTTGAACACATGTTCTATGAAGAGTTGCGCGGTCTCCTGTGCCGACGGTAATTTCTTGCAAGGAACAAAGTGTGCCATCTTGGAGAACAGATCTACTACCACCCAAACCACTGTCTGTTTCTGCGACTCGGGCAAATCAGTGATAAAGTCCATAGCAATGCCTTCCCACGGTGCTTGTGGTGTGGGCAGTGGTTGAAGTAGCCCGGCTGGTGTTTCGCGAGGTCTTTTGGACCGTTGGCACACTTCACATGCCCGGACATACTCCTTGACCTCCTCCTGCATCCGTGGCCACCAAAAATCCCTTGATACCAGACGTTCTGTCTTCCACTGCCCAAAATGTCCTGCTGTTGGACTGTCATGGCATTGTCTCAGCACCCTCGCACGAAGCTCTCCCTCTGGCACATAGAGAGCTTCCCCCTTGTACAGCAGCCCTCCTCTCTCAGTAAACTCCTTCCCTTGGACTTCCCCCTTACGTATTGCCTTCCTCTTCTCTTGAGCGAACCCATCCTTCTGCGTTTGTTGGAGAAAGTCTGACCGTTCTAATGCCGTCATCGTTGCTAGCTGCAGTTGTTCGGGGCTCAGGATCAATCTCCGTTCTAACCCGGTCTCTATTTCGGAATACTCCGGTTTTCGGGACAATGCGTCCGCCCGCTGGTTCTGAGCACTAGACACATACTTAATCCGGAAATTGAACCTGGCAAAGAATTGCGCCCACCTAATCTGTCGTTGGTTCAATTGACGAGCCGTCTGCCAGTACTCTAGGTTTTTATGATCAGTGCGTACCTCCACCTGATGCTGCGCCCCTTCCAAGAAATGCCGCCAAGTTTGTAGAGCATCCTTTATTGCCAACAACTCTCTCTCCCATATAGTATAATTTTGTTCTGACGAGTTTAATTTCCTTGAGTGAAAGGCACATGGTCTCAGTTCCCCTTTGTCATCTTCCTGGAGAAGCACCGCCCCAATGGCTTTGTCCGAAGCATCGGTTTCCACGACCATCGGCTTGTACGGGTCTGGATGAGCCAAGTATCTTTCCTCCACAAACAAGTTCTTAAGTCTCTCAAACGCCCTTTGGGCTTCCTCAGTCCATTTAAACGCCTTTTTGCCTTTCAAACAATCTGTTATCGGTGCTGTAAGGCCTGAGTACCTTGGTATAAACTTCCGATAGTAATTGGCAACCCCAAGAATCTTTGTACATCTTTTCGAGTCTTGGGTCTTTGCCATGACACTACTGCCTGAACCTTTGCTGGATCCATGTGCACCCCCTCTGGGGTGATTCTATAGCCTAAGAACTCCACTTCTGTTACGTGAAAGTGGCATTTCTCCAACTTAGCGTACAATCGATGTTCTCTTAGACGCTCTAACACTTCCTTCACATGTTGTACGTGTTCTTCCAGACTCTCCGAGTAGATTAATAGATCATCTAAATAAGCAAGGACCGAACGATCCAACAAGTCGGACAACACGTAATTAATAAATGCCTGAAAGGTGGCCGTGCCCGACTGTAGTCCAAACGGCATGACAAGATATTCAAATGTGCCGTACCTGGTGTTAAAGGCCGTCTTCCATTCATCTCCCTCTCTTACTCGTATCAAATTATATGCCCCCCTCAAGTCCAGTTTTGTAAAAATTTTAGCCGACCGTAATCTTTCCAGCAAATCCCCAATTCGTGGCAACGGGTAACGACTGGGAATCATGCGCTGGTTGATCTTCCTGTAATCAACTACAAGTCTTTTCTCAGAAGTGTTCTTCTTATCCACAAAGAAAATTGGAGCTCCTCCCGGAGTCTTGGTAGGCCGTATGAAACCCCGTTCCAAATTTTTTCGCAGGAACTCCCTCAGTTCTGCCAACTCCACTTCTGACATAGCGTAGATACGGCTGGCGGGTATCTCAGCCCCTGGCACCAGATCTATTTTGCAATCGTACTGGCGATGCGGTGGTAACCGATCTGCCTCCTTCTCGCAGAATACGTCTCTAAAAGACTTATACTGTGGGGGTATTTGTCTCTCTTCCCCAGTGAGCGGACCACAGTCTGGCGTACCATTGGCCTCACCATTCTTCTCCGCCCTGATTCCCAAACAATGTAGTCGGCAATACACTGACGAAAAGGTCATCGATCTCTGGCCCCAGGAGATCATCGGATCATGACGGGATAGCCAACTCATCCCCAAAACCACGGGGTAGGAGTTCAACCTGGTGATATGGAATGCAATGACCTCTCGGTGTCCCGGCAGTTCTAGACCAATTGGCATTGTGGCCTCTGACACACAGCCAGACAGCAACACTCTACCATCAATTGTTCTAACTTCTAAAGGTTCTTCCAATGACTGTGTCTCTATTCCCAACCTGCTCACCAAGTCCATGTCTATAAAATCAGTCGAGGCTCCAGAATCAATAAGAACTTCCACACGCTCGCCCCTTCCATCTGGGAGTCGTAGCATTGCGAATGCTGTAATTACTGGTAAGATCGGTCCAGGTGGAAGCCCTTTGGGTCTCTTTTCCCCCAACCCGAGGCCTCCAGAACGGGCTGGGTCATCTCGTTTCCCGACTGCTCCACTATGCCCTCTCCAGGTGTTGTTACATTTGTGCCAGACAGCGCACCTCGGTTTCTTCCTACAGTACACTGACGAGCCATGTGATTGGGGGAGCCGCAGATAAGGCACAACCGATCTCTCCACCTTCTCTCTCTCTCAGCGTGTGTAATACTAGGTGTTGTACCCCTTCTGATAGAACTACGTTGCATGGGTGCTTCTTCCTCCACCCTTCGTGAATCCGGCAGCTCTAAGGGCACAAATGTCCTGCGGCTCTCTGACCTTCCTTGGCCCCTACGCAACCTGTCCAGCGATTGGAACCTCAGGTCTAGTTGCAAGGCGACTTGTGCCACCTCTTCCAAGGTCTTCAACCCAGGATTTTTTGCCAACTCCACCCGAATCTCTTCACTGAGTCCCGCCTTAAACAATCCAACCAAGGCCTTTCCTTCCCAGCCTAGTTGTCTAGCAAGTCTCACAAAAGAGGACCAGAACTGTGCTACAGTTCCCTTTCCTTGCTTAAGGCTCAAGAACTCCTGTTCCCACTCTGCTTCTTGTGCAGGATTCCTGAACATGCTATCCAGAAGCTTCAAGAAGGCTGATAAGTTGGTGAGCACTCGGTCATTAGACATTAGGTAAGGGGCAATACACTGCCGCGCCTTCCCTTCTAAAAGCCCCACCACCAGGGCCACTCTGGCATCATCATCTCTGTATTCTTCTCCCT
Organism: Zootoca vivipara; assembly: GCF_963506605.1. NCBI lineage: Eukaryota > Metazoa > Chordata > Lepidosauria > Squamata > Lacertidae > Zootoca > Zootoca vivipara. The sequence goes on along the minus strand of NC_083289.1, from coordinate 2,679,826 downwards.
TAAGCCTTAAATAATACAAGCAGGAAGCCCGAAATGAATCATACTCTGCACCGCTCCCACTAAAACGTGGGGGAAGGGGAACAAAATTCTTTGCCACTTGCCTGCCAGATAAGTCAGAGAGTTGTCTTGCTTGTTCTGAGGTCACTCCTTCCAGCCGTGCTAATCTTGCCTTCAACTCTTGGTTCTCTGCCCAGAGAGCTTCAGTATTATCTTCTAACTTCATCTCCATTGCTGTTGCGCCGACTGATAAATCCCCAGCCGGTTGCTGCTTCCCCTTTTCTTCCATTCTTGCTTAAATCCACATGCTTCCCCTTCAGCAGCAAGTTAGATGAGTCATGCTGTGAGCAACAGCAATGGCTAGCACACAGTCTGTGTGTAAATAGTGAGTTTTATTCCAAATAGTCAAAACAAAGGCAAGTAACCACAAGAAAGACTGCAACTTCCTGCTCAAGACCACTAGTTAATCAGATGATGACTCATCTAGCTCTCTAGCGTGAGTCCACCTCCTTTTATTCCTACGCTCGAACAACGCCCTCTGCCTCTCTCTCTGTAATTGCCATTTCCTCTTATCCTGTAACCCTCCCCTCCTACGTTCCTGTAACTTTAAAGAACTAGGACCAGACTCGGACAAACTCTCTTCTGAGGTTTGAGTTATTTCTGCCATTTGCTCACCCCTCCCAGCCAGTTCCTTTATCAAAGCAAGCCTCCCTTCCAGTTCCGGGCTATCAGCCAAGTCCGACAGCTGAGCCTCATTAGTTATCGGCTCTAACCTAACAGGCAGTTTGTGCTCCAATGCAAGGACCACCTTCTGCTTTGCCCAAGACATGCACCATGCCTTTCGGAGATGGTGGAGTGAAGCCGCTGGTCCCCAAAGATGCAACGACCACCCTGGGGGTTTCTTTCTAGCTAATTTGTTTGCTCTGGTGTCCTTAGGTTCCACAGAGGATAGGAGAGCCAAGTGCTGCCACGGAAGCCGACAGCGCAGGAGCCCCGGGGGCATGGGGCACCTGGGGGCCCTGGTCGGCCTGCTCCCGAAGCTGCAGTGGTGGCGTGATGGAGCAGACAAGGCCCTGCCTCCCAGGACACTATTACGAGAGGAGCCACGTCAGGCCTGGGCAGTTCCCAACCTCTGAAAGGACTCTTGCTCTCCAGCCTCCGCACCGACACGAACACGTGCTCAGTCCGTTCTCTGGGCACATCATCTCTGCCATCCGTACGTCGGTGCCTCTTCATCGGAACGAAGATAGGCTGCAAGCAGGACTCCAGGCCAGAGCCTCCTCCGAAGGGCGGAATGTCAGCCACTTGAGCAGGGGAGCCTTGAGAGGCCGCCGGCCCTCACAGTCCCAGAGGCGCAGCCCCAAAGCTGAAAGAAGGTAGGATGGGTTGCACATAAAACAATAATACCTAATGATACATAATGATAACTGGTACTACTATTTATACTAGCTGTTGTTGTTGTTGTTGATGATGATTTACTTTACTGATAAACTTATTACCTGGTCTTCAGCAGGTTACAACACTATGAGTCTGACAGTCTAGGAAAAGGTGTGTCCACGCAAAATGGACACACCTTCCTGACATTTTGCTGATAATCCCCTGCTAACAAGATACAGATCTATGGGGGAATGGAAGATAAAATTTTAAATGAAGTGGCTGAGTGTGATAAGCCTAATATGTTTTCTAAATTTTTGCATGGGCTCCAGAGATCAAATGTGGAATGCAAGGGAAGGGGCATCGTCTGTACCTGGATAGAAAGACGAATGGCAAAGCCAGCAGAATGAGTTGGCAATGGGGAATGCCTAGAGATCTGAAGTGAATCCAATACAATAATGCTTTGTACTGATGGAAAGCTTTTCGGATACCCACCCCCTCATCGACATCTATGAAGCAGTAAAGTTGGGATAAAGATTTGTGACTGAAATTAACTCATTCTGGAGAACGTAGTTCAAGATGAAATGGGACAGGGTCCAAACCAAACAACCTTGGAGAGCTGTGGAAATCCTTCAAAGATGCAAAATATAACATTTGTACCACTTGGAGACAAGTGGAAATGTCTTCAAGCTGCTGCTAGACAATTCACCAGGAAAACAGACTAAAAAATGCAATCGAGTGATGGGCTCTGAGGGAGTCTCAGGCCAGGAGCTCTGCGAGTTCTGGTTCTGATTTCCAAAGCCCTTCACCACTTGGCATGAGGGAGGGGCTGGCCCATTTGGGCTAAGAGGGCATTGCCCCACCAAGCTCTGTGTGTCTCCAGCCACCTGCCTGTCTCCTTCCTTATAACCATGACTCTGTGTTAGAGCATCAGCCTTGCAAGCAGAAGGTTGCAGGTTCAAACTCCAGCACCTCCAGGTGGGGTCGGGAAAGAGACCTGCCTAAAAGCCTGGAGAGTTCCTGCCAAGCACTATAGACAAGGACTGAGCCAAATGGACCACTGGTCTGTATAAGGTAGTTTCCTGTGCTACCTTTGTAGAACTGAGCAGGGAAAAAGATGGGGACAAAGACAGGATTAGTTGGCTCTGCTTTATAGTGGATTAGAGTTGTTTGCTGTGGCTCCACCTACTGTTGGGCTCTCTGCCTTACTAGTCCCATTGACCCTCCCCCCTGCAAACCTCTACTGTCTCTATTTGTAGATAAAGATCATCTCCACAGTCCACACATGTCTGTCTGTAGATTAAGAGGGTGGTTTTCAGGTGCCTCCATCTTCAAAAGTACAGTGGGTGGCTCCTGTGAAAATGCGCCTTTTTGGTGGCAGCTCACATTCTGTGGAATATTCTGCCCAGGGAAACTTTCTTTGTGCTTGCTTTGATGTAATTTCAGTGCCAGCTGAAGTTGTGTGGTTGTTGTTATTTTCCCTGGCTTTGTAATCTCACCTGTTCATCTATACCAGGGGTAGCTGACAGGGTCCTCTCTGGATGTTGATGAGCTAAAGCCCCATAACCATTCTTCAGTCAAAGAAGGTATCAAAATTCATTTAGAAGTGCTTATTCTGAGAGGAAAATATATTAAGCCATACAGATATTTCCTGTTTCTCCTCAGCTTGTTCTTTCTGCAAGCCTGTACCAGCCTAGGCCAACCAACTGTATCTCCCTCCCCCCTCTAGAAAAAGGAAGGCCAGCCTCTCCAAAGCCAGGGCTGCTGGGAGATATAGCCCCTATAAACAGTTAACTTATTAAACCTCACAATAATTTCTTAATTATCCATCTATGTATTTCTTTTTTTAATAATCCAATACAAACCACATTAAACCTTTTTAAAAAAACCCAAAAAACAAATATAAATGCCGAATTTTGTATCTTTGGGTGACTTCCCATGATCATCTAATATCACATTGCATTTCTTAATTAATCAATAAGCCATTCCCATGTTAATCCTTCATATAATTTTCATTTACTTTTGCAACCACTGGTCTGTTAACTTTCGCCTTCTTAGTTCTGTATGAAATGTTTTTCCCTGACGTTTTCCACAGTCCAGCAATTCCATTTTCAATTTCTGCTCACAGGAGCCATAATTTGCCACATCCCAAACAAACATTAGCCCCGAGCAAACATCCGGAATTCCCCTCTGTAATCTCGCTCCATCTATCAACATGCTGGTACCTCTGCCAATATACAATAACTCCAACCCAGAATTTTTCCATCCTTCCACTGAGGGCATCCAGTCAATACAGTGGTACCTTGGGTTACAAACGCTTTGGGTTATGAACTCCGCTAACCCGGAAATAGTTGCTCCGGGTTGCGAACTTTGCCCCAGGATGAGAACGGAAATAGTGCGGCAGCAGCAGGAGGCCCCATTAGCGAAAGTGCGCCTCAGGTCAAGATCAGTTTCAGGTTAAGAAACTGAAATTAAGAACAAATTAAGTTCGTAACCTGAGGTACCACTGTATTATAATTAAACCACAATGGCATTGGGGATATTTTTACTGCGTCAGTCCACCATTAATCCCGGGCAGATATCCAGAATTCTATTCTTGGACTCCTTCCAGCTGCTGATGAGATAGTGCCTCCACACTAGCACAATCAGGAATTCCTTTCATCTTTCCCTTAATAGTCATTGCCAGACTCATAGTCAACAATTTCACACAGTCCGTTTCATAGTTAAGCTTAGCGTCTACTCACATATTTCCAACAGTTGTCCTTTGGCTATGGCGAACGTCTTTCTCCAGATCGAGTGGAGAAAGTGGCTGTTTAAATTAGCAAGTTATTTTATCTCCGCCAGCTCAGAGCATACCTGTTAATTAATTTTTTTATCTTAAAAAGCAGGTGTTCTTTGTTCATGGCAGCGGAGAGTTACTGAGATGTGTGGTGCCTTGTACTCAGCTCCTCCTGCCCCTCTCATTCCTTCAGGACGGGCAGCAGGTATTGGACAATGCGGGTGGGTTGTTCCCCCCCCCATCCCTGGGGGGTTTGGGAGAATAATTACTCCCATATTACCCTCGTTATCCGCACAAAAGGGCTCTACTGTTATGGGTACAGCCGATCGCCATGGCATCCAAACAGGAAGTAGGTATTTCTAATAGTATAACCAAATCAGTAATTTTTGATATAACTGTAAAAACTACTCTGAAAATTTATTATTCCAAAAATGAAACCTCCATCTGGTTGTACATATTAAGATATACCAGCAAGAATGAGTCTTTCTGTTAAAAATGATTTAAATCAGGCCTTACTGACTAGTGATTTAAATTGATTTGATTTTAATCAAACCCACCCTGTCTGCCTATCAAACTTATTTATTGATAATAAATATATTTATTGATAATAAGTATCTGTGCCTTGGGTCTTTTTATCTCGGGTTGCCATACCTCCCGAAGTAGCATCCTTTCTTGAGGGGATTTTGCTTATTGAAATATGGCAAACCTATTTTATCACTCCTTGTTGAAGGTTGTGGCCCAGGAAGAGAGGAGAATACTGGAAGTAAACCACTGGGTGCACAGGGGGTGTCATCAGGAAGGGTTTGGCTTCTTGGATCACGGTCTCTGTTTTCTTGAGGAAGGACTTCTGGCAAGAGATGGGCTGCACCTCACAGCGGTTGGCACAAATGTGTTTGCTAAGAGACTTGTGAACCAGATCAGGGGAGAACTAGAACTAGAGGGGGAGGGAGACAACATTACAGACAACAGAAGAACATCTGTTACTGGGGATAATAGCTTCTTTGATGCACAGGAAAGTGAGGTATTGCTCCAGAAACCTGCTAAAGGGCAGGAAACTGCAAGAAGGCAGAAGCTGGATTGAACAACTCATGGTTTCAGTTGTCTTAACATAAATGCACAGAGTATGGGAAACAAACAAGACAAATTGGAGCTTTTATGTGACAGGAAAAAAGAAAGAAAAAGGATTATCAAAAAAAGAAGGAGGAAAAAACCCTGAAAAGGACAAGACAATAGGGGGGAAAATAGAAACATGCTACAATTAATTAATAATAAGTAATAAAAATATGACTTCCAGAATGTTTCGGTGCTGTAAAGAAAAGTCCTGTCTACACTGTCAAAATGTTCAGAGTGTATCTGAACATTTTATCAGGGAAGTTTTCCGTCTGAGTGTTTCAGGGGACCCAAGGTTGATGTGGTTCCCCCCTCCCATGCAATTGTCATAACAGCCCGGTGAGGTAGCTTAAACTGAGAACTGGCCCAAAGTCACCCAGTGAGCTTCATGACTCATTGCAAGGGATGGAGGAAGAGAAACCTCCCACTTTTTCACCACTGACAGAGCATCAAGAAAGAGGAGCGTGTTGCTAAAAGGGGATTTTGAGGCAGGTTGGCAGTGTGGGAGGCCTCCCCACAAATTCCTTTCTGAGTTAGATTAAAATCTGAGCTAAAGAAGAAATTCTGGAGTTGTAATGCATGTCTCACAATCATATTGACTTGAGGATTACGAGCTGAGCCCATCGAGAATTGTATCTCTGAGTCTGGAAATGCAGCTTTTGGGAAGATCCTGAATTGGAATGGGTATCAAGAAAAGCTTGACCTCCTCTTGGCCTTTGCTTAGCAAGTAACCATTGGTGCTCCTGCGTTGGCTTTTGGTTAATTATGGGAGCTCCAAGTCTTTTTTTCCACTGATGGAGGTTGGTGTGGGCTCTGGTCTGAATCAAACCCTTTATACGCTTTCTTTTGCTGAGGGGAAAAAACCCCGTAATTGTCATTTAGATTTATGAGAGGTTAATGAGGTGGGTGGGTAGCCTAGCCTTAAACAAACAGTGTGAATTGAAAGGAATTACCTCCCCCCCAGTAATCAAAAACACTGACCTTGCCCACAATTTTGTCAAAATATTAATGGGGAAGTAGCGGTTGTGATAGTTTCTCAAAGATATTTTTATATGCGGATAGAGGAGGGAAGGAAATGGTCATTTGTACAAAGAAACCATCAACCTCTCACATCACTACAGTGAAATTCTGCATCCTGTTTGCAGGCAGCCAAATGAGGGAGGGACATTTTGCCAAATTCAGTGGGGAGTGTAGACAAGAAAAGGTTGTTTCCATCCAGATCAGGTGCCACCCTGCACCACCGAGACCCCCTGAGCCTCAAGAGACAGATGAATCCAATATTTAAACAAAATTTTATAAAGAGACCAGAATCCCTTTTATTGGGCATATAGAATCAGATATCTTAAATGAAAATAAGAAAATATTCTTATACACAACCACGACAGCAAGAATATTAATTGCCAAAAATTGGAAAAGTGATATAGTACCAACTAAAAAAGTGTGGCAGGATAAATTACTCGATTATCTTGAACTGGCGAAAATGATAGATACAATTAGGGGACAGTCCAAGTTAAAATCCCCCAAAGAGTGGGGAATGTTGAAAGAGTATCTTAAAAAACAGGGTCCTCAAATAAAAACCTGGACTTGCTTTGAGTAATTTTTGCAAAACATAATAAGGGTTACATGCATATTATATGGAGAAATATAGTAATGATGAAAAGAGAAGGAAGCAGTTTACCAAGAAAGGAAAATTAGAACCGCATTGAGGAGGAAGGACGTCTATAAGAACAGAATAAGAATTGGGAGTAGAAAAGAAGACAACATGAGTTCGTTTGTAAGAACTTTCGGATTTATGGTTATATGTGTGTAATTTCTTTTTGTGTGTGTTTTCTTTTTAGTTTCTTTTTCTTTTCTTTTTCTTTTTGTTTTGAGTGTTTATGTGTTGTCACAAAACTCAATAAAAAGCACTTTAAAAAAAAGAGAGAGACAGATCAATCCAGAATTACCCCCAAGCTGCATACCTGCTCTTTCAGAGGGCGTGCAACCCCACCGAGAGTGGGCCACCTCCCACTAAAAGTGCTTCAGTCTAATTTGGATTGAGCTTCAGGTAAGACATTGTGCATGGGCATTTAGATAGCAAAATAAGCAATGACATTGTAGCAGTGCAATGTTAAATACATGTTTTTAACATTCTTCCTTTCAGTTGGCCAGAGGTGTTCCCCTTGTTGGCTGTCTGTTTAGAATGGGTTGCATTTAAACCTTAAACACCTCATTTGCTTTAAGAGCATCACAGTGAAATGGGAACTCTTGGAATATTAATCCGCACAGCCTGGTGGCAGTGATATGCTACCAAAAGGTGATATATGGCCAGCTTTGCTTCAGATGAGGCAATAAATCCACCAGGCTGTTCAGATAACACTTTTCTTTTCCTGTGTGAGAAGATGGCTTTGCACTCTTCCAGCATCATCCTGCAAATACCAGCTGTTTGCCAGATTTCATTAAAACAACGGTGGACTTGGGTGCTATGGCACCCTGTGAGGCCAAAATTTGGGTTCCCCCCCAACCCTCATGTTGACTTCCCAAAGATGGGGGAGGAGGCACCTGGCTTTGGGAAGGAGGCATGAGAGCTCTGGCAGGCTCCAAGAGCCTTCCCACCTCCTTCTCAAAGCTGGGAAAGCACTAACTAGGCTTTGGAAAGGAGGACTCTAGAATCCTGTCAGAGCCACATGCCTCCTTCCCAAAGCCTGCCAACTTGCCTACAGGGCTTTGAGATGGCACCGCCTCAGCTCAGCACACAGTGTGTGCACAGCACTCGGACAGCCCCAATCCTGCCCCTGATTAAAGTAACCCTCCAAGGATCAACTAGGCTAGAGCAATGGTGGAGCAGCGAACAGATTTAGTGAATTTATTTTTAGAGAACGCTGAGAAAAAACAAAAAGTGGAGGATGATACCAACCATCTCGGGGGCTGAGTCATGCCAGGGCTGGCCCAGGACATTTTGCTGCTACAGGAACAAGGTGGCACCTTCCCTTTCCACATACAGAAAATGAATCTTCAGGGCAGATAAAAGAAAGGACTTCTTGGCACAGTGCATACTTCAACTATGAAACTCTCTCCCACAGAAGGCAGGGATGGTCACCAACTTGGGGGCCTTTAAAAGAGGATACGTAGGAGAAATTTGTGGCTTGCATCAGCCCTGGAAAAGAGTGTTTGATGAGAATGATAAATGATAAGGCTGGAAGGAGTTGATTATCAATATGTACATTGTGGTCAGAGTCATGATAGCCAGATTTTGGAGGCATCTAGCTCGAACAGATATTCCCTACTGCTACGTGAAGATATGGGAAGCAGCCTTATTAGGAAAATAGACATAAACTGAGAATCTCTAGAGGTCAAAAAAGTAGTATCATAGAGTTGGAAGAGACCACAAGGGCCATCCAGTCCAACCCCCTGCCAAGCAGGAAACACCACCAAAGCATTCCTGACAGATGGCTGTCAAGCCTCCACTTAAAGACCTCCAAAGAAGGAGACTCCACCACACTCCTTGGCAGCAAATTCCACTGCCGAACAGCTCTTACTGTCAGGAAGTTCTTCCTAATGTTTAGGTGGAATCTTCTTTCTTGTAGCTTGAATCCATTGCTCCGTGTCCGCTTCTCTGGAGCAGCAGAAAACAACCTTTCACCCTCCTCTATATGACATCCTTTTATATATTTGAACATGGCTATCATATCACCCCTTAACCTTCTCTTCTCCAGGCTAAACATACCCAGCTCCCTGAGCCATTCCTCATAAGACATTGTTTCCAGGCCTTTGACCATTTTGGTTGCCCTCGTCTGGACACGTTCCAGCTTGTCAGTATCCTTCTTGAACTGTGGTTCCCAGAACTGGACACAGTATTCCAGGTGAGGTCTGACCAGATACAGTGGTACTATTACTTCCCTTGATCTAGATGCTATACTCCTATTAATGCAGCCCAGAATTGCATTGGCTTTTTTAGCTCCCAGTGTTCTTTCACCTTCAAAGTGTACCGTAAATGGTAGTGATACATTTGAAACAAATTGAATGCTACTCAATCAGTCTGCACTCAATCCTCCCATCTTCTTTCAAGATCTTTTAAAATAAGAAAACAACATGTTGCATTGGCTTTTTTAGCTGCTGCATCACACTGTTGACTCATGTCAAGTTTGTGGTCTACCAAGACTCCTAGATCATTTTCTAGATCCTTTAATACAATACATGCTGTAAACGTAATTCCCTTCTTCCACAACCTCTCCCAATCTGCCATCATAATATTATGCCTCACATCTTTATCCCATTCAACCATCACTGATTTTGTCTGTTCGTCTTTCGTATGCCACTCCAGCAATAGATTATATACCCTGGAAAGATTCTTACTTTTTGCCTCTAATAAGTCTGTTTCCAGCTTGGATTTCAAGTAACTAAGCGGAAACAAAAGTAGCACTGTCACTCTTGTATTTGTTACATCACAATAGCCTCTCGCTGCCTGACAGGTCCTCCGCTCCAACAGAGGAACGATTTTTCCAAGTCCCCTCTCTCTTTTTAATTCTTTTTAATCCTTTTTAATTCTGTTATGGAGGGTTGACAGTCTTCTATGGAAATTACAAATGTCTTAGACTGATTTCCAGGCTTTGGTAACCTTTTCTGCTCTCTAATTGAATCAGCGGAAAGGGGCTGGCTTCCGTTCCGTTTTAAAATCCCAATTCCATGTCCAAATTAGTCCAAATTTGCCAAATCAAATGTTCAAAGTACTCATGGTACCATCCTTTAGTAATTGTCCTTTGGAAGTATCAATTGCTGTCGCCAATCAGTCCTGCAGCTTCGCGCTGTCAAAGGAAGTGATAGATCCGTTTTCGCTGCAGCTCTGACCCCCTCACTCTCGGGGGCTCAAAATAGAGCCTTTTCCGGGGAGGGGGGAGCCTGCAATCCATGCTGGCCAAATGTCCACGTTCCCAAAAAGCTCGATTTGGGATTTCTAAGGGGACCCGCTGCGCTGGAGCAGTGTCCCCAGCCTTTGACGCACCGGGTTTCGCTCCGATGAGCAAAACCCTGACCAAAATGGCTGTGCGATCGACCAGAAGTCTTCTTTGAGTTAATTATATGTTTTATTGCAAAATGAATAATTTTTTTTAAAAAATAGAAAGCCTCACCTAAATTTGCATTTGTACCTTTGCTGATCATTTAGCACAGGTAAAGGTAAAGGTAAAGGACCCATTGATGGTTAGGTCCAATTGAATTTGACTATGGAGTGCGGCGCTCATCTCTGCTTTCAGTCCAAGGGAGCCAGCATTTGTCCACAGCTTTCCAGGTCATGTGGCCAGCATGACTAAACCACTTCTGGCACAACGGGACACCATGACAGAAGACATTATGCCAATGCACATCCTCTTGTTTTACTGAAGCATTTACCTGTTTTTTGAACTGAGCCCTGTCTTTGGTTTTTTTAAAATGGGACTCTTTTTTTTAAAAAAATGAACTCTACTTTGGGACTCAATTCAAGGTGCTCCTTTTAACCTTTTAAGGCCCATGGGACCTGAGAATCTGATTGTGCAGTTGATCTTGATATGTCAATAGGTTCATACCATGTGCATCAAACTGGTGAACATAAGCCCAGTGCCCATGTTGTACACACACACACACACACACACACACACACACACTGAACCATTTTAAATGCTACTTGAAATACAAGGTCTAAATTTGTCCCTTGGGTCGACGTAATGGAGAACCTTAAACTCAACTCCAACTTCAATACAAAAAGCAAAAACTAATCTGCAGTGTCTTGGAGTTTTATTCATTGTGATGTATGTTTTGAATTGGTGGTTCGAGATTTTAAAAGAAGGAAACGTCTGAAATTACAGAAGGCAGCATCTTGTGAAAAAAGAATGATAAGCAATATAACGAGAAACTTGAACTCTGCTGGAAATCTGGGAGGGAGAGACATTTATCATGGCAATAAAAGGTGTTTTATTTGAGTCTGCTGGAGGCGGTGGAGATGGATGAGGGAAGGGGAATGTGGGGATTAAATTTATTGAGATCTCCAATTGTTCTCGGATCCTTTTGAAGCCATCAGTGGCTATGATGGGGAGAGGCGAGAGGCAGGGGGCTCTGGAGTCCCACACTGCAAAAGTCTTTCTGCTGGACCTGCTAGCCAGCAGCTGGATCTGGAACTTTATCATTGCTTCTAAACCAGGAAGAAAATGCATTAATAACTAAAATAAGAAGAAATGAGCAGGGCCTTTTCCAAAGATTGCTGAGTGGGTTGTCTGTCTGTCTGTTTGCTTGCTTGCTATTATTCACTCATCTGCTTGTTAACCAGCTTCCCACCAGGGCTCTAATAGTTTTTGAGGGGGCAGTTTCTTACCTGCTGAATTGAAGCTTGGCTGAGCTAAATCTCTTTGGATTTTCTGCACATCTTTTAAGATCTGATTAGATCTGTTTCAGGGAATGGCTTCTGGTGTTTTCTGCCATAATGGAGGCAGCTCCCAAATTAGCAGAGATCATTTGCGGAGCATAAAAAAGGATGATTTGAGTGCAGTGGTCCTTGCAAGCCCCACCCCCGACCCTGGGGGAGTGAGCTTCACTCGCAGATCGTCTAATACCTGGCTCTCGCTCCGAGAGGCAAGAGGTGCTGAGTGCAAAGCACTTCGCTTATCAGTACCCCTCCAACGCAGCCATTATGGGCAGAGGTTCTTCTGGATTTAGCACCCTGAAATCCAGCACATGGGAAGTGACCTAAAATGGTTTAATTTGGTATTTGAATAATTGGCTTTTTTAATTGTATTGTAATTTGGTATTGTGACTTTTATTGGATTATTGTGGCTTTTATTGGATTATTGCAATTGAATATCTATATCTATCATCTATCCTATCTATCTATCTAATCTATCACAGGCATCCCCAAACTTTGGCCCTCCAGATGTTTTGGACTACAATTCCCATCACCCCCAACCACTGGTCCTGTTAGCTAGGGATCATGGGAGTTGTAGGCCAAAACATCTGGAGGGCCGCTGCAGTTTGGGGATGCCTCATCTATCATCTATCTATCTATTTACAGTATCTCTGATTCAGGGGGCATGATTGCATAGTCCCAGAAGAACAAGAAAAGCTCTTGGACCAGCATACATTTATTGGTACATAATAACCATCAAAATATGGGTCAATCAAAAGTGGTGGTTGAGCCCAAATTCAGGTTCTGAAGAATTGCTGAAGCAGCTTTCGCAAATGCTGCTCCCCATCTGGGAGCATGAAAGTGTGAGATCTCTTGGTGTGAAACACATACGGTAGCAGTATTTGTGCAAGCTGGCTTCAGCTATTCTCTGGAATTTAAAAGGTTGGGATTCCTCTTGAAAAGGGTCCATGACACATTGAGCTATGATACATATTCTTAGCTGGCACCTTTTGAGAACAATTTTCTCCGTTTTTCCATTCTTAATAGTGAGCTTGGACCCCTCACTAAGATGGCTTGCTTGATGAAAACATCCTCATCCTCATATTTATATACAACTACCAGACTTTTAGGGGACATCTGAAGGCAGCCCTGTTTAGGGAAGCTTTTAATGTTTAAGAAATTAGTGTATTCTAATCTTTCTGTTGGAAGCCACCCAGATGGGCGGGATATAAATAAATTGTTGTTGTTGTTGTTTACATGCCACCTATCTGACTGGATCATAGCTGCCAAGTTACCCCTTTTTTACACGGATTTTCCCTTATGCTGAATAGGCTTCCTCGCGAGAAAAGTGAAAACTTGGCAGCTATGGACTGGATTGCCCTGGCCACTCTAGGCAGCTCACAACAGAATATTAAAAACACAATAAAACATGAAACATTAAAAACTTCCTTATACAGGGCTGCCTTCAGATGTCTTCTAAAAGTCAGATAGTTGTTTATTCCCTTGACATCTGACAGGAGGGCGTTCCACAGGGAGGGTGCCACTACCGAGAAGGCCCTCTACCTGGTTCCCTGTAACCTCACTTCTAGCAGGGAGGGAATTGCCAGAAGGCCCTCGAAGCTGGACCTTGGAGCTGAACGATGGGGGTGGAGATGCTCCTTCAGGTATGCAGGGATGAGGCACTAAAGTAACCATGATTTTTTTAAAGTTACCAACATTAAAAGCCTGGAAAGACATCACAAACATAAGTAAAGCAGCAGAAAGCCTCAGAGAATCAGCTGGGTGTGATACCAAGACCCTGACATGTCTCAGAAAAGTTAAACAAGATTGGACCAGCGGAGCTTCCATGGGAAGGGAGTCTCGCAGTTGTGGTGCTACCACAACTACCACATAACAGTGAATCCAGGGGTTGGGACACGCACACATGGGAGTTATTTCAACAAACCTCGAATCAAGGAAGCTGGGCACAAACCATGTGATTGAATTTTGCTTTTCTTTTGACCTTTAGGAGTTTCTACTGCAGAGGGAAAGAACTACTATAATTTGAGGAGGCTACCGCTCATAAAAAAGGGAAAGTATGCTAAGCAAATCAATTCTTTATTGGAACATTAAAATCTTCTGGCAGCGGAAAAATTGCCTTACATTTCAAAACTCAGTCTCTCAAAAATGTTAGACAAGGGATTTCTTAACAGAATTCTGGTTAGCTTGGGACCCTCCACTCTGTGTAAGTGGTAAGTTTTCTCACCCAGATTTAAGTCAGAAGAGAAATGGATCTCCAAGATTCTTGTTGTGCATAGCACTGATTGCATAATGCCAGTGTGATCGAGAACACACCTCACTCCAGCCTTGGAGCAGCTTTAAAAACTTTTTTGAGGCACTAACATGTTGTTTTCTTATTTTAAAAGATCTTGAAAGAAGATGGGAGGATTTAGTGCAGACTGATTGAGTAGCATTCAATTTGTTTCAAATGTAGCACTACCATTTACGGTACACTTTGAAGGTGAAAGAACACTGGGAGCTAAAAAAGCCAATGCAATTCTGGGTTGCCTCAATAGGAGTATAGCATCTAGATCAAGGGAAGTAATAGTACCACTGTATTCCGCTCTGGTCAGACCTCACTGGAGAACTGTGTCCAGTACTGGGCACCACAGTTCAAGAAGGAGACTGACAAGCTGGAACGTGTCCAGAACCCCAATTAAAACCCCAATTCTATGTCCAAATTAGTCCAAATTTGCCAAATCAAATGTTCAAAGTACTCACGGTACCATCCTTTAGTAATTGTCCTTTGGAAGTATCAATTGCTGTCGCCAATCAGTCCTGCAGCTTCGCACTGTCAAAGGAAGTGATCTGTGTGTTTGTATTTCATTGATCACAGGTCATTTTGCAGGCTGTGGAGTGGTGTTTAAAAGTTACTGTGTGGTCTAGGAGTTAAAGTGTTGTTGGGCCATGACCCAGGAGACCAGGGTTCGAATCCTCACTCAGCCATGAAGTCCACTAGGTGACCAGTCATAGTCTCTCAGCCTAACCTACCGGTACCTCAGGATTGTTGTGAGGTTAAAATAAGAGGAGAGGGGCCCAGGTATGCTGCCTTGAGCTCCTTGGAGAAAAGACTGGAAATAAATAAACAATAAACCTTAACTCCTTACCTTTAAAAGTATTTATCTCTCAACTTCCCACAATTTTAATCCTCCTCCCTTTATAGCCCTAAGAGATGATTCACCAAAGTGAATTAAATCATGCAGTGCATGGAGAAGGTGGGTAGGGAGAAGTTTTTCTCTCCCTCATAACAGAAAAAAGAAAGGACTTAGTCATGCTGGGAACTTGCTCCCACAGAAGGCAGTGGCAGACACCAAGCTGGGTGGCTTTAACAGAGAAAGGGACAAAATCGTGGAGGAGCTTTCAATGCCCATGCTTTGCCTCCACAGTCGGAGGCCGCCTTGCTTCTGAAGGCAAGTTGCTGGAAACCCCAGGAGGGGAGAGAGATGCTCTTGTGCTCGGGTCCTGCTTGCCGGCTTCCCACTCTCCTTATAAAACTTCTTCGTATATTCAGTACAAAATACCCAGTCCTCCTTATATCTTTTATAATTTCGATTTCTTATTCTAGTGGTCATCCCTGCAATTCTTCCTTTCTTGGTCCCTTATCTCTTTTCCATTTCTGTGCTAATGACAGATGTATGGCAGTTGTTGCATATAGGAACAGGTTTCCTTTTTAGTAACTTCTGTTATTAACCCCAGCAAAAATGCTTCTGGATTTTTAGAAAAGCTTTTTTTCTTCAAAAAAAGAAGAAGGTTATTATGGCTAATTTCCCAATAATTTTTAATTAAGCTGCATGACCACCACTTGTGGAAAAAGTTCCCTCTGCTTCCTTGCATTTCCAACAGTTGCCCTTTGTTGATTTTGACATTTTTGCTAGTATTTGGCATCAAATACCACCTGTGCATCATCTTCGTGATGTTTATTCTTAGCGTGTAGCATGCTGTAAACCTTATATTTACTTTCCATGATTGTTCCCATAGTCTCTGAGGCACACAAAGAAGGGCCTCAGCAGATGATCTCAGGATCCGGGTAGGTTCATATGGAAAGAAGCGGTCCTTGAGGTATTGCGGTCCTGAGCTGTTTAAGACTTTATAGGTCAAAACCAGCACGGTATCAGGCTGCCAGCATAGATAAACAGCAAGCAGTGGTAGTAATTACAAGAAGATTTATTGTCTACAGCCAATTATTCTCGGAGCCACGCTCTCTAGCGACTATACATCATAGTTCCATTGAAACGTCTGAACTTGAGTCCCTCCCCCAGCAGGAAACACGGAATCTCCTGCCCTTCCGCTTCTGGGGTCAACACATGTCTCTGACCCTTGCTATTTGTCAATACCTTGGGCTCACAGGGCCAGCTGCCTTCCCTTCCCTTCCTCTGAGGAAGAATCCCCCCCCCCAAGCAGAGAGCTGGCTTTCCTCCAGCCCGCTCTCACTACCTTGATAAGGCGCATTCCTTTCTGAGAAGGGTTTTTTTGGCCACGACTTTCAACTGTCTAAGAAAAAGGCAAGTCTCCCTCTTCCACTTCTGCCTGGCTGCCCCCCCCCCCCATTCAGCCTGCTCCTCTTGGTTGTAGTCAGTCATGTCCATGACACCTGGAAACTAATTGGTAGCCACTGCAGTCAGGCCAGGATCAATGTAATATGCTCAAACTATCTTGCTCCGCTAAGCAACCTGGCCGCTGAATTCTGGACTAGCTGAAGTTTCTGAACTGTCTTCAGGGGCAGCCCTACGTATAATGCACTGCAGTAATCTAACCTTGAGGTTACCAGAGCAATAATAATAATAACAATAATAATAATTTATTATTTGTACTGCGCCCATCTGGCTGGGTTTCACCAGCCTCTCTGAGCGGCTTCCAACAGAATATTAAAATAATCTATTAAATATTAAAAGCTTTCCTAAACAGGGCTGCCTTCAGATGTCTTCTAAAAGTCTGTTAGTTGTTTTTTTCTTTGACATCTGATGGGAGGGCATTCCACAGGGCGGGTGCCACTCTGCCTGGTTCCCTGCAACTTGGCTTCTCGCAACGAGGGAACCGCCAGTAGGCCCTCGATGCTGGACTTCAGTGTCCAGGCAGAACGATGGGGGTGGATACGCTCCTTCAGGTATACTGGACCAAGGCCGTTTAGGGCTTTAAAGGTCAGCACCAACACTTTGAATTGTGCTCGGAAACATGTTGGGAGCCAATGTAGGTCTTTCAAGACTGTCCTCCCAGTTGAACGACATGGCCCAGGGAGAGAGGGAAAAATAGGGGAAGTGAACAACTGGCTTCGCAAATGGTGCAAACAGGAACGGTTTGGATTCTTAGATCACGGTCTGCAGTTTCTTGAAGATGGGCTAGAAGAAACAAACGAAGCCATGCAAACAAGTCCTGAGTGACAGTTTCTCGTAGGGCTGGTGAACAACACTCTGGTTCATACATGGTTGAAGGGTGGAAATGGATCATAAACCCCAAATGCTGAAAGGTTATGTAAATGATCTCAAAGACGTCAGTGTAACAAGCCCCCTGACTGGCAATGGGAGAGGGTGAGTAAGAAAACAAACATTCCCGAGACAAGGAATTTGGGAAGAGCCTCTGAACTGAGGCTTGGAGCTTGCCTTTCCTACTGAAAATGCATATCAGAACTGTTTGTCCCAGGCTTTTGTTTTAGCTGAAGAAGGTGGTGCTTTAGGGAGTTGGGGTTGGGGGCTGGCTCTGAACAAAGGAGACCCTAGCAGAGGCACTTTGAAGTCCTTAAGACCCTGCTTGCTTGACTAGCATGAGAAAGCATCAGGGGAGAAGGCATGTTTGGCTCCAGGGTGGCATCATCTCCAAGTGCATGTTCCCTCCCAGGGCATAAAAAGAGCTCTCCTGCATTGTGGGATAGGATGTTTGCACTTGTTTCACCTGTGCTATGACAGCTCCTCTGGCTCCCATTCAATTTCCAGGCTGGATTTAAATTGCTGGTTATTGGGAGTAGCTGGGTTAATTACCTATTGAATCCCTTTTGTATGCTGAGTGAGCAGAATTTGTCAAGTGAGTCCTGGTGAAAGCGGAATGGAGGAAGCTCCCTTATACCAAGCCAGACCATTGGTCCATCTTGCTGAGTTCTGCGTACACTGACTGGCAGCAGCTCCCCAGGGGCTTAGGTAGGAGTTTGTCCCAGCTCCACCTGGAGATGCTGGGGACTGAACTTGGGACCTTCTGCTTGCAAGGCAAATGCTCTACCCCTGAGCTACTTGTTACAATCACATACACAACCTTTGCATAATCCCTTCTGTGAACATGGAAGCTCTGCTTGTTCTTTGTTGCTCCAGTGTGCAGAACTGGAGGTTGGAGGGAACCAGAGTTTGCAATGATTCTGAAAACCAGCTGAATGACAAGTGAGTTCAAATCCTGTTTGCTTGTTTCCCACAAGCATCTGTTGGCCATTGTGAGACCAGGATGCTGGACTAGATGGGCCACTGGCCTGATGCAGCAGGCTGTTTTTAGGTTTTTATGAATTGAATTTTAAATACAGGTAGGTAGCCGTGTTGGTCTGACGTAGTCGAAACAAAATTAAAAAATTCCTTCCAGCAGCACCTTAAAGACCAACTAAGTTTTTATTTTGGTATGAGCTTTCGTGTGCATGCACACTTCTTCAGATACCTCATACCAAAATAAAAACTTAGTTGGTCTTTAAGGTGCTGCTGGAAGGAATTTTTTGAATTTCAAATGTTTTTAATTACTTTTAAAAATCTGTTTTTGCTGATAATTTTAATATTTCATGTAAACCACTTAGAGGTTTGCTGCAATCAAGCAGTGTGTGGGATTTGCTGTTTATTTATTTTGGTAGTACAACAGTGTTTCCCCTCCAAATAGATCGTCATACAGAACGAAAGCCTCTTGACTTCCAAATCAGGAGTAGCTCACATGGTACCCTCCACAACATGGCCAATAGGTCAGAGATGATGGAAACTGGAGCAACATCTGGAGGTCTCCATGTTGGCTGCTGCCATTGACACAGAGGAAATTTATCGCAACCTAAAGCAATACAACATCCCATGGCTGAAGCAAAGTCTTCAGGGATGTGTAACAGTATTGGAGGCAGGAAGGGGGTTGGGCAGTGGTCCTTTCTTGGACATCTAGGCTCTTATAAGGCTGCAAAGTGCACTGGAAAGGTGGCAACATTTGCTCTCCTGGGGCAGCTGCTGGGACCCAAGAGCCTTGGCTAAGACCCCATTCTGCTGCAAATCTTCTGCCCACCTACCTGATTCCTTGAAGTGGGAAGCTACCAGCCATTTTGATCCCCACAGTGCCCTGGAATACCCAATGCAGAGTTATTCACAAGCACCTTGAACAAGGCCAGATGGTGAATGGCTTCCCATAGGCAGCTGCTTCCACCAGCTAAGCTGGGGGCAGCCAAAATGGTACCTTCCAGGTGTTGCCGGACTACAGTTTCCATCGCACACAGCCCGCATGGGCAGCAGTTGGAGATGATGGGACTGCCAGAAACCTCTGGGGTGCACCACACTGAGCTGAGTCAATGACTTGGGGGAGTAAGCAGGGCTGGCAGCCTCAGGACATCCTGCTAGGATCCCCCCCTAACCTGGCCTTCTCCTTGAAACTATCCATAAATTCATGCTTGTTTTCAATTGTTGCTGAGTTAACCTATTCATGTTCACACCCTGCCCCTCTTGTCTCCAGAAGCAGAAATAAAAGCCCCATTGGACCTGGGAAGTATGGCTACGGACAAGTGCCCTATATCCTACCACTGCAGACTGACACTGGGCAGGAGCCCAACAAGCCACGCAGGAGGCAGCGGCAGGCAGCCCAGAATACAGCCAGCCAGCAATGGGCAACATCGGCTCAGAGCTCTTTTGCTCATCCTTTTAACCCTTCGCCTCGCCATGGAAACTTATACCAAGAGGACTCCAGGCCCCCGCCCAGGACTCCGGTTTCCAGTGACTCTGTTTACCCCGAGGCCGGGCCCCACTTGCAAGCCTTTCCAGCATCTCAGAGTTTGTTCCACGGCACAGAGCTGGTCTCTCATGTTCCTGTTGCTCACCAGTCAGTTCAAAGCCAGACTCCCACTCAGAGGACCTCTGCGATTGTGTGCACTGGAGCCTATAAGCAGTACAAACTCTGCAACACAAATGTAAGTGGTGCCCCCTTTGCTTTTGCTTTTAGGAACTTTGCGGGATTCACTGGACTGTTAAGACAGTAGTAATTGCTCGGCTGGATGAGAACCACCCACATAATTTCATTACAAAAGTTGGATGCCACCCCCCACTCTCTCCAGGGGCTGTGTGCCTTTGAGAATCAAGACTTGCCAAGGGCTGTTGTAGCTTTAGGAAATATGATTTATTCACATATTTACACCTGAATTTGGATGGAGGGAGTCCGGATCTTACAACGTGGTCCTCTCAAGAAGGGCTTGGCAGCCCTGGAGTCCAAGGCATCTCTCCCAGCCTACCTTCAGCCTTCTTGAGAGTGAGAGTAGGATGCTAGACTCGATGGGCCATTGGCCTCATCCAGCAGGCTCTTCCTAGATTCTTCTGGTTTCTGCCCCACCAATACAATTGATCAGACTTTGCCAGCCTGACACACTCCAGATGTTTTGGACCACAACTCCCATCAGCCCTGGGCAGCCTGGCTCTGCTCCATGTGGTTGATGGGAGCTGTATTTCAGAACTTTTGGAGGGCATCAGGATGGTGAAGGCGGCCCTAGAGGAACTTCTCAAAAGCCAAATCAGAAAGCTAGGAAAATGAGCAAGCTTTTGACGCTGGGAAATCTATAGTGTTTCTCCATATAGTATGTGACATCCCAGTTCATACAATTGGGCAGTAATTTAATTTATTAGCTGTGATGTTTTGAGGACCCCCACTGGCATCCAGAGAACACTGAGTTTTTTTCTTTTATTTGGAACATTCTGTGAGGTTAATATAATTTACCAAGGGGAAAGAACTGTTATTTGGAATCCTGGTGTTGGGTCATTTCCCCCTATGGATTCTGCTTGGGGCAGTTAATTAATAACAAATTAAGTCAATCTGCTTTGGTCCATTAGGTCATTTCCTCATCATTATATTTTTATTGTTTTTTCATTTAAGGCAGAACTTGCTTTCTTGTGACTGGCACTTTGGAGCATGTGAATGAGCTTACATTTTTCAGCTTGTGTGATATAATAATAATGATATAGAGGCTGGTGGTTAGTTAAGAAAGTCTTATTCTGTAGTGTTTTTGATGAAGTGCTTGAAGTTGTGCTAAGTGTTGTACAAGTTACAAAGAAACCAGGGCAAGTAACTCCTTGCTGATTGCTTAGAACCTACAAACACGACACGATAGGATTTGAAGTGAGAAGGGAAAGGGATAATTAAAACAAACAAAACTTTTATATATGTAAAAAAGTCACTAAATTAGAGGGAAAGTGTTGAGGCTTGAGATGTAAAGATGGGTCTCAAGAGGGGAAGCATTCCTTCTCTGCTAGTTAATATCAGGTGCCAGGCACTTGCACAGAACCCAAGAATCGTGTGGTGCTTTCTCAGGCTTGTGTGGCAAGAGTCCTGCTGGGTCCACTTAATCCACTATCCTGTTTATACAACGGTGGCTAGTCAGATGCTCCTGGAAGGCCCAGAAGCAGAATGTGAAGATATCTAGAGCAGAGATGGAGAACCTGGGGCTCTGCTGGACCCAGCCAGCATGGCCAGTCATCAGTGTTGTGATTTGTGCATTGCAGGGGGTTGGACTAGATGACCCTCAGGTCCCTTCCAGCTCTACTATTCTATGATTCTATGGGAGTTGCAGAGCTATATAAAACTATGCCTGATGTGGACAAAGTGGATAGGCCTCTCTCATAATACTAAAACACAGGGGCATCCAGTAGGCTGCAGTGGGTGGAACAGTGCTGCATTTGCCCTAATGGAACGGCCTCCTCTGCAAGGTCTGTCCTCCTAATTTGCCTGGTTCCCTTTTAAAGCCATCTCAGCTAACATCTGTATCTAAGCCGTCATTTGTGCTGGCGAAAGAAATGGCAGCCTTGGGTTCACTGTGTGGCCAGTAGTCAGATATACAGCTTGGAATATGTTCATGGGAGTGAAGTGTCCTGGAGCTCACTGCCAGATGAAGAACTTGAACTCAGGTTCCTGTTCCTGTCAGACTCTTTAATGCACAGATAGCTGCCATGAGAACCTATGTGAAGTAGTGGTTAGAGTAGTTGCACTAGGACCTGGGAGACCAGCATTTAAATCCCCACTCAGCCATGAAGCTCACTGGGTGGCCTTGGGTCAGTTGCTGCCTCTCAGCCCAACCTACCCCACAGGGTTGTTGTGGTATTAAGTGAGGAGGGGTAGAGCTAGGTATATGATCTTGAGATCCTGGGGGGGGGGAAGGTGGGATATAAACACAATTCATATGTTTAAAAATCAGTATTAATATTATTATTAACAATATTATATTAATAAATGGCTCTGAGTGATCCATAGGCAAGGCAAGGGATAAAGGCAGAATGGGTGAATTGCACAGCTAAGTATGAGATAAGATGTTGATCCATCTATTTCATTTGGTGATCCCAAGCTCTAGTATTTCCCAGAAAACATGGGGCTTCAACGTGGATATAGTGGTCCCAGAGCTCAGAAATCTGGTCATGTCTAAGTGCCACTGAAATCAATGGGATATGTTACTTTGTGGCCAACCTAAGTTCCATTCATTTTAATGGCAGTTAGATCCGACAACTTTGGTTTGGACTGAGGCCAGAGCCTGAATCTCTGCCCTAATGTATGCAATACAATCTCTTTCGGAGAGTGAGTGAGAGATCAATATGCTGTGAATTCAACACATGGATCAGAGGTTTGGCAAAATGGAATAGTTTTTATTTTATTTAAAATACAGTCGTACCTCGGCTCCCAAACGCCTCGGGAGTCGAACGTTCTGGCTCATTGATTTGTTTAGACATTGCAGGTTCAACCCCAGATGTGTCTGGGGGAAAGCAAACTCAAGCTTATGCCTGAAAAACAAAAGTGTGTAATGTGTCCCTCTCAGGTTCTCAAAATATGACAAGTTGTAAGTTTCCCTTTAGTCCCCAACTTAGCCGAAAGGGAGGTGTTTCTATTGAAACGTGGCAAACGTCTGCTTCTAACAGCTGGTGTCCCTCCCCACTCTCTTTGCCCTGAAATGAAAATTAAAAACTAACAGCACTCCAAAGAGTCTGTTCTTTTAAAAACTCAATGAAGTGTGACTAGATCAAATTCCATCCTTCCCCCTCCCCTTTTCAGAATCCCCCAACGAACTCCATTGAAATCGCAGACATTTTCCTTAGTTTTCACCCCAAGTTTCTCTCTCTTTTTGTGTGTGTCTCAGTTTTTCACTTCATTATTCACATTTCTCCTAGGTATAATTCCCTCCTTCATCCATAACATCTCACCCTTTCTTGTTATTCATACCTATAGCCCAGTCCATGTCTTCCTCACCTACCACTCAGCTAATGCAGACACATTTAGCTTTTCGAACCATTTGTTGCCAGGCCTGACAGCCTCCCTGCCTGTGAATTTCCTCTAAATTGCTTCATGTCTTCAGGATTTTCTCTCTCTTTTGCAAACTGTGTGGACGCACTTGGCTTTCATATTTGGTGTGCCCAAAAATATTTCTCCATCATCCTTGATTAAAGTCATTTAAACTCAATGCATGCAATCCTGCCTCTGCTTATATGGTGAAGGAACTTCAGTTTCATGGCCAGGTCTGCATTCTGGCATTCCTCTTCTTCCTCTTTTGCAAAGGCAGGGGTTTTCAATTACAAATAATTCCCTCTAAATGGCTCTAATCCATGTTGCATATATAAGAGGCTATTTGCTCTCTTTCGCATATATAAGAGGCTATTTGCTCTCTTTCGTGGGAGAGTTCTAAGATTTTACCCCTAGTGAGCTTTGTGAGGAATAAAGTGGTAGAGTGGAACTCTCTTCCAAACTGCTACAGAAAAAGAGAGGGATCAGATGGCAGTTTTATTTTGTAGAGTGGAGTTTTGTAGAGTTTGCCTTACCTTTTGCTTGCATTTGAATTACATGCTGATGCAGTGGACGTATACCGCTGTAGTAAATGGACAAGATTATCCTCCTTCATCATCATTGCCAGTCATCTATCATCTATCTATCTATATCTTATAACCCACTTTTATTCAAAGGAGTTTAAGGTGGCGTACACAGTTCCCTTCCCTCCCACCTCAAGCTCTTGGCCAGGGATATATAAGAGCAGAGGAAGGGAGTAGGGAGGATGTAAAGAGAAGGCTGAAAGGTCCGGTTTAGAAATGGGATAAAACTCCTGGGCTTCTCCTCTTGTTGCTTCTCCCACTTTCTGGACAATGAAGTTTTCTGCAAGGCCAGTGAGGAATCTGTTCGACCTAATGCTCTTGGCTGAGTTTGACATCCAACATGGGTGACACCTGACTTGAGAGCAGTACATGTGAAAATGATCTAGGAGTCTTGGTAGACTACAAACTTGACATGAGTCAACAGTGTGATGCAGCAGCTAAAAAAGCCAATGCAATTCTGGGCTGCATCAATAGGAGTATAGCATCTAGATCAGGCATCCCCAAATTGCAGCCCTCCAGATGTTTTGGCCTACAACTCCCATGAACCCTAGCTAACAGGACCAGTGGTCAGGGATGATGGGAATTGTAGTCCAAAACATCTGGAGGGCCGAAGTTTGGGGATGCCTGATCTAGATCAAGGGAAGTAATAGTACCACTGTATTCCACTCTGGTCAGACCTCACCTGGAATACTGTGTCCAGTTCTGGGCACCACAGTTCAAGAAGGATACTGACAAACTGGAACGTGTCCAGAGGAGGGCAACCAAAATGGGCAAAGGTCTGGAAACAATGCCTAATGAGGAACAGCTTAGGGAGCTGGGTATGTTTAGCCTGGAGAAGAGAAGGTTAAGGGGTGATATGATAGCCATGTTCAAATATATAAAGGGATGTCATATAGGTGAAAGGTTGTTTTCTGCTGCTCCAGAGAAGCGGACACGGAGCAATGGATTCAAGCTACAAGAAAGAAGATTCCACCTAAACATTAGGAAGAACTTCCTGACAGTAAGAGCTGTTCGGCAGTGGAATTTGCTGCCAAGGAGTGTGGTGGAGTCTCCTTCTTTGGAGGTCTTTAAGCAGAGGCTTGACGGCCATCTGTCAGCAATGCTTTGATGGTGTTTCTTGCTTGGCAGGGGGTTGGACTGGATGGCCCTTGTGGTCTCTTCCAACTCTATGATTCTATGATTCATTCCATTGCACCATGTCATCTTGAATACACCCACATGATTTTCTTCTGTCACGAAGGCACAGTCTCTCAATTCTTCTTTAATTTTATTACGTTTTACAAGCTCACTAAATGGAAGAACAAAAAAACCCCAACCAATTTGATAGCAATCACATAACACAACGACAAATGTCCCCCTCTCAGCTCCAGTACATCAATAGCTGAATCCTACTGTGACCTGAGTGGATCATTGCCAAAACAAGAGTTTTCTTTGGTTAAAGCGAGAAAAATAAAGTTCTAATCACATCAGACATCATTGAGATTGCTACTTAAAGCCAGAGTTGGCCTAACTTGACTTCCTTTTTAAAATGACAACTCTTGTGAATAAGAACTTGTAACTTGTAACTTGTGAATAATAATAAGTTTTCTTACTTTATAATAATGCCATTTTACATCACATAGTATTATAATGTAAAGTTATCATTGTGGACCAAATCACTATGATATTGTTTGTATGTTTCACTTAGGCCTATCTGTGTATTGTTTTGCAACTGAATTGCATTTAAAAAACCTGTAAACTCACATCAAAATGTCATTTTCTTTGCTGAAACCATTTATTAAGAAATTATAAATTTAATATTGGGTTTTCTGTGAAAGAATTCATTACAAGCTGAAGTGTGAATTGAATGGGGGGTGGGTTGGAGGAGAGTCGGAAAGAACAGCTAATTTGTTCATGGCTAGGGGGCACATTCTGGACGGTTCTGCCAGGGGCGCAAGATCACCTAGCTACGGCTCTGGTAATGTGTAGCTTGCCCTGCAATCTTGCATCTTGAGTACACTTGGTCAGCCCTGATTTGGTTCACACTAGCGTCTGGCAACACTCATGAGGAAACAGGTGCTCTTCCCATTAAATTAGCACAGATGGAAGAGGACATGAGCTGATATTGGTTGTTGGAAAACCAAACTTCAGCTTCTATGACTTGGAAGCTTCACACTCCTGCTGTAAGCCTTAAAAAATAGATTTGAGTGTTGCTGCTAGCTTGTGAGTGATTTCTGTAAAACTGCTTAGGCAGGCTGGCTGAGACTGTGCGATTTGAATTTGCAAGGAAAATGAATGATTGGACACAGATTTGTGGCTTAGAAATAGTGCACTGGATCAATGGTAAATGTCTTAGCCAACTTTGTTGGCTAAGCTCCATGTGTGGTGTGCCAAATGTGTGGTGTGCCAAATGCATGAGGAATGTGCTTTGCAGTTCTTTATAGTTGCATAGCAGCAGTGTGCAAGTGCTTCATGCACTGAGATCAATGCCTCTTGTTGGGGCATTAAAGTTGCATGTGGACTGCTTTCAAGAGAAGATGTTTTCAGTGGTGAGCACTGAGAATATTACAGAGAATATTTTCCTCCCCACCCTTCCATTGCAGAAACTGTGCTCAGAGTGGGTAAGAACATATTAAAAATAACAAAAAGGCACCTTGACTGGGGCAATATCTGGCCACCACCTGCTGCTTCCTGGCTCCTGGTCTTGGGGTCCCATGGCTGTTGGCAGTTT